>NC_069661.1:173155000-173515000 GCF_027244095.1 Hemicordylus capensis
TTGGCTCTATATATGTGTGGTTCCCAAAAAGACATGTTTAATTAGTGGCAAATACACATGCAAATTTATCAGAGCATTTACAGAAGAACAAAGAGAGGGTGACGCGTGCATTTGACTGTTCTAGCCTCCGAGTCCTCCTAAGTACCCTTACCTGGTGAACTCTCATTTGATTTCAACAGAACGCATGTCCAAGGCTACGCACTTTTACAAGGAAGTCCGTTCCCCAGAAATCAATATGCCTCATAAATAAACGTGCTTAACTGGGACTGCCAAGGCTTCTCCGGTGTGTGTGTGAGGGGAGATTGTT
Source organism: Hemicordylus capensis (assembly GCF_027244095.1). Classification (NCBI taxonomy): domain Eukaryota; kingdom Metazoa; phylum Chordata; class Lepidosauria; order Squamata; family Cordylidae; genus Hemicordylus; species Hemicordylus capensis. Next base: position 173,155,308 of record NC_069661.1, read on the forward strand.
TTATCTTGCGGACGGGGGAGGATCGCAACCTTTTGTTTTTTTGCTCTTGCTGTAAACTCTCCGGTCCTGGGGGAAGGGGGAGGTTGCATTCCAAACTCTGTGAAACTGCACAAAAACGAATTGCGTGGCCCCCTGACGACTTACAGTGCAACCCCATGCGCGTTTCTTCAGAAGTAAAGCCAATCTCGTTCACTGGGTTTTACTTCCGTGGAACTACATTGAGGATTGTCCGCACCTAAAGCTGCCAGCCTAAACACGCATACTAGGGGGCTAAGCCGCCTCACTAACGGAGCTCGGTGGGACTTACTAATGCACAGGATCGGACTGCCCACGTCTTTCGAGCCCTGAGCTTTCCGAGACAAGAGCCCACTCTATCAGATACAGCCATGCATCTCCATATGTGGGATCGTCCGTTCTCGAAGTCGCGCCATTCCTCTCCTGGAGAAAGGGCATTCCTCAAACGCCGGCGATCCGAAACACGCCTGTTTCAGAAACGCAAGAAATCGATTTGCCAGAGGAAAACCCCGAATGGGTGATTCCTCTTTTCTGCTTGGTTTGCCTAAAGCAGCCCCGTTTCCCTGCGCATGACAGACAAGCTCTTTGGTGCCACCTTAGCTTGGCACCGAGTTTCACTTTTCAAGCTTCCGTTTCTTTCTGTCCACGCTCTCGGCTCGGGTAATCTGTTCCTTGGATGAATGAACTAAAGTCAACAACACTTCTGCAAGCCATCGGGTTTGCTGCATGTCCCGCCGCCTTCCTCCCTCGCTGTCATTTTGAAACAGACAACAGTCAAGCCCCCCAAATTTTATCCGTAGCTTCCTTTCAATGAGATTTACTCCTTCCCCCTCCGCCCCCTTTAAAAGCATATTCTCTCTCTTTTTCTCCCATCCCAGTAAGTAAAGCTCATTTGCATGTCTTTGCAGAAAGTTACTCTTCACCTAGGCAGGAAAAACGGGGCTTTACATCTTTGGAAACGGTATGCAAAGTAGGATTGGCTGGATCAATTAGAGAATTATCTATTTATGAAAATGTCGAGCTATTTATGAAAAGAGCGGGCCACAATTATAAACTGTTGTCTTGACAACTGGGAAGGGCTGATTGGATCATTTATCGTAGGGTTGCTGATTTTCAAATCTTGAAGGGAGGGAGAGAGAGAGATCAAGCTGCCGAAAACAGTAAAGGGACTGCTCAGAGAAAGGGGAAGATCTCCCCCGCCCCCACTACTCTTTTGCTAGTGGAGAGAAGAAATAAAGGGGAGGGCGAGAAGGATTTCTTTCGCCCGTGATGCAGATTTATTGGAAAAAAGCCAGAGTTGCTATTGTAAATTTCCTTGTCGGTTTCAATGTCAACCCGAGCTCCCATTTGAACCCGGAATCAGGGCAAAAGCATTATCGCTCTGTCATTTTGTTGCCAGAAGTGGATTTTGTGTGTGTGCGTGCGTGTTAATATTTTACTGTTCTCTCTGACAGGATTTCACATTTTCTGTAGCCCGCCTTTAGTACATTGAACTGCCAGACAGAGAAATTAATACCCTGAGTGACTGTATTTTAATTAAGCAATTTCATGCAAATTACAAATTTTAGATTGCCAAATAATATATTGCACAAAAATTGTAGGCTGGCTGATCTGATATGCATGGAGTATTACTCTTCCAGGCACTGTGCATACATGGTAAAATGAACAAAAATGCTAATTTCCAATCTACTATGCAAACGGTAAAAGATGCCTATTTAGATACATATGCTTTCCTTAGGAAGGGTAAACAGTTCTTTAATTTAATATAGCTGACACTTGAAGATGTGTTTTTCTCTTTGGCAAAGATAATTTTTTTGCATTGAACAAGTAAATGAGAATCCAAGTAGAAAGCATCTTGTTAATGGCGACTAATAAAAACTAATATTGCATGCAGTATAATGATATTAAACCTTGTAACTGGTACATAAAGCAAGATCATTTCTATTGTTGCTCTGTCAATGAACACCAAATATGCTCACATATTAAATACATAGTTTTCGACTGGAGAGAAAAAATTAACCCTCTGCGTGTCTAGCAGGACAATTACCAACTGCTTTAAAAACTACAAGGAGGGGCAAGAAAAGAGGATGAGATGCAAACTAGAAACCATTTAGGCATAATCCCACTCAGAAACAAGTCCCACTGGATTCAGTGGATCTTACTCCCAAGTAAGTGAAGGATTGCAGCCTTTCTGTGAAGTAGATTAAATCCCTTTAAATTCTATAGAACCACGGCCACAGAGCAAATGGTTTGTGGATTGCAGCCATAATAAACAAAAGAGGCAACTCTTCCTTTACAAAGCTAATTTTTTTTTGGGGGGGGGAAGAAAGTGCAAAGGCAAAGGTGCATAGCAAGACTTGTGAAGAGCACATCTTCTTTCAGGCCACTTTTCAGTACTGTACACACAATTTTATGTCATTTTGGCAAAAGGATGAGAAAGTCAATGGAGAACAAAAATGTAGGTCTAGTTTATGCAACTGAATTCTAAATGTAAATGTATCCATAGGTACATGATCATGTAGAAACAGGTGCGGCCTGGGCAGTACAGATCCTGAGATTGCAGCCATCTCAGGTGTGCAGTAGCTACAAAAACTATAGCCACAATCATAGATTCGCTCTGCTGGCTCCTCATGATTACTACCCAGAGGCACTCTTACCCCTGGACTTTGGGGCCAAAGTCCATGGCCTCCACACCCACTGGGGCCCCCCAAATAATCTTTAGTCTGTCCTGGGGAGTGTGGTTTGTGCCTTCAAGAAACAACATGTTAAAAAATGATGCTTAACTTTTAGCGGTGGGTGGGGGCGGGGTGCTCCAAAAGCCTTTAGGTCCAGGCTCCAAAATTATCTAGGTGCACCTCTGTTACTACCAGTTCACACTAACATGTCTCACAGTCAGCGCCCACATATGCAATTACATGGAGAGATTCCTAATCACACTAAATTAAATCACACTGACATCAATGGGAATTACTTGCACATACTTATGTTTATTTGGGGGTATTAAGTTTTGAAGTTGCAGAATAAGAGTTCTTCTCTTTGACAGTGGGTCACAGTAAAATGAAATAATAATATTATTTCATTTGTGTGACATGCAAGTCAGATGTATTAAACACAATAGGACCTTTGTCATTGACCTTACTGGGATGCGTATTGCACTGAGATCTTGATTTGGAAACTTAAAGGGCAGCTTGTGTTTTTCTCTCCATTTCTATCCCACCTTTCAGCTCATGAGAAACCCCTCAAAAGCTAAGAACTTCCTGAAACTGAACTTCCTAAAAACAATTATAACTAATAATTATAATCCAGTAAAATAAATCACAAAACTGTACCATAATGCAAGGTAGGTCAGTTATATCCTGGAGATATTGGGAATCTAAACCTCCACTTTTTTGCATTCCAAATACCCTGAAGGCTGGTTTGGATACTACTGGACCTGAAGGTAAAGGTAAAGTGTCAAGTCAATTTTGACTCCTGGTGCCCACAAAGCCCTGTGGTTTTCTTTGGTAGAATACAGGAGCAGTTTACCATTGCCTCCTCCCGGACAGTATGAGATGATGCTTCCTATATTGCTGCTGTCCGATATAGTATCAGCGGGGATTCGAACTGGCAACCTTCTGCATGTTAGTCAAGCATTTCCCCGCTGCGCCACTTAAGGTGGCACTACATGTCACCAAAAGGCTCTTCCCCATAGCATCATTCTAGCTAGAGGCAAGGTTTAAATTTTGCTTGCACAAACTCCAGTCACATGTCTCCTGTGCATTGCAGTATGACCACTGCTACTACTGCCATGCATATGCTGCACGTTATTTAAACAATACAAAGAATAAAGAGCACTTAACCTGTTACCACTTCCATGTGGAACCATTACCAAGGGGACGGCTTTAGGGACAGTGATCATATGGGGGCATGTCACAGAAACCTCTCACCTGAGAGGGTTCCACATCCTCTTTTACTACTTGTGTGACTTACATGTTCCCACAAACCTTACTTTTCTGGGCCATGTCTCAGTGGTTCATTAGCTGCCATTAATTCATTTCAAGGTACATGCAAAGATTTTATGAAGGAGGTTATATCTTTGGGTAAGGTCTCCCATTTCTCTGGATCCCTCCTGTTTCTCGGGCTGCAGTACCTCCTGCCACAATAACAAAAAGGCACTTTTTAAAGCAGTGGCACTTTATAAAGCAGTGAGGGCTAACAACTCTCCCTATTGCATAGCATCTCTCCCAGTGGCTATTAAGTATTTTCCTCCTTTTTCCTTTTAGTCTGTGAGCTTCTTTGGGGGCAAGGGATCCTTTTTCTTTTTGCCATGTAAACTGGTTGTTGTTAAAAAATAATAATATATTAATATTTTAAATAATAAACAACAATAATCTTCTCTATATCTGCTCAGCTCACAAGGCAGGTGTTTTAATTGATAACAGTGAGAAATCGATGGCAATAGATCAAATAAAAAATAAAATTAAAGCTAACATGTATAATAGCTTGCCTGAGTATTAGTATGAGCTGCAATATTAACTTAAAGATGCATATATTATAAATAAATAATATTGGGGGGGTATATCTGGTAGGTTCTTTAGCTTTTTATAATTTTTAGTTTTTAGCTTTTAAAATAACCTTTAATTTGAACCTAATAATGATTGTGGTTTTAAATCTGACAACCTTTTTGTTTAATTTAGTTAATTTTATTACATTTATTGTATCTTGTGTCTATCTTATTGTTGTGAGCCGCCCCAAGCAGTAGTGCACTGGAGGGCGGGGTATAAATATTTAAAATAAGTAATATAAACAAATAAATAAACTAATCCCATCTCACTCAGAATGGGCCCAGTATTTCTGAGTTTTTTCTGAGGGAAAGCTCAGGCTTTTCCTAAAAGTTCTTTGAAAGCCCCCAAACACCATACCTTACTGGGAGCTCCTTGCCAGTTTTCCACAATCCCCAGCCCTCCTTGCCACTGGTTCACAATTGTCACTCCCAGTCCATGGCAGGTTGAAGAATGGGGGCGGGGGCAGAATTCTTATACCCAGCATGAATCCCTGGATAGAAGAAAGGCCAAAGCTTCTCAGTGGTCAGTAAAAATGTGGATATGGGAGCAGTCCCTGACATTTTAGAAAGACAACTTCCCAGCCTCAAAGTCCAGAAAGATGCCCACTCACTTGGATTTGATGGTGACATTTGAAGGGGGTGAATGGAGTGATGCTGGCTGTGTACCCATCCCCATTGAATTCCTGCCAATAGCCAGGCTCAGTCAAGGAAGCTTTCTCCACTTGACAGCTTATTGAGTCATTGCAGACCCCTAGGACCCAGTTGGTCTTTTCACCCACTTCCACCTCTCAGTAGCAGTGGCCTAAGGTGAAGGCTTTTGCTGCTAAGAAGCAGGGATAGGCAGTGAAGAGAGCCATGAGCTCTCAGGCAGCTCTTGTAGGTGCTGCTCCACAAATTTGACACTTGCAATCCTCAGAGCGCACTAGGTTGCGGTGGGCCATTTTGGAGTCAGCCTCTTGATGATTTTGTGCTGAAAGAGATTCTGCAGGAGTTGAAGGACAAGGTGATCGAGCTCTTGGAGCATCAGGTCTCCCTCAAGAGCATCATCACGGAAATGGAGAACTATCTGCAGTTAGGTGTTGAGATGCTCAAGGATGTGAAGAATATGCTTAAAAGATGTGAAGAGGTGCAGGCCAAAGAGTCAAGTCTGATCTCCATTGAGCTGGAGAAAAACATTCTCCAGCTTCCCTGGGCAGTACTTCATTCTCCTTGTTCTCTAACCACTACAACGGCACTTGTTGTTCCTCCTCCAGGAACTGATGCAGCTCCTCAAACTTGCTGATGATGAGCTGCTGCCAGTTCTCGGCCTTTCTCTTGAGCTCCCTCTCCAGGTGTAGTCTTCAGCTGTGGCCGGATTTTCATACAGACCCCATAAAAGGGCCTGGAAGCAGGTGGGGGAGGGGGACATTTCTGAACCCTCTCCCAATTCTGATAGTTGGCACCATACCTAGTATTAACTACTGTAGTTACCAAGCATACTTGCAATTTCAGATATATAGAAATTCCTCAGGAACTGGGCAATAGAATACATCTGTCCTTAGGTAAAGGGAGAGTGTGCCATTGAGTCGGTGTCAACTCCTGATGACCACAGAGCTCTGTGGTTGTTTTTGGTAGAATAAAGGAGGGATTTACCGCAGAATGAGATGATGTCTTTCAGCATCTTCCTATATCGCTGCTGCCCAATATAGGTGTTTCCCATAGTCTGGGAAACATACCAGTGGGGATTCAAACTGGAAACCTCTGGCTTGCTAATCAAGGTACTCAAGCCTTTTTCAAAGGGATCGCAGGGAAAGAGATGTTTAGCTTTGGGGCACTTTGGGGCATTTCTAGGAGGGCTGGACCTATTTAAGGTGCTAATTTAAGATCAGCCAGTGTTAACAAGACTCTTGTGGTCAGCCATATTGATGGTACTTCCTTTGATATCACGTAACAATTCCTTATAAGAGTAAAGGTAAAGTTTTTACAGGAGTAAAACTTTACAAGTGTAAAGACTTGTAGAGTTTATCATGCTGATGGGCCATAAACATAACAAAAAGATACTTGGGGGGGGGGGGCAAAAACCAACCCACCAACCCAGTGATTTGAAATTGACAACCATCTCAAATGTAATAATTATTTTGAGATCTATATTTCCTAGGACTGATACTTGAGCAGCCATATTTACTAAACAGTCATATTTGCTTTTCCTTGTAGATACAAGTTAGATTTTCTAGATAACATTGTATGAAAAATGGCTCAAGAAAGAACTTTTCTGTAACAGGATGGTAATTTATAAACCAATTTAATGTTTCAGGACAAGCTGGTAGCCAACAAACTTTTACTCTTTCTGTAAAGCAAGCAGTGTTCCACTTTAATGTTTTGTTTGTTCATTTAATAACTGCTTTCCTTCTCAGTCTTCTAAAATAAATATTCTCAATTGGACAGTTGCAAAGATTATCCAGGACTTTGCAAATACAGTACACAGTTAACCTGCTTGCAGATTTAGCATCTTCAAATACAATAAGACAGTCCACATGCTCGCTAAGATGGTAGGACAAGTGACCTACTCAGTTTCAGGACTTGTGCTTGCTCCCGATTTTCAGTCATCTGTTAGCAAACAACTAGGGGGGAGGAGGAAGGGGGGAGAGTAATCACGTATGAGACAGGAGATGGATAGGATGGCTTTTCCTCCTACCTTGTTAAAGTGCTGGGTACAAGTGCTAGATAGGAAAGCTGCTGTCCTAGCCAGCTGTCTCACATATGATCACTCCCTCCACCTCTTACCTACTTGTTTGCGAACAGACAGTCAAAAATTGGGAGCACGCCTAGCTCCTGAAGTCCTACCCTCTTAGCAATTGTGTGAACTGCCTTAATATCTGCAGTTATTGCAGTTACTGTTGCTGGTGTCTATCATGTTTCTTTTTAGATTGTGAGCCCTTCGGGGACAGGGATCCATCTTATTTATGTATTATTTCTCTGTGTAAACCACCCTGAGCCATTTTTGGAAGGGCGATATAGAAATCAAATAAATTATTTATTTATTATTATTTATTAATCAAATTTGTACACCGCCCAAACTTTCGTCTCTGAGTGGTTAACAATAGCATAAAACAAGTTAAAATATATACAAAAACTTAAAACAATTTAACAATTTAAATATCACCTACAAATCAAAACCTTAAAATTTTAAAGAACTAAAAAAACGTGTGTGAAGAGGTGGGTTTTCAAATGCTTTTTAAAAAGTGTCAGAGATGAGGAGGATCATATGTCAGTAGGGAGCGCATTCCACAGTCTCAGAGCAGCAACCGAGAAAGCCCATCTCTGTGTGGCCACCAGCCGAGCTGGCAGCAACTGGAGATGGATCTCTCTGGATGACCTCAATGGGCGGTGGGGCTCATAATGAAAAAGATGTTCTCTTAGATACCCAGGGCCTAAGCCACTTAGGGCTTTATAAGTTATACCAGCACTTTGTATTTTGCCCGGAAACCTACTGGCAGCCAGTGCAACTCTATCAACAAAGGAGTGATGTGGTCTCTCCAAGGTGACCCAGAGACCAACCTGGCTGCCGCATTCTGTACCAACTGAAGCTTCCGGACTATGTACAAAGGCAATCCCACATAGAGCGTATTGCAGAAGTCAAGTCTGGAGGTTACCAACATATGTACCACTGTTTTGGGGTCATTCATCTCAAGAAACGGACGCAGCTGGTGCATCAGCCAAAGCTGATAGAAAGCCCCTCTGGCCACCGCCTCAACCTGAGATACCAGGGAAAAGTGTGGATCCAGAAGTACTCCCAGACTGAGAACCTGTTTCTTTTGGGGAAGTGTGACCCCCATCTAGAACAGGTAGATCAAAATCATCTCTGGAGTTCTGACCCTGCACAATAAGTACCTCCGTCTTATCTGAATTCAGCTTCAATTTATTCTCCCTCATCCAGCCCATTACCGCTTCCAGGCAGGCATTTAGAGAGGATATGCCATCTCCTGAGGAAGTTGACATGGAGAAGTAGATCTGGGTGTCATCAGCGTATTGGTAACATGCAGCTCCAAATCCCCTGATGATCTCTCCCAGTGGTTTCATGTAGCATTGGAGAAAGTATGGAGCCTTGAGGGACACCATACTTAAGCTCAGATTTTGAAGAGCAACAATCTCCAATCGACACCATCTGGAATCTGTCCAAGAGGCAGGAGCAGAACCACTGTAAAACAGTGCCTCCTACCCCCAACACCCTCAGACGTTCCAGAAGGATACTATGGTCGGTAGTATCGAAAGCCAACGAGAGATCCAAAAGGACCGTCACACTTCCTCTGTCAATTCCCAATTGGAGATCATCCATCAGGCCGAGCAAGGCAGTCTCCACCCCATAGCCCACCTGAAAGCCAGTTTGAAATTGGTCCAGATAATCAGTTTCCTCCAAGACTGCCTGTAGCTGAGAGGCCACCACCCTCTCAATTACCTTGCCCAGCCATGGGAGGTTGGAAACAGGCCTATAGTTGCTCAACTCTGAGGGATCTAATGTAGGCTTCTTAAGAAGAGGTCTAATAATTGCCTCCTTAAGACAAGGAGGCATCCTACCCTCCCTCAGAGAAGCATTTGTGATTTCTACCAGGCCTCCTACAACAACCTCCCTGCTAGATAGAACAAGCCATGTTGTGCAAGGGTCAAGAGAACAAGTGGTAGGCCTCACCGCCCCAAACAGCTTGTCCACATCCTCAGGAGTCACAAACCAAAACTGATCCAGTCGAACCACATAAGAGTTGTTGCTGGACACCTCCAGTTCAGACACAGAATTAATTGTGAAGTCTCCATCTAAGTTGGCCTAAATCTGAGAGATTTTATCTGCAAAAAATTCTTTAAACACATCACAGCGGGTAACTGATGGCTCCAAATTCTGATTCAAGGAAGGGGGAGCACATACTAGCCCTTGAGGGGGGTTGTGAGGGGGTTGTATTATTACAATTTATAATGATAAATAAAAATTATTATTATTATCTCTGAAAGTCTGTGTGTGTGCGCATGCGTACGCATAAGACTAAGCCCAAAAGCAAGAATAGTTCAAATTGCAGGAAAGCACAAGAGATAAAATCCAGAATTGGTTTACCATTAGCAATATTCCTGTGAAGCATCTATTATAGACCAATATGATGTAACCACAATGTTGAACGGTTACTTTGGAGCCAAAGGGAAATGGTTGTAGGTCCCACTTAACTTACATTCCTTACATTAGTGCATAAAGAAAATGCCTATAATTGGGATGATTTGCAACAGCAGTTCCAGGAGCTACCCTGGCCTATTTTTTTCTTACAGTGCCCATATTTATTTAGTTGTTTTTAAAAAAACACTTAAGTCTCAGTCTTCAGACTGCATCCTCTAGGAAATGATACCATGGGACTACTCCAGAATAAGCAGCGTAAGAGATGCAAGCGTTTGCCCAGTCAGTTCTTAAATAGCCAGGTTCAGAATTACTGGTCATAGACCAAAATAACTTGCATTCATTCATTCATTCATTCATTAGCCAGGTTCAGTGGGGAAAAGAAAGGTCTTAGAAACTGTGGCATGGATTGCTACAAATATACTCTGCATGGGGTTGGCAATGAAAACAGTTTGGAAACTTCAGCTAGTGTAACATGTGGCTGTCTAGTTGTTAAGTGAGTCAGCTCACTGGATCATATTACATTCATTCTGCTGTGCACAAAGTTTGCATTGGCAACCTTTGTGCCTTTGGGCACAATGCAAGGTATTGGTTATTACTTTTTAAAGCCCCTAAAGGACTGCACACTCCCCTATGTACTGCCCTCCTGTACACTGAGATTGCCATCTGAGGCTCTGCTCTGGATATCCAGCCTGTCTGATGTTCAGTAGAAGGAGCAGGGCCTTCTATGTAGCGGCTCTGGTTCTCAGGAATGCCCTCCCTGTGGAGGCCAGGCAGATACCCACACCATATGCCTTGGTTAGTTAGTTTCTAACTTATATGTCTAACTAAGTAAAACATTGATATATAGAGCCTTTGCTATTAGATAGCTCTGACACTGTTTTTATCTTTCATTAAATTTTGATTCGTGGCTGAATTTCACTCTTATTGGTTTGACTGTGTTTTGATCATTTTTATGGATTTTATTGTTTTATTCTTGCTGTAAACTATCCTGAATCTTGTGGAAGAAGAAAGGTATATAAACTTAAATAAATAAACAATGTATTAACTGTGAAGAACTGTACTTGAGAAATAATCATCAGTCTGCTAGTGAATCCTGAAGCTTATCCCAAAGTGCATTATATAGTTGAATATCATGAGCAACATTCACATGTCCTTTGCCTTCGTTCAAAGGGTGACATTAATACCATTTTTAGTACACTCCTTGACTCTGAATTATGCAGGCTAAGTTTTCCAGAATGACCCAGGAGTTTCAACAAAATAGCGATTTACTTGGTATAATACTTCTAGGGTCTAATCTCACAACCCTTATTCACATGAGTGAGTCGAAGGCAACATGAATAATAACAGCTTGAATGTAAAAGGGCTGCATAATCAGCCTCAAAGGTCTGCTGTTCAGCAAAGCATTTAGACACGTGAGCAGCAGTCCCAAACACACATCGCTCACTTATGAGTTAAGTGCATTTAGGATTGCAAAGTTGCCTTAAATCTTGGGTCTCCTTTATTCAACAGAAACTTTACAGTTAAATTCAACAGAAGAAAGATTTCAGCCATGAAATATACAAGACTTAAGTACATGTGCAAAAACATTTCGCTGATTAAGGCATGCACAGCACTTGGCAAAATGGTCAATTTTCTTTCTTTCTTTTTTTTAAAGGGCCAACTAGGAATTTTAAATGTGTAGTCCACAGCGGATCAGTACCTTGAGGATCTTTACCTATCTGCAAAATCAGATAGCTCCAGGAAGGCCACAAAACCAAAGCAAGTCTCATATTAAGGACCTGGCAGGACCCAGTACATAGCAGGCATTCTACATATGACTCAGAATCTGTTAGTTGACAGGCTTGTAGAAAATGATATATGCCCTCAGCACATGATTTCTCAATGTGGCTATTATAAAGGAGCAGTCTGTCAAGTTAGAGTTTGCCTGTACTACTATGTAATCTGCTCAAATCTTTTATTTACACAAAAAAGGCAGGCTTGGCCCTTAAGACTATATTTGAAAGAAAAAGATATTTCAATAGATTTATTCATTTACAGTTTCTTGAGGCTTAACAATCTGTGAGATGACTCCTGCCCAAACAAAAGATGATTATTAAAAGATGGGAACTTTAATTTGTGTTACATTACAGAAACACAGTTTGCCCCATTAGGTTAATGTGTCCACTCCAAAACCTTATCTTCAGGGGTGTATAACTTAGCCATAAAAACTGATTCATGACTGCAATGATGCATCAAACGAAGAGGCCTCCTTTGGGATATCTTGAAGTTACAGTAGTATTAGCCAGTTTAGAGGATTCTCGCGTCAGAGCTTTTGAATGGTTGTAATTTAGAAGTATTTACATTAAACTAAAGTTTTGTCAGTGACGTGCCCCATCTTCAAAAGCTCTGCACTGCGCTAATGTGACACACCACACCAGTGCTGGCAGCCAAGCCCAGCTGATCCCATCCCATGCAAACTGGGAACTACAGCAGATGCTACAGTACTACTACCCCATTCCCAGTCAGGAGATGTTGTGGTTGCTTTGACCAATTGCAGAATCTCCAAGCCAGGAATGGAAGCACCAATGGTACTTTTATGACTATGCTGCGGTATTGTGTGTATCAAGTTTGCTGGGCTCAGCTGCTAGCACTGGCACAAGAGCGGGGTGAAAAAGGAATGGGGAGGGCCAGTGTTGTATGATAGTTTTGTTTAGTAATTTATTTTCAAAATGTCCCCTTTCTAAAAGACTTTACTCGGCAGGGAGAGAAGAATACAGATTTTAAAACAATAGAATTAAAATGATAAAAGCAACACATATCATAGAGAGCAGCAGCAGATAAAATGGATATATATTTTTAAAAAAATACTCCCCAAAGACTGCTAAAAGAAGGAGGGCCGTGGCTGCTTGTGAAAGGCAGGGATAGGGTCAGGCAAACTTCTTTTGGCTGGGTTTTCTGCTGCCTTGGCACCAGTGTTCCCTCTAACAGGGCTTCTCAGATGTTGGAAAAATGGAAAGATACAGCTATTTTTTAACAACGTTGTTGGACTAAAATGCAAGAATAAAACCCGAAACAAGGCATCGGAAATGTGAATGGCACCTTGTTGACAACGTAGGGACTGTGATGTCGATACACAGGCAATACAGAAGCACACTTTGCAGATTCGTAGTGACCCTGTGGTAAGGGTTAATCTGGAAAGTGCCTAGGAATAGCTTTTATTGGCTTCAGCTAGTGTGCCAGCTGCGTTTCTCAGTTTCCTTGAGAAATTGGATCTGGTCACAGTCATTCATTCTCTGTACATCTCCACAATGGATTACTGCAATATACTCTTTGTGGATCTGCCTTTCAGAATTCTTACTGGATCTGGCAGATCAGAGCATATAACGTAAAACATCTGCACTGACGAGCAATCTAATTCTAGGTCCAGTACAAAGTGCTAGTTTTGATCTTTAAAGCCCTTAATGGCCCGAGACCAGACGATTTTAAAAATAGCCTCCACCCAAAGAAATCTGCCTGACCCCCCAAGTTCATCTACAGAGAACCCTGCCACTTGTAACCTTGCTATGTGAGATACTACAGCAGGTAAGCCAGGAGCTTCTCTATGATGGTGCCAAGCAGCGTTCCTTCTAACAGGAATTCTCAGATGTTGTTGACTAAAACTCCCAGAATCCGCAGTTGCAATGGCTTTTTCTTTGATATTCTGGGAGTGCCATCTGTATATGAATGACAGCCTAATCCCAAACTCTATTACCTTACCCAGCTGTTTAATGTAGACATTGAATAACATGGGAAACGAGATGGAACCTTTAGGGCAGGAGTTTCCCAGCACCACTTTTTGGAAACAACATGACAAGCAGGGCCAAAGCCACTAGTCCTGTTCAGACAGGGTGGGGGAAAGAATGCTCTACACAAGTACAGCATTCCTGAGCATACCCAGAAACACTCCCAGCAATATTTGTTCAACAAGAAATATTGAACAAATGCTATGGTGGATACTTGTGTGCTTCTTGTACACAGTACCAGTTAGTCCATCCCCATTTGAATTCTCTCCCATTAACTTTCCAAATAGCACGCTAGCCCATTGGCTCTTGTGCAAGTACTGGCAAATATAACTAGCCTGAATGATTACGCTTAGCTTGTTCTGCACTTGAAAACATGTTGTGTTTTGTTATGCAATTCAGCTAAACATAAAATGCAGCATTTTAAAACAAGATTTAAAATACAGAAAAGTTAAATAATTTATTAAATTGCTATTCATTTGTATTTTCCCCTCTCTCTTCCTTTTTTTTAAAGCTATTTCCTTAATTATATCTTATACAAGTGATAACAATCTATTCATTTTAAATGCCTGTTCTGTGGTTTATAAGTGCAGTAATAAAGCAAAACAATGGGTTAATAAAATGATTCTTTTATACCTCATTTCATGTTTCAATCTTCAGTGTTTTTTCCCTGTATTTTTAACTACTCTTGCACAAATACACCATACCAATTTATTACACCTGCCAATTTCATTATATGTGAACTTAATAATAATTACAATATAAAGCTGCAGATGCAATTCACCACCAAATAGGATGTAATTTACATAAAGCAATAATAAGGAAGTATCAGAATTCCTATTTATTTCCTTTTGGCAGATATCTGACTTATGAATTAGGTCACATGAACAACTTTAAAAACACTTAATTTTGTGCCCACGATACATAACTTCTTCCTCCCTGTTTGTTAGTAGTGATGATTTCCTACTAGTAACATCATTGTAGAGGCCAATAGATTGGTGGCTGATTCTCAGATTAAGTGATGGGTTTGGTTTAATCATTGCTTATTTGGGATATGGTAGGTCACTGTTGTTTCCATGTTACAAATTGAGAACTAAAGATGAGAAAGAGAACTAAATTATAAGACAAGAAATTCCTAAATTATATACAAATAATTAAAATTATCCCATTCATGCCACCCATTAAATGTTAACAAGAAAGTTTTACAGCACCTAGAAAACAATCAAGCTTCAACTCTGGGAATACTCCACTAAGAGAATTGGCTTGAGCTTTTGGGAAATGTTTAGTGTAGAGTCATCTATCTACTGAGACTAGGGTTGCCAACCCTCCAGGATTGCCCTGATGTCTTCAGGAATTGCTAACAACAGCCAGGTCACTATTGAATGTAACCATGGAGATTTTAATGACTCAATATTGTGAAATCTCCAGAAATTGCTTCAGTCAGAGTTGGCAGCCCAAACTGAGAAGGGGACACACCTGCTCCTGTATTGATACAATATAAGAGAAAGGTGCCCAAGAGAACTCTCCTGAAGAAAAGGGGAATTTTACTCCATTGTCCCCGAGGAAGATTATTTGAAACATGTTGGGATTTTTAATTACATTTTTGTAAGAATGGACCATCCAGTTCAGCACCAGCCTGAAGCTTCCTTCTCTTATTGTGTTTTCCATTTGATATATTACATTTTTATCCTGCCTTTCCTCTAAGGAGCTCAGGGTACATAGTTCTCCTCACACACATTTTATCATCACAACACTTCTGTGAGGTAGGTTAGGCTGAGTAATTGGCCCAAGTTCATCCAGTGAGCTTCATGGCTGAATGGGATTTGAAGCCAGATGTGTGTGTGTGTTTGTGTGTGCCATACTGCACAAACTTATGTGCACATTGTTAAAAAAAATTGAGCAAATGCACTCTTGCGAATGCACCAAAATTGTGCAAATGTAGTAGCAATTGAGCACACTGCACAATTGTGTGTACACTGCGTTACAACATGTACAGAAGTTTGCACAGTATGCCAACTAGTTTATATAGTGTCATCCACAAACATGATGCTTCACACAAAAAAAGGAGAGAACAGATCCCTGACCCAAGGCAATAGAATCTAGATATTCACACATAAATATATGAAAGGACACTAAATAAGTTTGTTGTGTAAGCATTTTTAGCAATGCAATGTATACCAGATTTTAAAAACATGAGTTTATTGAGCCTTCTGTAACTCACATGTATCACATGGTATACAACAGTAAAAACTGTTGTATATAAACTTTAAAAGCAAAAATTTTAAAATAGCAGGGAGAGAGAGAGAGACGGAGAGTTAGAATCCCGAGAAACTTGTCTTTTCCCCTACTTTTTTCTTCTGTGGCTAGGGTTATTAAGTTACTGGCCACACTATGAGAAACTGCATTTCTCTTAAAATAAGAGAAAATAGGTCATTAAAATCCAAGCTTTTGTTTAAATGCAACACATTTCTAGTCCTTGTGGTTCCAGATATGACAGAATATGTGGTGATGATAGTATGTCACCCAACATCCAGTCCAACATCTATGTGAGGAATAGGATGCTAAATATAATCTAAAAGTCTGGTACACTGCATTGCTAGAAAAGCTCAGTCAACAAACACATTTGGTATTCTTTTATATTCTCAAAAATATATACAATTATGTATATGTGGCTCTGAATTCTGAAGTATATTATTATGGGCTAATGTAACGTGCTATGTAACATTATGATCATATTTTTATTTTATATTCTTGAATTTTTCAAATGCTGATGTTTTCCTTCTCCTCTGTATCTCAGTTATTATTTAAATAACATATTTTTAAAATGAATAATTATTTCATACCAATACAACCCTGATGGGTTGGCTATAAATACTGTAATATTGTATTTGTAATACTTTGAAAGAGCAAGTATGCAGCTTGGGGGTATTACTGCACCTGGCTCTGTTTTTTGAAGCTCAGGAGGAAGCAGTGGCCAGAGGTGCCTTTGCACAGCTTCGGCTAGTGCACCAGCTGCATCGCTTTCTTGAGAAGGCAGATCTGGCCACAATAACCCCCACCTTAGTCACATCATGGCTGGATTACTGTAACACACTCTACATGGGGCTGCCCTTGAAGAATATTCAGAAACTGCAGCTATTGAAAAAATGCGACAGCTAGGATTTTATCTGGAGCTGCCCGTTGGGAGAATATCACACCCATTTTGAAAGAGCTGCACTGGCTGCCAATTGGTTTCCAGGTCCAATTCAAGGTGTTGGTTTTGACCTTTAAAACCCTTAACAGTTTGGGCCCTAGATACCACTTTGGGACCACTGCTCCCAAAGGTTGCTGTCCGCTTGATGAGGTCATCTGGGGGAGGTCCCTCTGCTCCAGGTGCCAGCAATGAGGTAGGCCTGGCTGTCATGCACGCAGGACAGGGCCTTCTCATCTCAGTTGTTGCCCCCAGACTCTGGAATGCTCTCCCAGTGGCCATCCACTCCTCAGCCTCCATCACAGTTTTTAGAAAGCATGTGAAATCTTTACTTTTTATCCAGGCTTGTATATGATTGATGCTCTTTTGTATATTTTATGGTTATATTGTGCTTGTTTTTTAATCTTTTAATCTGATCTGTATTTTTATATTCTAGCTGATATTTTAATTGTGTAACTTTTGTAGTCTTATTTAACATTTGTGTGAACTGCCTTGAGATTGTTTTAATGAAAGGTGGAATAGAAATATAACAACAACAACAAAAACAACAACAATACTGAGAAGCTATTCTCACGACCAACAAAAACAGGGCTTGAGGTCTGAAGGCGGGGTTAGCATTACCGTGTGGAACCTCGGCAATCTCTCAAACAGGGCTCTGTCAAAAGAGAGTCACCCAGTTCCCAGCCCCTCCTCTAAAACCAGGTTCAGCAAGCAGGGGAGGTTGCCTACCCCCTCCCAGTGCCCGTGCGGAGCCATGGAACACTGTGGGACCCTGCTTGAGGCTCCCTCCCCGTGGATACCATAGAGACTGAATAACAGAGTGGGCTGCAAAGCAAGCAGAAGTTTGTTTGGGGAAAGCCTGTCCAGCAAAGAGCACTGAGCGTCCTTAAAGTGGCAGGCACCTTGCAAATGAGCCCAAGGGAAAATATGAACATAGGAAGCTGCCTTCCACTGAGTCAGACCATTAGTCCATCCAGCTTAGTACTGTCTTAGTCCTGTCGACACAGACTGGCAGTGGCTTCCCGAGGCTCTCAGGCAGGATTCCCACTCAGCTCAACCTGGAGATGCCAGGCAGGGAGCTCAAATCCTTCTTCCTATAGCAGCCCTATCCCCTAAGGGGAATAGTTGCACAGACACATGTCATACTATTCATTCATTTTACATTTTACTAGCTGACCCTGCACAGAGCATCTGTGTGGTCTTGCACTGAGCCTGTGGCATTGCACCCCAACAACGCTCTCGCTCACTCTCGCCACCCCCGCTCACACCCTGCAAGTCTCTTGCCACCCCCCACTCTCCCCCCGCAAGTCTCTCCCCCCCCCACCGCAAGTCTCGTGCTCGTGCTCTCTGTCCTCTGTCTTTCTATCTCTGTCTCGCAGTCCTTGCTTCCCCCTGCCACTGCCAGGGACTGTCACCTGCTCGCCTGACAGCTTCCGAGCTCCCTGCTGCTTCACATCACCTCCGATCCAACTGTCAAGCTGCTTTCCAGCTGCCCCTGCCCTTGCCTGCAGCTGCCCTTGCCTGCAGCATGGTGTAGTGGTTAAAGTGCTGGACTAGGACTGGGGAGACCTGAATTCAAATCCCCATTCAGCCATGAGACTTGCTGGGTGACTCTGGGCCAGTCACTTCTCTCTCAGCCTAGCCTACCTCACAGGGTTGTTGTGAGGAGGAACTTGAGTATGTAGTACACCGTTCCGGGCTCCGCCAGTTCCTCCTTCCATCTGCTGGTGGAGTGGGAGTGACTGCTGGAATGACTGTCCATGCAGGGGTCACTGGTTCGGCCTCATGGTGGCAATGGCAGTGGGGGAGGCTCGCGGTGGCAGCAGGGGGCTCACAGCAGTGGCAGAGGGCCTCACGGCGGGGGCAGTCCAGGTGCCCAATTTGCCTCGGTGTGACACTGTCATCAAGATGCAGAGGGTAACAGTGCCAATGAGGGTGCGCAGGTGTGGATGACACTTTGCCACTCACTCTCCCACCCTGCTGGCACTGCAAGAGTGGCAAGTGGCAGCATCAGGGCAGGTAGGTGATGGGGACACCCTCCCCCACATGCCCATCCTCCTGTACCCAGAGAGGCTAGCAAGGGGTGGCAGTGGCGGATTGATGGGAAGGCAGAGTCACCACTTGGCTACGGCGGCAGTGGGGGTGTGTGGGGTTCTCCCTTTTACCTTCTACACACACTATACAGTGGGTTGGGGTGGGGTGCCACAGAGGCCACAGCCACAGCTGTGGGGAGGGTGAGCGGGCGAGGGGAAGGTTCCCCCTTCTGCCTTCCCAAACCATGCTGCGGTGTACGGAGTGTGCCTTGTGCCTGGGCTACTTATGGGGGCATCTTGCAATTGCTCTCATCGGCATCTGGCAATTGCTCCAGGGGGCATCTGCTGTGTCCCTCCTGGATCTGAGGAGTGCGTTGGGGGTGTGTGTGACTCTTCCTTTGGGGCTGGTTGGCAGCTGCAGCTGCTCTAGTCTTCTCTCTCCTTTGGGGCATCAGGACGGAGTTCAGTTCCTTTGACAGTGCTGCAATTGCCAGGAAAGGGTTAACTGAGGCTACCAATCAGGGAGCAGCAAAGAGGGACTGCAGCTTGGAGCCCTCTGAGTGGTCTCCTTGGGTCACATGCTTGCTCTGTCCACTCACGGACTGCTGTTGCCATGGGCGGGGCTGGAGGAACAACAATGCTAGCAATGGCTGGAGAGAACCTTAAAATGTTAATCGTGTGTCGCTCAGACTCCCTGTCGGGTTTGCAGCATGTAGCCGTCTGTTTGCTGTGAGGTTAAAATAGGGTTCTATCTGCTTTCAGAATGTAACCCTATTTTCTGCTCGTCTGAATAGCTTCTGAGTGATACTGGAATACATACAACCCTGATGGAATTGCCTATAAATACTGTAATACTGAGCAAAAACATCTGACCACTAGCCCTAGACCAGGGCTATCACCAGTGTGTACCTGCCACTTCCCATTGCTGCTAGCATGCCAGTTACAGCTCCTATGTTTCTATACAATACTGCATATGTATTGGCTTTGTGGCCTAACTTGTTCTGGAATAATCTCAGTTGGTAAGCTCAGTTGGCATCATTTCGATTGGCACTCCTCTGCCACCAGTTGCTACAGCGAGCTGGCTTCCCTCCTAGAACAGCTAGAACAACTGGGTTCCAACTGCCAGTTGCCCTGGGACTACAGAAGAGGGGAATGTAACTCAGACCAGAGGAAGAAGGCCCACTGGGTAGATGCATACCTGCAACACCAGCAAGATCAGCTGATCTCAGTTGGTCAGAAATGCCAATTTACAACACTAATTCTGGCACTGTCCATTGGATCTGCCTCCTCTGTCTCAGCCTCCACTTCCCTTGTGTGTCTTGTCTTGTTAGTGTGTAAGCCTGAGGGCATGGCCTGTGTCTAAATTTCATTTATGTACAGTGCCTGCTCACAACTCTGCCTTGAATTTTTGACTGATGTGAACCTCTCTGTGAGACAATATTCTTACTGAAAAGAGGGAATAAAATACAGTGTTAGCAATAAATCCTACCTGCTGATTTCAAAACTACTGAATAGCAATGAAATCCAGCTGCAGCCGTGCTTTAGGAAACTTGTATAAAGATGTGTGCATGTATATATCACATTGCAGATCACCATTCCCATTCATTAACCTTCTAAAATAAACACATCACAGACATCTCAAAAATCTATCATTTCATTTAAGCCGGTTCAAATTTTTGATTAGAAATTCAGAAGAGGATTAATTATGCTCTATTTCATTAAGACTGGTGTTTTTAATTGTGGATGAAGAAGGCAGCCTGGCTTTTTGTTGGGTTAATTTTGTTCATTTGTCAATGACAACATTACCTGCTTAGCTACAGTATTATTTAGGAAAGACATTTATTAGAAGGAGGGCATCAAAGTAATGTTCTTACAGTAGCCACATTGGGACATAACACAAAACCAGAGTAGAAGGGGACACCAGTTTAAATATGTGTACATCTGTGACAAAATTACTACACAACATCTAACAAAGCCTCCCTTCACCAATTCCCTAATCTTATCTGACACAGGAGATAGAGACACTTTGCATCTAATAAATGTCTTTCCTAAATAATACTGTGCAGCATGCTGCCCATGGAAAGGTAGGGTGGGGGCACATGTTCTCCATTCATCTCCAAATCATGTCCTTGCTTCTCCCAAATTTGAAGAGACTCAATTGCTACTTAGCATTGCGCAATCGCTACAGCAACAAGCCTTCCATTCTGAATAATGGGAGGCACATCACTATAGTGACTGCACAGTTCTTAGATATTTTAGTTGAGTAGGATCTGAATACTTTCAGTTTAACCTGAAATGTCTAGTTAAACTTCACATTACTACTACCGTGTTTCCCCGAAAATAAGACAGTGTCTTATATTAATTTTAGCCCCCAAAAATGCACTAGGGCAATTAGCGGTACATCAGAAATTACTGCTAGGTCTTACTTTCGGGGTAGGTCTTACTTTCAGGGAAACAGGGTAGGACATCTTTATCCACATATGACCCCACCCCCACCCCTGTTCTGGTTACCAGATCAAGGTCTTTTCCTCCCTTCTTTCTCTGACCACTTTAGTGTACATTTCATAAACAGTACTAGATGCAGGCCACATTTGCATGTGACATAGAACCACTGGTCCAATGCACCCGTGGTTCTACTCCCCCTTCCCACCACTCTCTCACCCAAATTCGGATGTAACAGAGAGCTCATCTCTGCAGTCAGCAAGACTGCACAGAGGAGGGGGAACTGGCTGCCTGGGCTTCCTTCTTGATTGAACAATGCCCCAGCAGCCAATAGCACCAGAGCAAGGGAGGGGTTTCCTCCTTCAACTCTGGTTGCTGGCTAATGAGAATGCGGTGCCACATTCGGATGTAATGCTGGCACCGCAGAACTGGATGTACAGGTGGCAAAACTCACTACAAACTGAAGGTACAAATTGGAGTCTGGCGAGGAAAACCGTGGGTCAGTTTTCAGGAGAAACTGCGGTTACACACATTCAGATGTTGTGACAAAATGGGGGTTACTCTATGCTTTCCTGGGATCTACTCTCAGTAGCGAGATTGCACTGATCCCAGTCGAGGAGCACACCGCTTCTTCGAGGTAGGCTGCTACCAGTTGAAGAATGATCTAAAGCCACTGAGCCAGCTTAGACACGGCTTCAACAACCTACAACTGTCTGGCTTGGGACTTACAGGCACTGTACAGCCAGAGTCCGCATAACCCAGCTCTAGACAACTATATATTATTCTGAACACAACTCAATAGTAGCAAATGACCTTACAAGGCACATGGGGAAGGGTTTTGCAAGTAACCCTCCAGAATCTATTAAACCAGACTGAAGCCACTTCCTACTCAACTAAAATGTCTAAGAATTATGCAGTCACTATAGTGATGATCCTCCCATTATTCACAATGGGAGGCTTGTTGATGTAGCGATTGCGCAATTCTCAGTAGCAATTGAGTCTCTTCAGGTTCGGGAGAAGCAAGGACACGATTTGAAAATGAATGGAGACCATGTGCCGCCCCCCCCTTTCCATGGGCAGCATGCTGCACTGTATATGAGACCTTGGGTTAGGGTGGTATAAAAATGTGCTAAATAAATAAATAATAAATAAATAAATATGACTCTCTGTTTGGAACAACCACATTCACCCAAATTATCATCTGCATGTACAAGTATGGAATACTGGAGTATACAAAACTTACAGATGTATTTTCAGACAGATTTTTGGAACATGGTGAACTCAGAGTGATTTGACTAAAAACATTTAACATCATGTTTAATAGTGCAGTCCTAAAGCTATCAGACTCAAATAATGGACCATATTAACAAAAAATCAAGATACTACATTCTCCTGGAATTAGCAACTAATTTATTAAATAATTTAGACAAGGGTGGTCCTCTCAATAGATTACAGCTGCTAAATTTTAGGTTGGAAAATTTTAGGTCTATATTGGAAAATTAAAATATCTCCATCAAAAGGCCTGAGATTATATACATATGGATAAAATTTCTACACAATTGAAAATGTTGCTTGCAGTGCCAGCGAAGGCCATACAGTAGCTGCTGCAGGAAGAGGGGGATGAATGAAAATCTCCCCTGCCCTTTTACATTAAAACGCTGCTACCAGAATGGCTCCAGCGGCTGCAGAGGGGAGGGTTATGTTGCAGGAGGAAGTTCCCCCATTTACCGTAATGCATTGTCTGCTGCTTGCCAAGGCACGAAAGAACAGCAAGGGAGAGCTCCTTCCAGCTCCCTCCCTTCCTCTCCAATGAGTGCACGCCCTCGATGCAGCCCATTTTGGACCTTTCTGGGGTGTATACTCTTTTGGGAGGGAGTGAAGCTGGAAGGAGCTCTCCCTCGCTGTTACTCCATGCCCCAGCAGGCAGCAGACACTGCTTTAAGAAACTTCCTGCTCCAACGCAATCCTCACCGCTGCAGCCCAATTCGGCCACACAGGCAGTGGCATTTTAATATAAAAGGGCAGGGGAGACTTTCCCTTCATCCCCCACTCCCCACAGCAGCTGCTGTGCAGCCTTTGCTGGCACTGCCCCCCATCCTGCCGCTGTGGCGGCATTTAGAAGAAAAATAGGGGGACTTCCTCCTCACCACCCCTACCCTCCTCGCTGCGGCCGTGGGGGTGGCAAAAGCTCGTCCTCGCCACACAGAGGCAGTTTTAAAAGTAAAAAGAAAACAGAAACTTTCCCCTGCCCCAAGATTTGTGCTGCTCCCCTAGATTTGCTGCCATAGGCAATTGCCTCTATTGCCTCTGCAGTAATCTGCCTATGGTTACAGTAGGTGCATTTCACAGTGCACCTTTCGTTCATGCTAGGTGATGGCTAGACCTAATAGGGTTTCTTGTCACCTTGCACAAGCTAACATTACCACTTACAATGCTGCATTAGCCCTACATTTCATTGCATTTGGAGTTTGTGCAACTGTACATGAGTTTCTTGTCCAGACATATCCCTGTGATTGGACAGAGTTTCTTGCTGTTTGGAAACTTGAAAATGACTTCCTTAACACTATGGCAAAGTTTAGCAAAGCGCATACATAAAAGTGTCACTGAGAAGCAGAGCTAGGCCTGGATTGCCTAAACATACCGCTTTTATAAGGCATTTTCATGAATTGCTCTAGCAACTAGATTGTTTGTATCTCTATCCACTGGGATTCTCAACTACCAAACTCATTTTGTTTATGCTATGATCCAACCCAGATGTGCCTCTGAGTCGAGATTTGTGGAGGAAGAAAGGGCAGTGAACTAACCCATTGTGCCACCTGGTCCTTTGATTATTTTTAATTTACACAAGTGTTTATTTAGCACCCTCTCCACACCAGCCGCCAGCTACGGGGCTAGTTGACTGAGTTACTCACCCATAGCAGCGATACATATTGAAAAGGCTCCTTGTCATATATCCCTCTCTTTAAGCAAACAGGAAATGTTATGAGAAACAAGTTTTCTTAGAGGATTTCCATTTGGGAATAATGTGATAAAGCATTTTTTTCCTTGTGTTATTTCCAATTGGAAATACCACGAGGAAGCCAGTTTCTCATTATATTTCCTATTTGCTCAAGTACGTAGCCATGCCAAGGGAGCAATTGAGTCAAAAGGCAGGCAAGGCCCTGGAGTTTTGATGCAGACAGGCAAGAAGGTGAGACTGAATTACTTCTCTCTCCCCACCACCACCTCTCTCTCTCTCTCTCTCTCTCTCTAAAGCAGTCTAACCTTGTTTGGGAATGAAAGCAAAATTATAGTTCAGGAGTTTCCCATAACAGTTAAATCACTAGAACCACTTCCTATGTTATGATTTTAAGCCAAAGGATATGTTGTTGGACATTGCTCCAGTCAACACAACCTGCAAGAAAGATACAAGTATGTCAAGAACATAAGGGCAGCTCTGTAGAGTTTCTTATGAGAAGCCACAAAAAACATGACTTTACAGTTATACACAGAGGATTTACCCAAGGGAGGGTAAACTTAAGATCATAACATTAAGAGTGGCCTATATTTAACTGGAATGGGGAAACCATTCCAAACCCAAGCAATCCATTAGGATTCTGCTAAGGTCAAATTCCGACTCCCTGTCATACAATACACTAGCTTGCTCGAACATAAGATGTCTGTCTGTCTGGCATTTCCCATTCAATCAGCACTTTCCCCCCATGTACACACATATGAGAATCAGCAGTTATATTCATTTTTCCTCATATACGCATAGTACTCTGAACTCTTTGTTGTATAACTGAGTTCAGTCAAGAAATATGACTTCGTACAGGGCCATGCATGATAGAGGTTTTCTTGTTCTCAATAGCATCCAGCATTGGTGGTAGATTGTCCAGTCCACCACTTCTGCCATTAAGTGACTTGATGTCACTGGCAAGGATTCAATTGGAGAGCAATGCTTCTCCTCCCCTTCAGAAAGCTCCAAGGTTTCCAGGAGAGCTAATATAGTTTTGATGTTTTGCACTCCAAACCAGGAGCTGATTTTGTGGAAGGGAGCACACATAAATGAGTGGGTGGGATAATGTACCTCTTTCTGAGGATTTGGAGGTCTTTTTTGGTTTGGAATACTGGAATAGCAAAAGAGAGGGGAGGGAGAGAAAAATTACACAGCACCAACAAAACAAAGGCAAAAGAGAGAGAAGAACTACCAAAGTGCTGATAGATTTACTCAGTATGGGTTTCTTCGTACACTGTCATAAAATTGGTTCAGTGTTGCCTTATGTGTTTCAAGGCAGTGCTCTTCTTTGGGTAGATAAAATTAATCATAATTAAACAAACATTGGTCACCTTAAGTGGCGCAGCAGGGAAATGCTTGACTAACAATCAGGAGGTTGCCGGTTCAACTCCCTGCTGGTACTATATCGGGCAGCAGCAATATAGGAAGATGCTGAAAGGCATCATCTCATACTGCATGGGAGGAGGCAATGGCAAACCCCTCCTACTAAAAGAAGACCACAGGGCTCTGTGGGCGCCAGGAGTCGAAATCGACTTGAGGGCACACTTTACCTTTTACCTTAAACAAACATTGTGAGTAATTTTATCTACCCAAGAATTGCCTCTGAAGAAGAACACTGTCTCAAAACACATAAGGCAACAATGAACCAATTTTATGATAGTGTACCAATAAAAACATATTGAGTAAATCTATCAGCACCTTGGGAGTTCTTCCCCCCTTTTTACCTTTAAATATTAGAATAGCAAAACTGGTCTCATGCCCTTTCCACTTCAGTGAGGTGCAAAAGTAGTGGTAGTAGTATTATTAGTAGTAAAGAAGTGTGATTGGGGACAGGCCAAGAACTTTCTATCCCTACCCTGTTTGTCAAAGTTGATGAGCTGCTGGGTAGTACGTTAAAAAGCCAATTTCGACTATAAATGGCTAAGTAGTTAAGACCTTTGATGGCTAAACAGTTAAGATACCCACCTCTGTTCCCAAAAGTTTCTGCTTCAAGTGCCATTTGGTCTCAGGCCTGATCTATCCATGCAGCAGAACAAGGTGGAAGAGATGTAAAATGGACCGTACCACTTCAGACTGTAAGTGGGATGCCAGTTTTGAATGTTCTTTATGTAAATGATTCTCTAAAACAAACAAGCACCACAGAGAGAAAGTCCAGTCTGCTCCCTGCTTTGGAAGTCCTGTGGCTCTTCCAGCTAGAAACAGCTATTTCTACTTGAGGAAGTTTTCTTTTACATATGGAAGTGTTTGAAAAAGGCCCTATTGTTCTTCCTTCTTAGGGAGATTTCCCATTTTTGTTCCTCACTTTCAACCTCAAATGGTAGATCGATTCCACTACCTCAGGAGTCCACCACCAACAAGCCACCTCATTTTGCTCTATGTGTAGACCAGGCCAAAAATAGCCAGGCCATCTGTGAATGTAGACTGGATCCATTAAATAGGGAACGTCAACATTAATACTGCTGTTTTGTTTTTTACCATATGCTACAGAAACTGTTGTGCTTTAACCACATCAGTTCAAATGGCTAAAGGTAGGCTGAGATGACTCTTTTGAAATATAATGACTGACAAGATTTGCATCCTACCACAGCAATTGTGGAAGCTGTGTTTCCACAGGTTTTCCATTGTTGCAAACTATGTGAGAAAGGGCTCAAAGAATTGTAAGAAGGGAACAAGGGCCTCAAGAAGTTCAACAAATAGCACCTAAACAGCAGATTAAGCAGGCATACAGCTTACTCGGTCACAGTAATTCCCATGATAGTGAGTTGTATTCCATTTCTAACTTAAATTATAGTGATCATTTCTAAATGTGCATCTATACCAATAAATTAGCACATGCAAAATGTATGCAAATCTATCTCCCATTTTTGGCAATGTGTTATCTCTTTTTTGGTAATGTATACCTGGTTACCTTACTCAAGGTAGCCAGGTGTGCATGGACCCAAATAGGAGGAGGTCCATGAACAGCAATTTGCTGTGACTCCTCTGGAACATGAAATTGGTCCAAACATGAAACTATGAGGCATACAACAAGCATTTGCTTAGCGGGGTTTGAAAGAATTTTCTCCTATGGCTGATTACCATGATTCCTTTCCCTCAAAGTATCCACAAACAAATGAAACTACTATGGTGCAAGCAACCTAGTTTGGAATCACAGTCCCTGGTAGATGCATTATCTGCATAAACACTTTTCTCAAGCCCTTGTTACCAAGTTAGCTGCAAAAATGTTGTCCAGAGCTATCTTTTTGGAAGGCTTTTCTTTTTGAGAACAGGATTTTTTTCACATAAAATACGTCAGATCTGCTGTCTGTCTTGAGCATTTGTGTGTACAGTTAGTTTGACTAGAAATTTATCACTCAAGCTCATATCTGGATTAATTAAAAGCGTTTTTGCTTTTGAGGCAAGATTTTAGCTCTGCTTAATCAGGATTTATGCAGTGAGGGATGAAGATGAAACCAGAATTTTTCTGTTATTTCTATCAAATGATTTCTGTGCACATATATTATGTCCGTTAATTTAACCATGATATTTGCTTGTACGTATTTTCTGTTGTTCCTTCCT
Source organism: Hemicordylus capensis (assembly GCF_027244095.1). Classification (NCBI taxonomy): domain Eukaryota; kingdom Metazoa; phylum Chordata; class Lepidosauria; order Squamata; family Cordylidae; genus Hemicordylus; species Hemicordylus capensis. The sequence continues at coordinate 173,182,979 of NC_069661.1, forward strand.
TGTGCTCCTTACAGGGGCTGGGTTAATAGAGAATACAAAACTGTAGAACCCAAGCCATGGTTTGAGCTTGTAGACGTATATCAGGCAAGCTGTAGTTTATAGCTGCCTGTGACCTTTTGTTTCCCACCTGGTCAGAACTTTAACTTCATAAATTCTCATCCCCATGGTGCAGCAGCATCCAGCAGAAGACCAACTGCTGTTTCCATTGTGAAGCAACTTGTGGTGGTGCAGCAACAGTGTTCTGTTAAATCAGACGGAATGTAAAATCAGTTTTCTTTATTGCTGTGCTTGTGGTGGTAGTGGCAGCAGCCAGTAGCGGCCGGTGAGGACAGCACCGGGGGCAGGGGGGTGAGATGTATCTAAGAATTAATCAGCAGGTGCTCACCTGTGTTTAGGCAGCCCCTGCAAGCTGCCTCAAACAGCAACACTCCGCACTCAATCCCACATGTTGGGGGGGAGGTGCTCTGCCCGGCATCTGGCAGGTGGTGGCGTGGCTCTAGCCTCTGTGCATGTGCCTCTGCTGGGCAAAGCACCAGCACCCCACACGCGATTGTGGGTGGAGCACTGCTGCTTGAGGCAGTTTGCAGGTGCTGCCTAAATGCTGGTAAGCACTTGCTGATTAATTCTTAAACGTGCCTCTCACCACTCCAGCGCTGCCCTCACTGGCTGCTACTGGCAGCAGCACTGAAAGTCTTCCCAGGAGTTAATTCCTGCTGGATAGTATTTATTTTTACCCAGAATTCACTGGGGGTTAAACAATGTTGTGATGTTGTCTAATTCCCTGGTATGTTCTGAGGGGAAAAATTGTGACCAACAGGACCTAATCCACAGGGCCTACAGTATTTCCGGTGCTGCTGCTGTGGCAGGGATTCACTCACACTGCTGCCACTGCCCACACTGCTGCCAGTAAGCCCCTCCAAAACGGGATGGAAATCTATCTCTCCAGAAAATGCCTAAATTGTCACCCATCTTTCTGTCACCCAAATTGTCACGTGCCTTTTGGCACTATCTGGGGTGGGTGATTTGGGGTGGCCTAGTCCCACAGTGTTGGGATTCTGGAGGTATGGCATGAGGAGGCTGATTAGCCAGCTTAGGGGTAGCAATCCCTGCAATTTGTGTCAGGTTTCTGCTTCCGACCCTCCTTCCTCTTCCCTGGGACCAGGTGACCAGATTGTTGGTTCTCAAGGTCTTGGGTTGCTGCTTTTCAATGCCAGGTCGGCTCACAATATGACCTCTTGATCTTATTATGGAGGAGCAGGCTGACCTGGTTTGTATTACAGAAACTTGGCTGGGTCATGATGGCAATGTTGCCTTATCTGAGATCTGCCCGCCAGGTTTCCGTATGTTCCATCAGCCCTGGGTCCTTGGCCAGGGAGGCAGCGTGGCAGTGATTTATAGGGAAGATCTTGCATTGATTAGGGGCCCTGCCCTGCAGGTAGCAGGTTGTGAGTGCCTTTTCGTGACACTGGGTGTTCGCGATAAGCTTGGGCTGTTGCTTGTGTACTGGCCGCCTCACTGCCCAGCCTCAGCCCTTGCTGAGCTTTTCGACCTTGCTGCAGGCCTGCTGGTTACAAACTCCAGATCTTTGATTCGGGGGGGGGGGTGTTCAACCTGCTGTCCCTGGGTGTGGGTTTGATGATGGCCTGGGATTTCATGGCCTCCATGGCAGCCATGAGCTTATCGCAACTTATCTCTAGCCCAACTCACGTTGGCGGTCACACTTTGGACCTGGTTTTTGTCTCTGAGAAGTGGCAATGTGATCTTAAAATGGGGGACTTATCCATCTGTCCCTTGCCGTGGTCTTATCACTCCCTAATTCGTTTGCAGATCGCTGTCGCTCCTTCCCTTCACAGGGGCAATGGACCTATTCGGATGGTCCGCCCCAGGCACCTTATGGATCCTGATGGTTTTCAGAGGGCGCTTGGGAAGTTTCCCAGCAATCTGGTAGGCAACTTGCCAGTGCTACTTCTTGAGGCCTGGAACATTGGGGCTACGAGGGCACTTGATGAGATTGCTAATGAGTGGCCCTGTTAGGGCTTGTGGATCTTGGCTTCCTTGGTTTTCTGAGGAATTTCGAGAGATGAAGCGAGTCAAAAGATACCTAGAGTGCCGCTGGAGGAATACTAAGACAGAAGCCGACTGAGCACGATTGCTTTCCCATGTTTGGGAGTATACAGTGGCGATAAGGGTGGTGAAATCTTCTCATTTCTCTGTGCTTATTACGCCAGCGGATTCTGTCCAGCAGCTATTTTCTGAATCACCCATTCTTTGCTGGGAAGGGTTGATTCTGGTGACCTTCCGCCTAGCCACTGTGACATATTTGCTAGGTTTTTCGCTGATCAAGTTGCTCACCTTCGGTCGGAGTTGGATTCCAATTGCTCAGTATCCATTGAGGTAATAGGGTCTGGGTCTTGTGATAATATCTGGAATACCTTTGAGCTTGTTTAGACTGATGATGTGGTCAGGATTCTTGCCAACGTGGGCACAGCAACCTCTAGCCTGAACCCTTGTCCCTTCTGGCTCCATAGGGCTGCGAGCGGGAATGTTATCTCCTGGCTTCAGAAAATGTTTAATTCCTCTCTTTGGGAGGAGTTTGTTCCATCAGCCCTTAAAGAGGCAGTGGCCTACCCTCTCCTGAAGAAGCCTTCTCTTGACCCTGGCAATCTGGATAACTACCGTCCGACCTCCAATCTTGCTTTTCTTGGTAAGATTTTGGAGAAGGTGGTTTGTGCTCTGTTGATGAGAGTCCTGGAGGAGACTTCTTTCCTGGATCCTTGCCAGTCAGGTTTTTGGTCACAGCACAGCACTGAAACAGTATTCTTCGCCCTGTTGGATTACCTGTATCGTAACCTTGATGTGGGAAGCGCACCTCTCTTGGTTGTTCTTGATATCTCAGCGGCCTTCAATACCATTGACTATGCTATCCTTCTGGAGCGCTTAAGTAGGCTGGGTCTTGGGGGCACTGTTCTTCAGTGGTTCCAGTCCTACCTCACTGGGCAATTCCAGTCAGTATCTATTGGGGGTGAGTGTTCTGTGCCCTGGCCCCTTTCTTGTGGGGTTCCACAGGGCTTGGTCCTTGCTCCCACTCTCTTTAACATCTGCATGAAGCCACTGGGCTTGGTCATCCGTCGATTTAGGTTAACTTTTCATCAATATGCTGATGATACTCAGCTTTATATCTCTGCCCCTGACCCAACAGATGATGCTGTTCATGTGCTGGCTCAGTGCCTAGAAACTGTCAGGACTGAGTTGCTCTTGTTCAGTTTGCGATCTAGCCAATTGCCATGTGTGAGTTTATCTCTTGATTGGGTTGCGCTTCCCTTGAGAGAGATGGTTCATGATCTGGGGGTCCTCCTGGATCCGTGGCTCCTGCCTGAACAACAGGTGGAGGCCATGGCCAGGGATGCCTTTGCCCAGCTTCGGCTGGTTCACTGGTTACGGCCTTTCCTCGACTGGCAGGCCCTGGTAACAGTAACTCATGCCTTTGTTACCTCTTGTTTGGATTACTGTAATGCGCTCTAGCTAGAGTTGCCTTTGAAAATGATTCGGAAGCTTCAACTAGTCCAGAATGCAGCAGCCCGCCTCCTCATGGGTGGTCGTAGATTTGATAGTGTCACACCTCTTTTACAGTCGCTGCACTGGTTGCCTGTTTGCTTCTGGGTCCAATTCAAAGTGCTGGTTCTCACCTACAAAACCCTTATAGGCTTAGCACCTGTATACCTCCAGGATTGTCTCTCTCGGCCAGTTGTATCCCATCCTGTGAGATCTTCTCAGCTGGTCCTCCTTAGTGCCCTGACATAGTGTGTGGTGCCTGGGCCCATAGGAGGGCCTTCTCTGTGGCTGCCCCTCTTCTTTGGAACACTCTTCTCCCCCAGATTCGTTCAGCCCCCTCCCTGGCTGCTTTTAAGGCCCTTCTTAAGACACACTTGTTTCGCCAGACCTTTGCCCTTTAATAATTTTTTTTAAAATTGATTGTTTTTGGTATTTCTGTTGTTCACTGCCTAGAGTCTTTGGAGGAGGTGGCATATAAGAGGTTTCGATAAATAAATAAATCTTTCTCAACTGCAAATTAGACAGCAAAGATGAGGGGGCACTTTCAGACCTACTTAACAAATAAAGCCTTATTCACATGTTGTGTTCAAGATTTGTACAATCTGTGTATAGTGTACACAGGTACAGATCTGTACACAAGAACAGTTATTCATATGTGGTGTTGATTGCCGGTAGAGCAGTACATTTCCTATCTGTACACTCCATTTGAAGGGGCATTTATCCAGGTTCATTTATTTAAAATGAATGCATGTACAGTCATTCACAAGCCCTCTACAAATGTAAAGAGCCCGGCTGTGTTCACACTTACAACTGCAAAAGCAGGGAAGAAGTCCCAGCCCACACTGTCACTCAACCCCTCTAGCCAGCCCCGTTCATGCTTACGGCCCCGTTTGTCTGAAGGGGGAGGTGGTGTAAGTGTGATGGGCAGCTCTTCTGGGCAACCCAGGTTGCAACCCACCGAAGTGCTGGCCATCACGCTTACAGGACCTCCACCTTCAGACAGAGCCGTTAGCATGAATGGGCTGGCTGGGGGGGGGTGAGTGACAGCGCGGGGCAGGACTTCTTCCCCACTTGTAGTTGTAAGTGTTAGTGTGACTGGTGCTTATAACATCTGAAGAGGGCTACACAAAAACATGTCCCTGTGTACAGACAACTGAACATAGGTACAGCAAAAAATCTGAATAGGGTTTAAGAATATGAGCCATCAGTAAGTTTTCCACAGCTTGTGAAATCCATGTCCATTCCATATTTTTGAAAGGACCACATTTCTAACAATAACAATAACAATTATTATCATCATCATCATCATCATCATCATCATCATCATTCAGTTTCTATACTGCCCTTCCAAAAATGGCTCAGGGCGGTTTACAAAGAGAAATAACAAATAAGATGGCTCCCTGTCCCCAAAGGGCTCACATTCTAAAAAGAAACATAAGACAGACACCAGCAACAGTCACTGGAGGTACTGTGCTGGGGGTGGATAGGGCCAGTTACTCTCCCCCTGCTAAATAAAGAGAATCACCACATTAAAAGGTGCCTCTTTGCCCAGTTAGCATATGTGACTTTAAAACTGGGCAGGGAGGGAAACAAATAATGAAAATAATTGGAGGTGATTTTTCTGTTTCCTTTCTCATACACTTGCTTGCTTATATTTACTACACTTTGGAATTAAATTTGTTTCAGAAAACATGAGATTCATTTTTGTGCCCTAAAATCTTTGGCTGCTAATGGAAATAACACATGTACAGACATGAAATGACTCTTATAAAAGTTCATTTTTTTTAACACGAGACGTTGGCAGCGCATGTAGGAGATATTGAAGGGGCTTGAGACTTTCCTCAAAGAAGGTCCTGGGCTTTTTTAAATGTAGGAAAGGCCATTTTTTAATCTATTCTTAAATGATAGCAGAAGGATGTTCTCATAAACTGGGCACATAGCATGATTTATTTACTTGCCATTGTCAAAAGAGGGTGTTCATGTGTGGAGGGTTAGACCTCAAGTAGCTCTTGTGGCGTGCGCTGATTTATTGACTACAGCTACAATTATTTGCTTCTGCCAGCATGATCTGAAATGCATAAAAAAGGCATGTAGGTATTGGAATTTTTCAACCCAAATCAGAATCCTAATTAACTGCAAATCAGGAAAGCCAGTAGCCTGGGGTATGTTAAAATGAGAACTTTGTACATGAAAGGCTACACATGCCCCCAAATCTAAGTATTTCCTACTTATCAACCACCAAATTCACTCCATAAGTTTCCGTGACTTCAATTATGCTCCTTAGGGATGTACAAGCAGAGACTTAACCCAAAACAAATATGACTGGGCAACTCAGAGTAAGTCATTTTTTCCAGATATATTAAAAAGTATGTTAAAAAAGCCTAACATAAAATGCTGGTACCAAGCAGGAACTGGGGTGGGAGGGGTGCTAAATATTCTGCTGGGAGTTGCTCAGTTATCTTCAAAAGACACGTAATAAGAGGAAGTTGGACCCATTATATTTCATCAGCATTCCTTTAATCTTTAATTGGACGTGGTGACAAAGACATGAATTTCAGGGATTAGCTTGCTTAAGCAATAAACATCCTGGAGCCTTACCTGAAAATTTAGGTGGTTTCAGCCTCAGATACGAAGAAGAATACTTGCAGAGTTGAGTGGAATTACTATTATAAAGAGGCAGTTCTCCCACAATGATTTCTACAGTTTCCTAGATCCCCTCAACGTTTTCAAGGGCCAGAGTTCCTTCTAGGCCCATTTAGTAGGATTGCCACATTTTGTATACAAAGGTTGTAGCTCATGAGGCTAAGTATCTCTGAGCATGTGCAAAGTTCTTTTCTTACATGTACAAAAAAATCTTTACAACAAAAAAAGGACCTAAAAGCAAAGAGCTTTTAATAGGTGCAGGATGTTTTTCTCCATTGTGAAGGGAATGCTTTCTTGCCTGACTAGAGGCTGCCTAGGTGTGTTGTGAAATCTGATGTGTGTGGCAAGCAATGTTACTAGATGCTATGCTCTCTGAAATGTGGACTTTGAGGGAAGATTATGATCTTTTGATAAAGATTATAAACTGATCTCTAAGAACTTCCAGACACACTCCTTGTAGCACCACCCTGTTGTAACTTTTCTACTCTGTGTTGCCAGAAGAACTGCATAGCTACTTCTACATTGCAATAGACATTGGCCGAATTCACAAGTAACGTGAAACCAGAGGTTGATGAACCCGCAATTTCAATTTGAAACCATTAAACTCATCACAGACAAGCGTTCAGCCATAGTTTGGCAGCCTATGGTTTCAGGGCAGGCTGGCCCCTCCCTGCTCTTGGCTGCCAAGGCCATATCCAGCAAGCTTTGTAGCCAGACTGAGGGCAAAGCATCAGCACATCACCAGAGTGGCTGCAATTGGCCATGATCTTGAAGGGGGTGTGCTGAGTGCAATCGTGCTTTTCAGAACTGTCTGCTAATCCTTGGCATGGGCATTTAAATCCCTGTAAATGTCATGCCATGCCAGCAGTTCTTCTGACAGTGATTGCACCAGTTGCCTCCAAAGAGCCATGCGACAAAACTGTACTGCACAAGGACAATTCCAGAGGGGGTTGGGAGAGGTATTGGAGGCACTATTTCCCTGTTACTCAGAAAAAGGAAGGGAACATGGGTGTGGGAGGCACTACTTGGAGGTAGTTCCACTCCTGTCTTGAGGCCGTTTCCCAAAACCTCTCGCTTAGATTACTGCAATGCATTGTACATAGGGCTGCCTTTGGAAATAGTCTGGAAATTGCAGTTGGTACAAACAGTGCTACAAAATTATTAACTGGGACTAGAGCATATTTTGAGCATATTTCACCAGTGCTTCATCAGCTCCCAGCCCGTTTCCATGCTCCCAGTCCGTTTCCATGCCCAATTCAAAGTGCTGGCTTTAACTTTTAAAGCTCTAAATGGCTTGGGACTGGGTTACCTGAGAGAGCACCTTGCCCCATATGTCCCAAACCTCCCTCCCAAGCAGGATGAAAGAAGCATCTCCACACTGCTCTATGCCGACGACGATGATGATGACAATGGTGATGATGATGATGATGATGATTTACATTTTCTATCCCGCTCTTCCTCTAAGGAGCCCAGAGCAGTGTACTACATACTTAAGTTTCTCCTCACAACAACCCTGTGAAGTAGGTTAGGCTGACAGAGAAGTGACTGGCCCAGAGTCACCCAGCTAGTATCATGGCTGAATGGGGATTTGAACTTGGGTCTCCCCAGTCCTAGTCCAGCACTCTAACTACTACACCACGCTGGCTCAATCCTCTCGAGGACACCTATAGGCCTCAGATGGGCATTGCTGGCACTTGTCCAATATTACAAGAGTGACCTTCTTGATATAAATTGTCAAAAAACCAAAGTCCCGACCTTTGCCAGAAGGCCCAAGTCCTGCTCATGAAGAAAACAGCCACAGGGTCGAACAGGTTGCTTGTTTCAAATATCTGAAGCTGGTCCTTCATGCCTCCAGCTCCAGAAAGACTCACTGTGATTACGTTGCCATCTCTGCAAAGAGAAGCTCCTCCACCGTTTTAAAGTTTTTATGGACTAGAGGTGGCCAATACCTTCCAGCAGCACTCAAGTTATTTGAGGCCAAGCCGTTGGCACAACTCCTCTATGATACTCACCCGGTGGGCCCCTCCAATATTACCACGTTAGAGTGAGTTCAGTCCAATTTTTTAAGAGCAGCTCTTCAAGTGCCATGCTGCATCTCTAATACCACCTTACACCTGGAAACAGGTACACTAAAGGTTGAGGCCAGAATGTGGATGGCTGTTCTTAACCACTGGCTTAAATTATCCCTTAGCCCACAGGGCCTGGCCCCGCTGATCCTACAGGACAAATTTCAATCCCCATGGAAATGGGCCAGCTGGACTAAAGTGGCATTATTGGGATTTTCCTCTCCTCTCCTACTTGCTATGGGCCATGATCAGGTGAAAGCAGCTATCAAGCAGAAGATAATGGACACAAAGAGATAAGCCGACCTAAGCAGGGCCCAAACTTTCTTAACATCGGAAAGACTCAAATACATCACCTCTCCTGTGGAATACTTGACACAACTGGAGTTCCCAAGCCACAGAAGAACCCTTGCCTGCTGTAACGCCCTACCTTCCACTGCTCTAGAGGGCTAATATAGTAAGGTTCCATTCACGCAGAGGCTTTGTCCCTGTGACAACGGGGAGATTGAAACCACAGGACATGTACTCCTCTCCTGCCCCTTTTATCAAGACACTCGGGACAAGCTCTTACTCCCAGGACTCTGCAAATACTCTGGAAGATCAACCTGAGCCCACACCCGGATGCTCCTAGTGGACGAGGACCAGGCCCTCATGTACAACACTGCCAAGTTCTGTGTGGCAGCATATAAGATTCATCAGACCCTGACTGCCAGTTTATAACCATGCTACTGATTTTATGAACTGTTAACTAAAGAGTTTAGCTTGTCTGCTCAGTTAGACGTTCTTTTATACATATCCTGTTTTTAACCCACATACTGGTTTTTACATTTATTTTATAAAAATGTACATTCTTAATTCCTTATGACCTGTTTTTATATATCCTGTTTCACATTCATTTTGTTTGCCTTATCCATAACCAATCATTTTTAGCCTTTTAGCCTTTTAACCTTTTATTGAGATGCTTCTTACTGCACTTCTCTCATTGTATAAGACATAGTGGCTTTATAAGCTCTGTAGTTTGTAGTTTTATACTACCAGTATTTTATAAATAGATAACACAATTTTATTGTAGGGCAGCAGTAATTGGCTAATACTGATGGTTTAGATTGTGATGTATTTTTAGCATATGATGTTTTTTCCTTGTCCATACCCTTTATGCTTTTTATTTTGTGCTGGTCTAGGACCGTAATAAAAATTGCTTACTTGACTGATTATTGATCGATATGTCCCAAACCCAGACCTTAAGATCTTCTCCGAGTGCCCTCCTCTGAGTGCCCCTGCGAAACAAGATGAGGCAGGTGACTAGTTACTAGGGAGGGGGCCTTTTCAGTGGTTGCACCTTGCTTATGTGAGCCTCCCCAGTGAGGTTCGCCTGGCTTCATCACTTTGTTCTTTTAGATGCCAAGTAAAATCCTTTTTGTTTACTCAGGCCTTTTAAATTTTGATTTTTAAATTTGATTTTAAACTTATTTTTAAAGTGTTTTTAAATTGCTTTGTACTGTATTTTGTTTTTTTCCCCCTTTGGGTCTGTTATAATTTAATGTGTTGTATGTGTTTTATTGGATGTTTTAATGCTGTGTTGTGAGCCGCCCAGAGAACAATTTGTTATGGGGTGGCTAGCAAATAAAGTTTATTATTAATCATATCATCATCATCATCATCATCATCATCACCATTATGACTTCCTAGGAGGAGATATGTATATGAGGGAGGACAAAAGATTGGGGGGGGGGTTGTCTCTCCTGCCATGACCTAAGATGCTCTTGTACCCCGGCAAAACAATCCATGCAGACCAAATCATGCTTCTGCTCTCCTGGCAGCTTGCTGCCGGTGAGCTACCCCTCTCATGAGAGGGCCAGTCTACTGGGGAGGACTATTGGACTAAACACCCTCGGTCTTCTGTTGGACGGCACACGCATGAGTTGAGCAAACCCAACAAAGGGCCCCCCCTACTTGCGAAGCCCCCCCCCCTCTCAGTGGTTAAAAATAAAACTTTTGTACTGCAACCCCATCCTCCCATGGGAAGCCTTACACAAACCAAAAGAAGATTGAGATGCTCCATGTGTCAGAGCCTAGCTGCGTGTGCAGATAGGGGGAACAGCAGGTGCACAGACGGACCAGTAGTACTAACAACAATCTACATGTGTACTCGCTGTTCTTAGAAAAGTCAGATTTCCCCCGTTAATAAATGTGATGATTTCAGTGTGTGGAAAGTACATGTTGACAACAAAAGGATGATAATATCATGTGAGCCCCATTATCCCCTAATCATGAGTGAGTGAAAAAGATGTGACAATCCTGGATGAAACATTCCATGTGGAAGTACCATAACACAGTATTACTCATTGTAGGGCCCTCGATTAGTAGTGGCCTCCATCAGCTCTAAATGCAGATTCCTGACTAATTGTTTATTGGGCCGGTGTGAAGCTTCAGCCAAAGCTGAATATTCTGCACAGTCTCCCAGGCATTATGCAAAGGAATACCATTCCTACCATGCATGGCACCTGTTGGGATTCTTTAAGAGAAATAGAGCCCTCTTGAGCTCCTCTGCATCATCTTAGAAGGCATGCACATAATGCTGGGAAGTGTAGCCCTTCCCAGTGCTTTTATCATAGAACTCTTAAGAGGGGACTCTATCTCTCTTGAAGGAGAGAGATGAAGCCATTACTGAGAAAAGTGTTGTGCTGTGTGATCAGCACAGTGGGAGATGGTTCTCACATTGAATGTGTTTACCCCAAAGTGGCCCCTGCCACTTAGTGAAGATAGTGAAGATCATTGCCCTAACATTTGTGTTGAAATGTTTGCCTGCACTGCCAGTATAAAATTTTGGTTTGCGATGTTGCACTGGCTCAGCATTTCCCTAGGCAGCACTTATTAATACTACATTATTAGACAGCATAAGACTACCAATAATCTTTTCTTCCTTTTATTGGTCACAATAATGACAATTTGAGTCAATACATTTAATATAACAGAAGCTTACTGAAAATATAAGTGGTGCAATGCTTAGGGAGTTTTCAGGCTACATACATTGATGCAGGTGACAGATGTAAACAAACAAGAAATGTAAATGCCACATACTATATTCAGAATTTGCTTTCCTTGTCTGGTTTCAGACCCAGGAAATAATGAATAGATTAGAACATCTGAAGACATAATTATGGTATTTTAATCTCTGACAGATATCACATTGCTCTGCCTGGGAGCTATTGCGGCTTCTAAATTTCAAAAGAAGACAAGCAATTCTAAACATTTGTGGAAGTGACATATTTGGTAAATATTGTCTAGGATAATCCATGGGAAATATTTGCCAGGACAGTTTATCCATTAGGAGCACAAAGGAAGAGTGTTGGATATATGGCTATGCATAGATGAGGCAATGCTCTGTGAATAGGTAGTAATAACATCACTTGTAGTATTTGTCATGCATTTTGGAGTCTGAGAGTTGAGACAAAGGCTTATATCAAATGCCACATATTCAAGTCATTCTTGTGACCAGCTGCAGCAGGGCAGGTGTGGGAAAACCTCGGTACCAAGACTTGTGTGGGGCCTCGGTACCCATTCCCACCCTGCTGTTCCAGAGCAGGGCTACCCTGAAACTAAGCCCAACCATTAACCCAGGTTTAACCACAGCTCACTGTGGTAGCTCCGATCATCTGTGCAATCAGGGCTGTGTGCTGTGACTCCCGGCAACCTGGCTTCCTAGAAAGCACAGAGTGCTGCTTAAAAAGCGGCCAGGAAGCCAGAAGCTACAGCATTGCCGTGCTAAGCCAATCTGCTGACAGTGCAATGCATTGTGGGATATTGGAGGAGTCATGATGGTCATTAGTATAGCCTCATTGTCTTGCTACTAATTTGTGGATTCTTACTAACATTTGTTTCTCACCTGTATGATCTCTATATATTTACCTTTGCTACAACCCTAAATGTAGATTCCTATTCTACTACTGTTACAAGAAGGACCACAGCATCCTGCAGTGAGTTTCTAGAGAATCATTATGGGCAAGTACTTCAGCTTAACAGGATTTTGGATGTTGCAGTTGTAAACCTAAACATCAGCCCTCTTAATAGCTATAGACCTGTGTAGGGTCAATGCAAGAGGTGGGAATGAATGAGTATGGGCCACCTAACGAAAGAAACTTTCCCTTCTAATATTAAGATTTTTTTTTTTAAGGACCAGCTCTCTCTCTCTTTTTTTAAGGACCAGTGGTGGCAGTTTAACTGTGGCTCTGGTAAACAATAGACTGGTGAAAAATAAACTGGGACAGACTAGGACAAGGTGTGTGTTTTGTGCTCTTTAAGTTAGGATGGATTATTGTGGAACCCAAAATCATTCTTTCTGTTGTGTACATTCTGCACAGTGCCCCACCAATCCAAGAGCAGGGGTGCACACACTGGTTCCTTGTCACTCCAAAGCCTATCAGTGCTGCTAGTGAGTGTGGAGAGGCTCTGTGGCTACTAAGAATTGTGTCATTGCTACAGTGACTATTTTCCAATCATTCCCAATGGGAGAAGCATCCCTACAGAACTGAACACAATTCTTAGTAGCTGCAGAGCCTCTCCATGGACAGTAGCAGCATCTATGGCTTTGGAATAGCACAGAACGAGCACATGCGCCCTGCTCTTCAATGGGTGGGGTGCTGTGCAGAATGTAAGCTTGTGTCTTCACCCATTTGAGTAAACTTATTTAAAGGTTCTTGCTCTTTTCTGCTTAAGCTCTTCTCCAGTGTTCCCTCTAAGAGAGATTTCCAGATGTTGTTGACTACAGCTCCCATAATCCACAAGCAAAAGCTATTGCGGCTGGGAATTCTGGAAGTTGTAGTCAGTGGTGCACCTAGATAATTTTGGAGCCTGGACCTAAAGGCCTTTGGAGGCTCCCCCCCCCCCCCGCCCCACTGCAAATTAAGCATGATTTTTAACATGTAGGTTCTTGAAGGCACAAACCACACCACCCAGGACAGACTAAAGATGATGGCGGGGGCAGGATGTGTGAAGGCCCTGGACTTCGGCCCCAAAGTCCAGGGATCAGAGCACCTCTGATTGTAGTCAACAACATCTGGGGATCTCTCTTAGAGAGAACACTGCTCCTCTCCCCATGTGCTGGGTGATTGCTATAGTAAAGCCAGTGGGTATGCATAAAATACCTCTGCAAATAAGAGGAAGAGGAGTAGCCGGACAGTGGAATTGTCCAATTGGTTAGGACCATCCCTCAGGGTACCATAGCCAGAAGGGAGGCTAATCAGCAACATTAATTGCAATACATGCTTGGAAACGTGCGTCCACATGCTTGTGGCCACTAGCTGGATGAGAGTCCCTGACTTCTCTGTGTGCAAATATTTGTTCGCCATCTTTCTGCAAGTATGTGAAAATAATGCAAAACTAACCCAAACAGTGATCTGTTTTAAGAGACCCTAACTGTTGAAGATTTTCATTACACCAATGAATATGAATAGATTATACTCAGATGTTTTGGTACATGAAACTTTCTAACTGAATATCCATTTCTCATTTGATTCTAAATAATTTATTTTCTTTAAAATCTACACAAGGAAACTTAAATAGATTCAATATAAAAATTAATGAGGCATATTTGTACAAACTAGTCAAGGGGGTATATTTTGTTTATGCAAGATGCTACGACTATATGCTTTAAATATATCATAGGGTTTATGTTTCCATAACAATGCATCATCCCTAAGCTATTAATCTACGCTACAGAGTGCTCCATGTATATTTAATATTCCTCCGAAAAACCGTAAGGCTTATTTACATTTTCTATAGATATTGCAGTTTAAGGACATTTTAATATTGCTCTCTAATTCTATACTGTCAGTATGCTTTAATATAACTACAAAGATTATGCAATGGTCTGAGATTAGTCAAATCTATGTTCTGCATGTCAATAGCGGTGCTTTGCCCCTAATGAAGGGTATAAAACTATACTGTTCAAAAATCTATGGTAATAAGCACTCATTGCATCATAGAGAAAAACAGAAGAGATGCTTGCTGATTATTAGACTGAGCATATGTGATAGTGTAAGTTCTCGTGAAATTTACCTCACAGTTCAAAGAGGTGTATGCTGAGAGGGGATAAGTGTTTTCTTGCCTGTACCAGAAATCCTTTTAAACCTAATCTGGCATTTAGTTGTACAAAAATATTACTATTAAAAATGTAAACGGCTCTACAAAATTATTTGGTTTAGTTAGGAAATGTTCAGAAAAAAATCTGCTAAAAGTTTTCTCTGGCTTAGTTTCAAAAAGCCATGACCAGAAGGGGGAAAATGTATTAGCTCTGTTCCAAGAACTCTTGTGCAAGTGCGACGTCGGGGAGGAGGGATCTTCATAATGCACCTCACACTTTCACGGTGCATTATGGGAGCTCCAGGGAGTGGGGCAATGTGTCCAGCACCCTGACCCTTGGAGCTACAGAACAGCCGGTAATCATCTGGGTGAGCGATCCACCCGACCAAAGGAAAGAATCAGATCGTCTGCGGGGAGGTAAGCTTTTTAAGGCTTCCACCCCACTAGCCCTCTTGCCCTTTGTCACTGCTTGTGTGAAAGGGTTCACTTTCTGCTAGCAGAAACTGTTTTTAACCTACTTTCCAAATGGAAGTAGGCTCATGAGCCAGCACGTTTGGTATGTGTTAGGGTATGTCATCCTCTAATCTTTTACCTCAGCAGTCCACTACAAACTACAGTAAACAAACAGTGCATGAGAGGGAGCCCTGAGGACTCCCACAGGGTATTTCCCCCTGCCCCCGATCCACCATGTTGGTTCAAGATGGTGGCCAGTCAGAGTATAGCCAACATCACTTTATATCCATGTGCTGACTGTTGAATAAAAACTAAATTTACAGCACATGGGAGGGGGTTCTAGGGGATCCTGATAGGAGGAGTATTATTTTGCACAATGCTGTTTCTAGATATAGACCCTCAGATTATAGGCAATTACAATCACCTTTGTAATCCATTTGCTGACAACTGGATACAAACCAAATTCACAGAACATGGTAGGGGGTCCTAATTAAGACCCACCATGTTAAAATACATAAAAAGTAGGTGACATTAGTTCTCTTTCGAACTATATGTTTTTAATGGCCTGGTTGTGAATTTTGCATAGGAAGCTTTTAAGCTGGGACAAAACATTTTCCCTACATTACCTTTAAACATGGCCTACTCAGCATGATGTGAGGTTTTTTTGTTTCTTTTTTGGATGTGTACATTCTATTTGATGTCCTGTAGACGTGGTGGTTGTGAATGGAGCTCCTTCTCATAGTAAACACTAGTATCAGCATGGACGACACATTCTGATGAAAAATCCATTACAAATTAATGTCCTGAGTGTCCAACTTTATGTGCCAGTGGAATAGGGATGTGTGAACCGGTTTGCGTTTGAACTGGCTCGGTTCGACTGTTCGAACTCAGACCAGACAGGGCTCTGGTTTTGCTCTTCTGGTCCGAGTTCAAACCAAATCCGAACCAGTTCGAACCGGTTCAGATGTCCCATGGAGTGCCTAGGATCTATTAAGACTGTGTGTGTGTGTGTCCTCCATTTTGTGGACCATTCTTCACTTTTGCTCCTGGCCTCCATTTTGTGAGCCTATTTTTCAGACTTTGCATTGGCTGGGCTATGGTAGGCTGTTGAGTGTGCCACTGTTTGAGAGCTGGCACCCTGTTGGCCGGGGGGGGGAGGTGGGGGCTCCCAAAGGAGGGAGTTTCAAACCTATTTAAACCAAGCATCTCGCCTGGAAAATTCTCTTTGGCTGCAGTTGTGGGATCATCTAGACCTTGCTGTGCTGAATAGCTGGTGTCTGTGTGAGTCCTTGACTGTGTCAGTCCTCCTGCTCTTTCTCTTGTCCATTCTCTGCCCTGTGTCTGTGTTACTTTACAATTTCTTTTCCCATCTATTAATGTTGTTGTGTTGTCTTTCTCTCATTCATTCATTCATTCATTCATTCCTTTATTATTTGGCCAGGGCCCTAGGCCTAAGGACATGGCCCTTCCCACCCCCATCCATCTGCATTGATCTCATTAATTTCACCCTGCCTCTCTTCTTGTTCATCTCTTTTCCTGCTGATTTATTTTTGCTTTGATTTTGGTTTTTTTAGTGTGCTCTTTTTGAATTCTTGTTGTTCCTGCCTCCCTCCCTGCCATCCCATCCTCTGCCTGGATCCCATCCCAGGCCAGTCCCTGGCTGACCCGGGGCCTAGGCCCTGCAGCCCAGCCTGGTCTCCCCTGACCTCCTCCTCCTGTGCCATCTGCCCCTCTGGAACCCCCTCCCTCTCTGTTTTTGCTTTGCATTTGATTGATTTTTCTTCTGCTGGGTTTATTTTTATTGATTATTGTTGATTCCTGATTATTGCTTGCTGTGTTATATATTTATTGCTGTGTGGATTTAATTATTGATTTTTGTGTGCCCCTTCTGGGCCTGCTGCCCCCTTCCTCCTGCCATCCCCCCTCCCGTCCAGAGTCCCCCCTCCCATCCAGATCCCCCCCCCCACTGCCCCTCTCCCTCCTAGTCTGTGCCTGCCAGCCTGGGTTGGTTTTTTAAGAATTTTGGTTTTTAAAAAAATATTAATTTCTGCTGTGTGTATGCTCTGATTTGATTGATTTCTCTTATTAATATTATTGAAGAGTTTGTTTGCTCTGTTGTTGTCCATTATTTCCTGGGGGGGGTTGTTGTTGTTTTGTTGTTTTTTGTTTTTTGGGTTTTTTGTGTTTTTTTTGCACTTTTGCTTTTGTTCGGTCACTCCAGGATTTTATTGTTGGCTTCTTGTTGATTTATTTTATCCCCTCCACTCCTGTTCCGGCTCTGCTAATCTCCCCCTCCCATCCAGATTCCCTCCCCCCCCCCGTGTGGCCCTTGGGCCTGCTGCCCCCTTCCTTCTGAAACCCCCCTCCCAGCTAGATTCACTAACACACACCCTCTCTCTCTCTGCCCTCTTGGGCCTTCTGCCCCCTTCCTCCTACCATATCCCCACCCATCCAGAGTCCCCCCCCCACTGCCCCCGCTCCCTCCTAGTCTGTGGCTGTATACCTGCGTTGGTTTTTGAAGATTTTTGGTTTTTAAAAAATATTAATTTCTGCTGTGTGTGTTCTCTGATTTGATTGATTTCTCTTATTAATGTTATTGAAGAGTTTGTTCTGTTGTCCATTATTTCCTGGGGTTTTTTTGTACTTTTGCTTTTGTTGGGTCACTCTTGGTTTTTGTTGTTGACTTTTCTTCTTGTTGATTGTGCCCCTTGGGGCCTGGGGCCTCCCCCCCTCCTGCTCTACTAATCTCCCACTCCCATTCAGATTCCCGCCCCCACTCATCCCCCTGTGTGGCCCCTGGGCCTGCTGCCCCCTGCCTCCTGAAACCCCCCTCCCAGCTAATTTCACTCACCCCCTCTCTCTCTGACCCCTTGGGCCTGCTGCCCCCTTCCTCCTAACACCCCACCCCCTGCTACATCACCCCCACTCACCCCCTCTCTGCCCCCTTGGGTCTGCTGCCCCCTTCCTCCTAACACCCCTACTCCCTGCTACATCACCCCCACTCACCCCCCCTGCCCCCTTGGGCCTACTGTTCCCTTCCTCCTAAAACCCCCACTCCCAGCTACATCACCCCCACTCTACCCCTCTCTCTGCCCTCTTGGGCCTGCTGCTGCTGCTGCTCCCTTCCTCCTAACACCCCCACTGCCAGCTACATTACCCCCACTCACCCCCCCCTGTGCTGCTCTCTCTCTCTTACTCCTAACTCCTGCTCTGCCCTCTCCTCCTTCACTCTCTGACTCTGTCTGCTCTGCTCTAGTCTCTCTTCCTGTCTCCTTTCCTTTCATTCCCACAGCTGCAGCCCACAGCACCTGCCACTGGTGTGTGTGTGTGTGTGTGTGTGTGTGTGTGTGTGTGTATATATATATATATATATATATATATATATATATATATATATAATTTTATTTGTCGCTGCTTGGGGGTGGGTGAGTCACAAATAGTGTCCCCTCATTCTGCCCAGTGCCCCTCTCAACCTTGACCACCCCGGCTTCCTGTGCCCATCCTGTCTGTGTATCAGCCCAGGGGGTGGCTGGTTTGCGCGTCTGACCAGCAGTGCGCGGCAGGAGATGGACTGGAAGAAGAGGGGTGAGTGTGTGCATGCGCATGTGTGCACCTTTTGTTTTCCTCTTCCCCAGTTGGTGGTTTTAAATAGGGACTCCTGTATTTTGCAATGCATTTGGGTGTGGGGAGGGATATTTGTGATGTATTGTTGTGTTGTTGTTGTTTGCTTGAAGATATGTTGTTTCTTTTGCAGGTTGTTTCTTTTGTCGCAGGTTCGACCCACCCGGCTATTGTTATTATTATGTTGATGATCGCTATTGTGTGTATTGCTTGCTTGCTCTAGGTGGAGTGGGTGGGTTTTGTTAAAGGGGTCATTTAAAATATGCTAGGTAGGTAGGCTTAGCAATTAAATTGTTGCCCCCCGGGGGGAAAAAAACCTTAAACTACACTTTTCACTAAAGAAGGGTTTTGTTTGATTTTCAGGTTCCCTAAGCTTTGACTCCGTCCCTCCCTGGTAGGTGCTGTGTCCTAATCCCCCCGCAATCTATTTTCCCCATAATAACCCCCCACCCACAACTACTCCACCTAACTGCCTGTGCCACTCACCCAGGGTCCCCCACCTTTACTTAAATTTTAACACACACACCCCGATTGGATTTTTCAAACTTAACCAAAAGGTTCCCCTCACCTCACCTCAATTGCCCCCCCCCTAAAAGTCTTCCCTTCACCCCAATTGGCTTTTTTCAAAAAAATTCTTTCCCAGCTCCAAATTAATTGGCCTATTTTTGCCCCTTCCCCCCTTCCAAACTATTTTTTCCCCCTTTCCGGCCTTTCTCATACAGTCTCCCACCTTTACTGTGTCTGAGCAATGCGAGCACCGTGTTCAGGCCAGGCCTCGCCGAAGGTTGCCAGGCAGAGGTGGTAGAGGCCGGGGACGGGCTGTGCCTATGGCTGTGGGGCAGAGAGGGAGAGGATGCGGGGATGAGCCTGATGATACCCCAGTCCTCCTCATTGCAGAATTCTTTGCTCCAGCTGAGTGGTTTGTGTGCAGGCTAGATTTCCCCCAGACTGCTGCCAGCCGAGGCAGAGGCACTAGGGCTGTGGCGGGTCCCTTGGCGCCAGGTGCTGCTGGGGCACCGCCTGTGGTGGTGGAGGAGACTGCTGGTGCTGGGGAGCAGGCAGAGGACAGGGAAGATGTTACGGCTGGCAGCGATGCAGCAAGGTTCTCCCACCCTCTTGGGGCCCTTCCCCCTATCATTTCACCACTCAGTGGGCCCCCCCATGAAGCCCGGGCAATTGTGGCAGCGTCCAGCGGTGGTGGGTCCCACCACTCTGGCTCCAACGAAGAAGGGTCTGCTGCTGAGGTAGTGGAGAGGCCTGCCTCTCCTCTGCCAGTGGAGCCGGGCCCTTCCTCTTCCATGCAGAGCAGAAGGGGGTTGGGTGGCAGCAGTGGACAGGCAGCAGCGCCCCCCCCCCCCGGACTGCAGCCACCCAGAAGAAAGAGGCCTAAGACAGCGCCCAGGGCGCAGGAGGCCAAGGGCAGCGGTGTCTGGCAGCATTTTGGGGTGTCTGAAAATGCCCCGAACCATGCCCGCTGTGTCCACTGCAGGGAGCAGGTCAGTCGGGGCAAGGATCCCAAGCACCTGGGTACGACTCCCATGTGGAGACACATGCACCGTCATCACCCAGCTCTCCTTTGCTCCGATGGTGGTGCTAGTGCACCTGGTGCTTCTGCCACTAGGGAAGACAAAGGCAGTGTGCCTGTGGCAGCCAAAAAGCAGGCTACACTGCCAGTCCAGCAGTGGACACAGGTGTCGGGCAGTAAGCATACTGTTCATGTGGACCATCATCATCTCACCCACCTCATAGGGGAGATGATTTCCACCGATGACCAGCCATTTCAGGTGGTCGAGAACTCCGGCTTCCACCAGATTCTCCAGTACCTTGCTCCCAACTACATCATCCCCTCAAAGACCACGTTCAGCCAGAACGTGGTCCCCTCCCTGTACTGCCAGTGCAGGGAGCTCATGTCAGCCGGGTTGTGTGCGGCCCCAGTGGGCACCAGCATGCATTTTATGACTGACCTCTGGACCAGTGTCAGTGGGATACATGCTGCTTTCCTGGCCCTCACTGCCCACTGGTGGGGCCCGGAGAGAGAGAGGGGACATCCATGGGTGCTGCCTCTGGGTCCAGAGCATCTCCCGCTGCACTACGGCACAGGTGGGCCATTCTGCATGTGGAGACGATGGACACAAGGCACACCATGGATGAGGTGGCAGCTGTACTTGGCCTCCAGATTGAGGAGAGGATTGGCGGGTGTCCACACCTCTCCCGCGGCTTCATTGTCACAGACAATGGGGCCAACGTTACTGCCGCCGTTGAGTCAGTCCTGAGCTGTGTGAACATATGGTGTATGGCACACACACTCCATCTGGCTGTCAGGGACGCCCTCAGCCTTAGGGAGTTGAAGGTGTCCAAGCTGGATATCCCCCCCCGCCCCACCCAAAGTGCTGCTGCTGCTGCCACAGCCACACTTGTTGAGAAGGCTCTCAAGCTGGCCAGCCACTTCCACCACCGCGAGAAGTCCAGGCGCCTGCTTTGTGAGAAGCAGGATGACCTTGTGCTTCCTCGTCATCTCATCCCAACGATGTAGAGACGTGGTGGAACTCCACCTTCCTCCTTTTCCAGCGCCTGCTGGAGCAGGAGAGAGCCCTTGGCGCCCTGGTGAGGAATGAGTCCTTGGCTGTCTGCGACCTCTCGAATGCAGAGTGGAAGCAGATGTCTGAGGTGGTGTCAGCACTCGAGCCCTTCCAGCTCCAGACTTCTCTGACCACACCAGAGGGTCGTGCTCTGGCTGCAAGGCTGAAGTCTGGGGTGGCCAAGCGGTTTGTTGGTGAGTTGGGTAGCAGGGAGGAGTATGTCCTCGCTTGTCTCTGTGACCCGACCATCAAGGGCAATGTTGTGAATGCCTGATCCAGAAAGTTAGGGAGGAGGAGGTCGCTAGGACCAGGAGGGTGGCAGTGGTGCAGGTGCGTCTCCCCCAGAGTGACCCGCATCCAGCGGCATTGTGGCGGCGTCAGCTTGCCCTTCCCCTTCCTCTTCCCAGTCCAACAGTGTGGCATCCCAGGCAGCGCCAACACAGCAGGCACTTGCTCCCACCATGAAATCCACCCAGTGGTTTCAGTGGGTGTGCCTTGGCGCCTTGCCTGGTGTGCGGGAGGCTCAACCTGCCAGGCCCTCCAGTGCTGAGCAATGAGTTGCTCAGTACTTGGAGGAGCCTGTGGAGGAAGACACCTCGATGGACCACACACAGTTCTGGGCGACCCGCCGCCAAGTCTGGCCGGACCTGGCGGTTGTTGCTGTGCGCCTCCTCTCCTGCCCCCCAACCAGTGTCCAGAGTGAGCGGGTGTTTTCATGTGCCGGGGATGTGGTCACATCCTCTCGCTCCTGGTTGGATGCTGGTCTGGTGGAGCAGTTGGTCTTCCTTAAGTTCAACCTCCCCCTTCTGGGCTACCCTGAGCTGGATCTGGATCTGGGTGAGTGATTACTGTGGTTGCCCCATGGTTGGTCACCTGCCTGGCTCATCCTCTGCTCATCCCTCCCCTCCCCCCATCCACCTCTAGCTGAGCTGATGTGACAGATGCTGAGCCATGCCAGCCAAGTTGCAGTGTGCCTACTACTGGTGCTGCAACAGGCCAAACATTTATACACCCCCATGCCCACGTAAGAAACCGATGCTGACCACAACAAGCCCTTATCTCCACCTGTCAGCATTCAGGGGCCTGGCGTGGGCACAGCACACGCACATAAAGGTAGCACAGCCCCACAATAATACCACCAGACTAGCACCGCCGGCGGCGGGTACATGTTCTGTAAATATGTAAATATGTAAATAATAATTTCCAAAAATGTTCTGTTAATCAACCCTCCAAACATATTGAAAGTCATACTTGTAAACAAATGATGACTCCAAGAAGTATTGATTTTTCAAAGTATGTTATCAAAGAAATTATGTGTGGGGTTGGTTTTCATTAAAAATCTGTTTAATATCTTTTTAATGCTTGCTGAATAAATTCTCATGTTGTTGATTATGGTTACTGTTGATGTTGACTGACAAATTATAATCATAGAACTTACTTGTCAACACAACATATTGATTGATTGATTGTCTGGGTTCTTTGGGGGGAGGTGAGGGAATTCGGTATTTATCTGTCTCTGCTGTTTGTACTTTTCTGGAGAGAAAGGTAGGTGTGTGTGTGTTTGTGTGTGTGTGTGTGTGTGTGAGAGAGAGAGAGAGAGAGAGAGAGAGAGAGAGAGAGAGAGAGAGAGAGAAGGCTGTTTCTGTTGTGTATGTGTGGATGGATGTTGTTAGTACTGTCTGTGTGTGTGGATGGATGCTTGCTGTGTGGTGTCTGTCTGTCTGTGCATTTTTCCCTCCCCCCTCCATCCCTCCTCTCATCCCTCTCCTCCATCCTCTTCTTCATCACCCTTCCATCCTCCCTTCCACACCCACCTGCCCCTAGTCTGGCAAGCTGATGAGAACTGGTCTCCCACCGAAGCACACAGATCACATGTGTGCATATATGTGGCATACGACCTACTCTGATCCGGACCCTCCTCCCCCTTCAATCCCCTCTGGAACATCCCCCTCCTCTCCCCTCCCCTCCCCCTCCCTTCCCCTCTCCTAGCTAGCAGCACACACATGCACACACAACACCTGGCCAAACCAACACACATGCACTCACACTGATGCCACCACCTGCCTTGGGCCTCTGTGTCCTAGAGCAAAGATGTGGTGGACCAGACAGACCTATTTCTTTCCCCCAGGCAAGGCAAAAGGCATGCACTGCACACACGAAGAGATGAAGAAGACAGTGACACTGGACAAGACTAGAGAACTAGAGAGAACTACTGAACCAGCAGGTAAGTGTTGCAATGCTCAATGCTCAGTGCTCTGCTCTATCATCACACTCAGCTCTCAGCTGCTGTTTGGTTCTTCCCAAGTAATTGGGAAGAACCAAACAGACACACTGGTGGTTCTTCCCAAGTAATTTTTAACTTTCTGTGTTAGAATTGCCTCCTGCCTGTAATTATGCCCTCCCCTTGCAGTTGCGTCGTCACACGGGTTGGCTACTACTGCCCTGTGCCATCTAGTTAGGTCTTGTTGTCTTGTGTGGGCAGCAGCTGCAGGCTGTGTGCTATGCCCATGCTGTGGTGTGTGATGTTGATCTAGCACTACTACTACTGTTGGTCTAGCACTACTACTACTACTAGTAGTAGTAGTAGTAGTAGTAGTAGCAGCTAATAGTCTGTGCTTGGTTTGGTTTGTATTGGTCCCCTGGCCTGCCTGGACCCCTTCTTGGCCTTTTCAGCTTGGCCTTTTCAGCTGTAGCGTGTGCAACTGTGCATCCATAATGAAGGAGGAGAGCAGCAGAGCAGCTATCTGTGGTGGCCTCAGTGGGCAGGCACTGGGGCAGTGGGTTGTTTTTTTTGTTGTTGTTGTTTGTTTGTTTTTGCATCATCCATCCTGCAGGAGCAGCAAAGCAGGTCTGCTTCTTCTCTGTGTGTGTGCTGTGCTGGCAGGCAGCAGTGGCTTTTTAGATCATTGTCATTGTCAACACTAGTTGGTGGTCTGTGTCATCTTAGTTGCTTGGGTAGGTAAGGTGGACTGACCTGGGTGGTGTTAGGGCACCCGGATAGGGGCAAAAAAGCTGGGGTGGCAATTGATGGGTGCCCCTAGTATTTTTGGTGAATTTGGGGGGGGGGATTTTTCCCCATAGGATATAATGAGGATTTAGGGTGGCCCCGAACTCCGCCTCTGTGGGGTGGGAGCACCCCAAAGTGGGTCTGGGGCCATGGCAAAAATGTCCCTCCCAGAAATCCCCAGATTGATAGGAGTGATTGAGTTTTTTAAAGGATTTTCTAAGGCATTAAATAATATATCATAAGGATTGATGGCTTAACCTTTCACCCAGTGACACACTTTCAAGCAATCCCTATGAGATATATTTAATGCCTTAGAAAATCCTTTTTTAAAAAAATCACTCCTATCAATCTGGGGATATCTGGGAGGGACTGTCATTTTTGCCATGGCCCCAGACCCACTTTGGGGTGCTGCCACCCCACAGAGGCAGGGTTTGGGGCTGCCCCAAATCCTCATTAAATCCTATGGGAAATTTTTTCAAAAATTCACCATTAATACTAGGGGCAACCAATTGCCTTGGGAATTTGTGGGTGGGGGACAGCCATGGATGCCTACCACCAACCCCAGCTTTCCCCCCCTAAGTACTCCACAGAGGGAGTTATGGGCAACAATGGAAAATATTTTTTAAAAATTCATATAAAATCATAAGAATGTCCAATTGCTTTGAGGTTTGGGTGGTAGTTGGCACTCAAGTGTGCCTACCATCCTACCTACTCTTTGAGGTTTGAACCAGTTCAAATTCAAACTGAACTGGGGGGTGGTTGAGCAAAACCAAAACCGACCCCCCCACACCCGGTTCGAACCTGGTTCGAATTTGAACCGAACCGGACAAACTGGTCTTATGCACATCCCTACAGTGGAACAGTCTTCAATGGTGTGGATGTCCTTTAGGGCCAGATTTGAGGAAAACCACCGAGGAACCTATGAACAGCCAGATCATAATGAGCTCATTTCCTGCCTTTGGAAAGACCCTTTGCTGATAATGAAAATGTGCTGCAGTTTTATAGGAGTCACTCCTTTGCTCTGGAACTAAGGCCCACTAAAGGCAAGAGATCAGCAGTAAGCTTCCTCCTGCTCCTATGACCTCAGCAGTGCTGAGAAGAGGAACCCTTCATTGTAAACCCATTAAAGGTAAAGTTGTCTTGTCGAGTTGGTGTCAACTCCTGGTGACCACAGAGCCCTGTGGTTGTCCTTGGTAGAATACAGGAGGGGTTTACCATTGCCATCTCCCAGTGCAGTGTGAGATGATGCCTTTCAGCACCTTCCTGTATTGCTGCTGGCCAATATAGGTGTCTCCCATAGACTGGGGAAAATACCAGGGGCAATTCAAACTGGCAACCTCTTGCTCAGTAGGCAAGTTACTTCCCCACTGCACCATTAGGAACAATCTATTAGTTATAAGCCACCTAATGGCATAGCAGGGAAACAACTTGCCTAGGGAGCAAGAGGCTGTCAGTTTGAATCCCCACTGGTATGTTTCCAGCACATTTTCCAGCACATTTTCATTATCAGTGTAAAAAGTACAGGAGTCATTTGGCAGAAAACAAATTTGGACTTTCCCCAGAAAATTAATGCAAACCATAGGTAAATTGTAAAGTGTTACTCTGCACATTTCAAGTGAGGTGTTCTTTTCTTCCTCTTTCAAATACTGTATTCAGCATCCTGCAACTTAAGTATATGTTTAAAGCATGAAGGCAACATCTTCCTTTGAAATGCTCATATTAAAATCAACCCACTGTTTTTGAAGAAAGGGTACATAGGTACCTTGTAGAATTACAGCTTAGAAAATTAATAAAAAATAGTACCTAAAACAGTATTAGTAAGATATGAAGCTCATTCATTAATGGGCTCTGTGATAATATATCACTGAAAATGTTGCATGAAGGACAGTCTTTGATAGGATTATGTACAATATAATAGCCAGACATTGAAATTAAAATTCACTGAGAAGATACATCTTGTGAACTGAAGGGTAAGGATAATAAATAACAGGTATAAAATTATTCATATAAACTAGAATTTCCATCAGCAACCATTATTGTAATTATGGGAAATGATAAAGTAATAACCTACAGTAAATAGCTCATCTTTGTTGATTCACTAGCTAATTTCTTTCTTTTTAAAAAATGCGATAGAGATCTGTCAATAAAAATAACGTCTGTATGAGAGTGCTCAAGGAAGGAGCAGCAAAAACAGCATTAGGTAGGCTGCTTGTAGTGCAACTTTTGAAGGCATTTCTATTCTGTGGCACAAGAAAGTCAAATTATTCTTAAAAGAGTCCCCCTGCTCATTCGGTGAATGCTGTGGGACATATGCTACCACATGCATACGACAGTTCCAGAGGCATAATGGGAAAATTCAGAAAGTTGAGCCTTTGGTTTTTAATGGCACCTTTTTGAGGAAAGAATTATATTCTCCATCAATGACATGTCGGAAGAAAAGGCAGACCATCAGCAGTCTGACCCCTACAGCAGCCCTAGGGGCAGTTCCGCAGCCACCAGCAAAGTTAAAACTAAATGCAACCAAAAAGGCCAAGGAAAGGGCCAGATAAGAAAAATAGCAAGCACTAACTACTACCTTTAGGAAATGTATTCCAGAATTTAGCATATGGGTCTTTCACCTGCCAAACAACGCTTTTGCTTGGCAGCAGGAGTTAGTTCCTTCCAAATGTAAAAAGCAGATAATAAAAGAAAAAGGGGTCAAGAGGACCTTTAAGAATATTGAACAGTGGGGGCTGACAGGATACAATTGCACAAAACTGTTGAAATTATGGCCTGGTTTCATTTCCCTTTGTGTTCTAGCAGCAGAATCCGGAGAAATCTCAGTTGTGTTTGAAAGACTATAAATGGAAGGCTAAAATTTTAGAGCAGTATACTTCATTTCTAACAAAATAAGACACTATTATCAAAACAGGTGCACATCCATAGCCTTGTTTTGGCAAATGTGGCACACAAAATGTATATTTCAAATGAACATTTCATCATTCTCTTGTCCTGTGTTTGCAGTGTGGTATTCATATGATGTGATTGGGGAAATACCACAGCCTAGAGATGGACCCATTGGGGCACCTTGTCTAAGCGAAGTTCCTAACCTTCAAAAAAGGTTTAAAGGTCCAAAGATGTTCTTACCTATGAACCTAGTCAAAAGATATTATTTATGTTCAATCAGCGCAGTTTTTAGAAAGTATGAAAAAGCAGTAAACTTCCTGACAATTGAAATGTATATGTTTCCAAAGCACAGTATTCCAACATACTACGTTTTCTGGAATTTATATTTACTGCCCCCACCCCCTGGACACTTTTTGTGCTATATGGCGTGATGGGGACCAGATAGGCACCTTTTACCATGGTGATTCTCTTTATTTAGCAGGGGGAGAGTAACTGGCCCTATCCACCTCCAGCACAGTACTTCTAGTGACTGTTGCTGGTGTCCATCTAATGTTTATTTTTAGATTGCGAGCCCTTTGGGGACAGGGATCCATTTTATTTATTTTATTTATTTGTTATTTCTCTGTGTAAACCGCCCTGAGCCATTTTTGGAAGGGCGGTATAGAAATCGAACTAATAATAATAATAATAATAATATGATACTCAAAAGCAAGCCTTCCATTTATTTGAATGTGTTCTGGCAGATCCAACTAACCCCACAGTCACCAAAGGTAATACATCCTGTGTGTGTCTCAGCTTAGTTCTGTCTGGATACCAATGGGCACTTGCTCTGTAAAGCATTTCATTACTGAATTTTAATATAGAAATGTCTTTAGGAACTATTGATTCCCGTCATGCAGGCACCTGAAAGGTTTGCCACTGCTCTCCCTCTTTTGGCCTCAGATTAAGCAGGTGAAAGGGTTTCATCACCCTTTAGCAGACATCCTGCTACTGGACCATCTGTTGCTGAGTCACTATCCAGAGGACATACAGCTGCCCTTCAATTCAGCCCCTTCATCACAGGCCTGACCCTCCCCTAAATAGTCCTATGCAGGCCTGGCAGGTTTTCCAAACCCCAGAAGCTCCCACTCTCTTGTGAGCCAACTTTCAATCTCTGTCCCTTATGGTTCCCCCTCTGGCCTCTCCTTCCTGCCTGTGCCCTGCAGTGCTTCCTGGCCACCACACCAATTTGCAATGCGGTGTGGGCCTGCCACACCTCTTCTCCACGTGTCATGAAGGAAGGGTGACCCATGTTGTGCTGCCACTGGAGTTGGGTAAGCATGTGGAGTCGACCAGCATGGTGTCCTGGCAGGGACCATGCATATTCTCTCAGGGAATCATCAACATTATCATTTAGCATTGTTATATACCTATAACCTAGCTAGATACTGTACAGAAGTAAAATCACAGGTAGGCCCTGGCCCCTGGCTTATAGCCTAAGCTGCAATTCTTAACACACTTACTAGGGAATAAGTGCCACTGAAATCAGTAAGACATATTTAAAATCATAGAGCTGGAGGAGACTTGTAGGCATCTGGTCTAACAACCTGCTCAATACAGGATGCAGAACTAGATAGACTTCTTCTGATGGCTGTCCAGCCTCTACTTGGAGTCCCTCAGAAAAGAAGAGTGCACTAGGTAATTTGTTTGTCACAAATTGTTGTAAACCACCCAGAGACATAAGTTTTGGGCAGTATAAAAATATGTCAAATAAATAAATAAATAAATAAATAAATAAATAAATAAATAAATAAATTTATTTTTTTTTTTTAAACTGCTCTTATCATTAAGTAGTTCCACCTAACGTTCAACCAAATTGCACTCTCCTGCTACTTAAACCTATTAAATCTAGTCCGGCCCTCTGGATTAGCAGAGAACAAGATTTTGCCCTCTTCTGTGTGTCATCCTTTGGGTGACTGAATAGTTCTATGTATCTCTCAGCCTTCTCTTTTCTCAGCTAAATATACCCAGTTCTTCCAACCTTTCCTCATAGGGCTTGGTTTCCAGACCCTGCCCGTGTTTGTTGCATTCCTCTTCACTCATTTCAGTTTGTCTGCATCCTTCTTGAAGTGCAGCCTGTGTTCTGCCAACAGACCTCTGTTAAGGAAGCTTAGATCAGGGTCCCCAAAACCAAATCTCTTTCGTCAACATCTGTGTTGACTCACTCACCTGAAATATTCTTGTGTGTGCATGGGTTCACATTTAGTCTGGATGTCAGCCACTAAAAGCATTTTCTGAGTTACAGTGGTTCAGAAAGTCTTCTGATTCTCTTGCTCCCGACAGTAACTCTATTCTGTACAGTCTCCTCCCCTTGGGAGTACACATGAGTGCAGTTGCATTGCAGTGCTTTGTTCCAGCTTGGGTCATGAATTACTAGTTATATGTAAAAACTAATGACCTTGTGTTGGGGGTGCATATCTCTAGCTGCCTCAAAAGACACATCCAACCAGTTTGATGAGGCCTGGATGAACTCATATGGGGACGTGTACCCTACATTAGTTACTTACACTAAAGTCTCTCTGTCTAGATGGCATGTAAATACATGGATGTACTGCAGTGCCAATATGACACATTTATTTATGATTTTCCATATCTTTCTAAAACAACCTGCATTCTTCCAAAATATTGTGGAAACTGGCCCTTAGGTTTTGACGTGTTTAGCTTTCTGGAGCTCTTTGCATCTAAAAAATGCATTCCTTATCATATGAACCCAAGTAAAATATGCTGCAATTGAAAACAGTGGGATAAAGTGAAGCAAAATTTGGCCCCAAGACCTTTGCATTATTTCCTTGTCTGCTGTGTATGGAATTCAGAAAGAAAGAAGGGGGGGCGGGGGCGGGGGAGGCTGGCTTACCGGTTAGTTGTGATCAAATGCTAACAACTTGGGTGTTTTAAAATATTCATAAGTGTAATCCTTTTAGGGCAGATGTCAATGCTATGTTTTGCTAGAAAATGTTTTTGATAAAAATGATTTTATGCATAAACACTCTGTAGATAATGATGATGATTATGAGATCTCCTTTTCTTTTTAGAAGGAATACTCTCCAGCACATCCATACCCAGGAGGGGATAGATGATGAAACATCATGCATAAGTGGAAGCAAAAAATGTATTTCTGTAAAGACAGGAATGAACAAGATCAGTAATGTGTAACTTAGCTAGAATATTAACCAAGTGGCAAAGGAAGCATGTATATTAAATAATGAGTGGCACACAGAAGATACTATGATATATCTTTATAACGGTAGAATAATACAAGTCTCAAAAATTGTGTTTGTCATATTTAGATAGAACACAGTGAAATAACAGGATTTTATAGGCTGCATTTATCCTATGGAACTCACTACCACAGGCTATTAATTGCATAGATTTTGAAAAGAACCACCCACATTTTTTGGTGAGTAGTCAATTTTTTTTGAAAATTAATAATTGGAATTGTACTGAACTGTACTGAAACTTAGATAAAAGTTTGATGAAGCTGCAAGATGGATAAACCAGTCTAACCTTACAAAGTGTATACATCAGCTTTAATAATAATAATAATAATAATAATAATAATAATAATAATAATAATTCGATTTCTATACCGCCCTTCCAAAAATGGCTCAGGGCGGTTTACAAAGAGAAATAACAAATAAGAAGTCTAAGTAAATATTTCCCCTTCTGTTTATCAATCAAAAATATGTATTTAAACTAACTACAAAGGATCTCACACTGCTCATCTCTAGTGACCAAATGAATTGGAAGAGCACTGTTCATTGTTTTTTTTTAGCAACAGTGACTTGTTTTTGGTTATTCCAGCCAGTAGCTGAATTTTGATCCATTAGCACGTATTCTAATTATCAGATCACTTATTAATTTAATTTGTATTAGTAGATTACCTCCATAACCTGAGCTACTTTTTTTTCATCAAACACTTGACCGTGAATCCATTATGAATTTTGATAAGAACTGTAAGCATGAACTATAATGCCAGATTTCAATCATGTTGACATTAGGCAGGTTCTCTTAACCCACACTATACTGGAGGACTGGCAAAGGGGTAATTTACAAGGCATGCACACTCCCAATTTCCAGTCGTAAGAACACAGACATTTTCAGCAATGTCAGGTTGGCAATGTGCCGACCCAACATTTAACAAAGATCAATAATCTAGGATCTAGCCACACTTAAAAGTTTAATACAAGATGGGCTGATGAAATTGTATGCCAAAAGTAATAATAGTTTTGTTAATAACTGATTACCATGATTTCAATATCTACAGGTCAGGTATGTAGTAAATAAATTGCTTAGAGATATTGGGAATTTGAGGGACACTACAAAGTTTGACCACATTCTTTTAGAAAAACAAAAGAAAGGTTTATTAAGTTCTATTTATAAAATAGTTTTAAAGCCATTTAAATGCAGGCAAGAATACATATCAATTAAACTGGGAAGTAGATGTAGACACTTCCATAGGAGATGAAAGTTGGGTTTAGATTTGGAAGGTCCCTATGTTAACATTAAATGTAAATCTGAAAGAAAGTTTGTATAAGATCATGATGTGATGGTACTTTACCATTCAAATGCTTAGTCATATACAGTATATTCATCCTATCTAGATCAATACACAAGTGGGACAATCCAAGTGCCATATATTTTGTACATGTTCAAGAATTACACAATTTTGGATGCAAGTGCATAACTGCATTCATGAAATGAATGGATATTGCTTTCCCAGAGACCCCTTGACTATGCTTTTATGTAACATCAGATCATTAGTCTTAACAGAGGATTGGTACAAAGTTAGTAATTACTAAAAATTAGAGAAACCCTAACCCCCTAATGTAAAATGATCGGTTAATCATAAAGTTTGTATCATAAAGTTGACCAGCTATGTTAGATGGAGAGAGGGCTGTCAACCAGAGGATAACCTCATCTGTAAATGAAGCCTTTTTATTTTGAATTGGAATGATAAAAATCAAGAAAATGCACAACCATTTGGGCTTTTAGGCACACTTTGAAATTAAATCAAATCAAATCTATATTATGATGTAATTATAGGTAGAGTATTTAGTGTTGTAAATCTAAGTATTAAGTTGCTTTCTAATTGTATGTGTAATGTTAATGTATAATATGAATTGCTCTTTATTTTGCAGTATCATTCCTTGGGGTTGGGTTGGGGCTTGGGGGGGGGCACTTCTTTGAAAAATGTTTGTGATCTATTTAACGGTGTAAGAATAATTTAATAAATACAACAAGAATTTTTAAAAAGTATTCTGAACTAACAAAGGATTTTAAAGCCAGGTGAAGAAAGTTGTGGAGCAAACAGCTCACCTTGCATGAAAAGTATCTAATCTAGTGTCACCTGTCTTCACTATGCATGAGAAGACAGTTACGAGAAAAAGGAATGGGTTCTGAATGTGACCCATTCTGAATGGATCCATAGCAATGTAAGAGGATGACAAATCATGACTGGGATCCAAATACTACATTAGGCACACCCAAGTGTTTAGACACACCCAGCAAGACGCTTGGCTTTTTGTTAATTTGAATAACAGGCCTCTGTGCCATATCCCTACTACTACTCTCTCTCCCACTTGGAGATGAGCATGGAAAAGTGGGATGATGCCAAAATCCTCTTTGTGAACTTGGGATTTGGCTGTTATTTGTTATTTGTGCAGAGCCTGGAGCAAAGAAATATCACTTGGAAATTTGGAAGTGGCAGCCAGCCAAGTAATGCTCACTGGCACTTTTTTCACAGGTAATTTCTTTGTCTGTTATTTGCACAATAAAGAATGCCTGTTCATCGAGACATAGCCCTCAGGGACATAATTTTGGAAGCCACAGAGCACTTTCAGAAGACGGGAAGATCTGTGAAAAATCACTTCGCACTTGCTAAGGGAAGCCTCCAGCTGCATTAAGGGAAGCCGCCCACAGCATTCTTGGTTGGTTAGTCAGGATGTCAGCCTATGTTTTAGAAGCTCTTTCAAAATGCCTTCCTTAATCTGAACATTATGAATGATTACATCCCATCCCACCATTTCCCCTCACTCTCATGTGCCAATAATTTTGCTTTTCAATACATTGCTTGATCCGGTAAAATTATTTGTTATCATTATTGTTTATGATGTTGGGGTTTTTTTTTGTAAGCTATCTAGAATGACATGGTTGGCAGAAAGACTGTGCAGAATTTTCAAAAACAAATACTAACAAAGGACATAAACAACTTAGTTGTGAATGGAAGGAAAATCTTGATGCCGTTGTTTATAAGAAAGAATTACAAGAATAAAATGAACTGATTTTTTTAAATTTGAGACTCTGTGTGTGTGTGTGCGTGCGCGCATGTGTGTGTGTGTGTGTGTGTGTGTGTGAATATGTATGTAAGATTATGCACATAGTAAATGAAGCATGCTGTTTTAAAACATTAAATCCCTAAAATCTAGCATTCAAGCTATTGTTAATTAGATAATTTACCTATATTAATAAATACTGATCTTAAGTTATGCTTTCCCCCCATTATTTTATTTCCATTGATGATTCCCTATAAAAGCTAAATGATCTCACAGCTATTAGATTGTTCTACACTTTAATATAGATGCATTGTATGAAATATAATGCAGTACAAATGTCATCCCAGGAACTAAATAGCTTATATTTCTAAAGAACCATGAAAAAATATTAACACTATAGAAACAATGGTTCAGTAATTACTTTTTGCTGGGGAGAGAGCCTAGGCATTTATCCTTTTAGATCCCTAATACACTTAAAGTCAGCTCTGCCCCTGTGGTCCTTTTCCCTTTGTTGATAAATGTATTGTACTGGATACCTTCTATGACCACTACAGTATTTGAGGTCATGCTAGGCTGTTAGCACAAATGGTGTGAACAATAGTTTATATGCCACTTAACTCCTTGGGAGAAACAGTTAACCTTGCCAGAGAGGACATATCTGTCATGTATAGTTATTAAAGTCTAGAAGGTTTTGTTATGCTCTCAAATAGTTTTTATAGAACTACAGTATTCTTCTGGTGCTAGCTTTACCAAGCACGAAAGCAACAAAGCAAACAATCATCTTTGAGTATCTTTATGAAATGGGTAGACAGTTCTCCTCCCCCATTTTTTAGTGTTTCTACAGATAGGCATATTGAGTGGGACCTATACCACAAAAGCCACAATCTTTTTAAAAAAAAATCTGAATTAGGTTTCCTAAAGCCCATCAATGAAGTAGGGATACAGAAGTCTATAACCCAAATATATGAAGCCTATTTTTTAAAGGTCATGTTTTTTTGATCAGCTAACTATATAAAGCCCAAACATGAATGAGATGGAATCACTTTGATTATAAATTTCAAAACCATCTTAATACACTATAATTGCCTGAGCTGCCTGTGACATGGATGACCCTTATCATTCCTAGACATAATTTACAATTAACTCAAGAAGATATCTTGAAAGTAATTTAAATCTCCAGAGTCACTTACAGAAAGGGGAGGACAGTCCTAATAAGGAAGAATGGAACAGAATGGGAGTTTTACCATGGGCTCACTGGGTATGCTCCATCTTAAGAATGGTTTGGAAATGGCACTGAAAATCAACAGTCACAGTAATGATATATCAATGTACTTTCACACAGCTGTATACTATGATCTGATTACCCCAAGAAAAAAAAATCACATAATCTAAGTATTGCTGAGCTATGTCAGCACTTTGCTAAAAGAGAAGAGTGGGAATGTCAGTGGTGGGAAAATCAGTAGGTGGCACTCTTCACTTTAGGTCATGAAACAAAGGGACTGTTTTAAAAGTGACATGTGACATGTGCACACGAACACACTTACATGTTCTATCTATACAAGCTTTTATATGTAGAACATGAGGTCATTCACACAATCAAAAACTGTGTTCTACCCATGTTTGGGAGCTCTGTGTGCTCCCAATTTTTGGTTGTGTGGAAGCAAGGTAAAAGGAAAACCTGGATAGAAGTGATTGTGTGGAGGCAAAGTAGGAGGAAAACCTTGCTTCCACACATTCACTTCCACCCAGGGAGCACACACAGCTCCCAAAACCAGATAGAACACAGGTTTTGATTATGTGAGTGACCTCTATATGTAGTAATGCTATAGCTTTTCAGTTCAGTTTCAGGTCAACTTTTGTGGGATAAAATCTCACCATTTGTGAGCAATATATTGCTGTGTGGTGTCTTGAAGTAAATGTTACTGATATAGTAGATATATTATATATAATGATATAGGAGA
Source organism: Hemicordylus capensis (assembly GCF_027244095.1). NCBI lineage: Eukaryota > Metazoa > Chordata > Lepidosauria > Squamata > Cordylidae > Hemicordylus > Hemicordylus capensis. Next base: position 173,218,136 of record NC_069661.1, read on the forward strand.
ACTGATATAGGAGATCAGATCTATATATCTGGTTTACCTTGTAACTATTTACCACCATAATGTAGTACACAGATGATGAATTACTGGATTATGAATTAACAGCATTTTCATTACATATCAAAGTCAGTAATATGTGAGGTTATAAATGACTGTTTGACTGTGATACTTCTGTGCGCCTGTCATAGTGGTAAGAAGGTTAGATGTCTTTTATGGGTATAATTCATACATGAACTCATGACCCTTTAAACTGAATGCAACTCACAAGTACTGAGGCCTAGCAAGGACCTGCTTGACAATCCCAGGAAAGAAACTAAAACCAGGAGGTTTGTTAAGCTCCTGGTGGGTCATTATATATGTATTCATTTTGGTGAGCCATAAATTATGCAGGTCTGGTATAATTTGATGGATGTTCCTAAATGAAGATTTAAATGTTAATTCATATTTTATAGTTTGCCTGATGAAAAAGCTTGATCTCAACATGTATTGAGACACTTAGTTGGTATAGTTGTTTTTTGTTACTTATTCATATCTAGATCTTCTTCATTAGAGTGGATTGCACTTTTGGCTTTGCTTTTTTCCCCCTTGTAGCATAGGGGTTCCTGGGCTTTGCTGTCCCCAGCCCCCGCTTTTCGACATGGCAACAGTCATCCCCCCCCCCAAAAGCTGCTCTTGAAAATGGCCACATCTACTAAAATGACTGAGGAAGCCCCAGTGTGTGATCAGCCATGATACTGTGACTAACAACAAGGACATGGCTGGGGTCAATCCTGGGGATTACCAGAAGGGTGAGGATGGAACAGGAATCAGGAAGGGTTGGAGAAGCAGATACGAGATGAAGTCAAGAAGGAGAAGAATGACAGAGATCTGGAGGCTTCAGGAGGGTGCCTAGGAGTGACCAGTGAGAACTACCCTATCCAGGTGGAAGAGGAATAGGGTGAAGCATAAATCTCCTCCTCATGCATACTGCGGACTTGTGGAGAAAAGAGGAAGAGAAGCAGGAGAAACGTGATGAGGGTGGAGAGGCGCCACAGTGGTACTTCCTGTCTCTTTCTGCTCAAAAATTGCTCACAAATTGTGGGATTTTATTATGATTCCTACAGACAGCTAGACAACTATCAGCAACTTTAAAGCTAATTTCTGTATGATTGATGCTTTATTCTTCCAGAACTATGGAATGGAATGTCAAATCATGTAATATGGTGTGAAGAGGTTCACACCTATGTGGACCATCACTAGTGGAGACTGGAGTTGGCACAGAAATCCTTCATGTCAGGTGGAACTGGTGTGAATAATCCATTACATGGAAGCAATTCCCAGTTTCATCTGTGTGATAAGGCACCTGGCTGACATCCAGACTAACATGGTTTTTTTGAAGTCTCCCACTGCAGAAAGAAGAAGGATCACAAAAAATTTTGCTCCTCCCACACAATAGAAAAAGTTGTGTTGTCAGTGTGGCATTAGTCTGGATGTCAGCCATTGATCTTAAGATCAAACTGCTTCAAAACATTTATATACAGTACAACATCATAAAAATTACTATTTCTGTAAGATTATTTTGAAATGCAACTACTGGAAGTAGGAAGGGGACAATTAATTTGAATAACCAGGATTGCAGTAAATAGACTTAGGGGTGATGTGTGTTTTGTATAAAATTCACACATATATTAGAGTTTACAATTATTTTGTTGTTCAGATGAACTGTTCCATCAGCTGATAAACTGTATTTACAGAGTCTATAAAAGTAAAGAAAAAGTAAAGGAAATAATGAAATGAGTTGAGTTTGCTACTGATACCTTCTTTAAATCTCCTAACTGGCAAAATTAACCCCCTCCCCCTTCCTATCAATTCCACCTGTAAAACTATCAATGGAAATGTGTTTCCTCTGAACTCTTATTTATAATTCCTAAACAAAAAATGAAATTATGCAGTGCAAAAAATGAACTAAAATAGCTATGCTTATTTAAATAACCACGACAGAGCAAACAATAAATCAACAAAAATCTTTGCCAGGATGTGTTTACAAAAGTCTTCTCATTGGCTGCAATGAGAACAAAGACTTCCAACTCTGAGTTAAGATAGATTCCAAGTCTACTCAGCTGTTAATGAGTGTTTGCTGAAGTGAAAGGGTCAGACTTTGAACAACTGAAAGTGTTCCCAACTTCCACCTTATTGTCCAGTAAGATTAGCCTGTCTACTCTACATGAAACAGATTTTCCCAACAAACAGTTTGTCAAATATTCCTAATAATCGGGGAAATAATAAAAATTAAATGGCAGAGCTTTGTTAAGACCAAAAAAGAGGTTATTTGAATTGTCATAATCATGCAATTATCTCATTTCCACTGTATTTCAAAGGGCTTTGGCTCTATCTAATCCAATATCAAGAGGAAGTGGAGTAGGGGGAGCCCTAATGCAGATCCTGTGATGTATTCATAAATCAGGACTTTCAGAGCCTGTCATGGGCTCCATAATGAGGGTCATTATTCAGGCAGAGTGTCAAAACTACTATCAAAGGACCTTCTCAGAATCACAATCATTCTGTTTCTTGTTAAATAAGCAATGTGGTACACAAAAATGGCAAACAAGAAGCAGGTCAATTTGATACAGTATGAGGGCACCAAGACTCTAGAGTAATTTACCCTCTGGGAATTCTGATGGCTTGTGAGATAAATTATATACACCCTCAGAAAAGATTAATGGTAATAAAATCCCTGGAATAGTTTGAGGGGGAAAATGTCCACCTGTACATATGGCAACTTCAGCAACAAAGTTGGTATGTTCTAATACAGTGTGTAATTGGGGGTGGGGGAGTTGTTTCACTAAATATCATAAGAAATTTGGTAATGGCATGTTACTCTTGTCAGAAAGATATTGTTCCAAGCATCCTGCAGTTACTATGTAAAAAATAATAATCTTCAAATGGATTTGCTGATATGTGTTTTTGACCACATATTGGTAATAGCAGAAGTATCAGTATGTTACTATGTCATCATCTGCTTACTTGATGAGAATGGCAACTAAAACCAAAGCCAATAGAGTATAAATAAATATGAGTATTTTCTTATAATGCTTTGGTGCCTAATTGAAAGCCAATATCATATAATGAATGGATATCGAGCCCATCACTTAGTCCATCATTTTGAGTTTATCATTTAATTTATCAAATATTAAGATGACCAAACTCCAAGGAATGCTGTGAGGATGACTCATATTTTGCAAACCCCATGATATACTTTTTTTCTAATCCTAAAATTAGAAATCATCTTGTGAACCTGGGACCTTCTACATGTGAAGCCTGGCATAGTTCTACTACTGTACGTAACTATGCTCCAGTTTCCTGTACTACAACAATTAAGTAAGTTGAGACAGTGGGCAGCATCCAAACTAAGTTAGTCGTAACTAAGTCTCATTGAAATTAGTGGGACTTTAAGTTAATAATGACTAACTTAAGTTTTTAGTTAGGTCTTTAAGCTTAATTATGACTAATTAGTCTGGGGATTCTCCTGTCTATCTAGCCAATGATTAGCAATGTTTTGGCAGGCACAAAATCCAAGCTTATTTATTTATTTATTTATTTAATAAACCGCCCCATCCGAAGGCTCTAGGTGGTGTACAACAAGTTTAAAAAGACATAAAAACACGCACCATTTAAGGACATGTAGTCCTAAACTGCTTGGGAATAAGGTACCTGAAGGATCACCTTCTCCCGTATGAACCTGTCCAATCATTCGGATTTGGAGGCCCATCTAAGCCTGCCCATCACCCTTCTAAGAGTGCCCATCCGGTGGTAACCAAAGAGATGGTGGCTCTATGATTGTGCAACTCCCTCCCTAGGAAAGTTCATGAGCCCAATCTTTCATTGGCATCATTCAGCACTGGAAGTCTAATTCAAATGCTTGATTTCAACAGAGCCATGATTAAAAACCATAGCCATGTGGTTAGGGCACACAATTACAAGAGCACAATTACAAGGTCCACCAGATCGCATGGAAAGTGCCCTTACAAGGACTGCACCTCCAGAACCTAGCAGCACTGCTGTGGTTACTGGTTACCATTTCCTACAAAATCCAGCAGTTGAAAATGGAATGGGAACAGCATATGAAAGTTATCACAACTGTGGGAGCCATTAACTACACTGTTATTTGTGGTGACCGACCATCTGAATGTGTCCTATGGAAAAGCACCGAAGATAGGATAATGAGTTTAATTTCCAAACCAGTGACAATGGAGGCAAAAAGCCTGTGAATATGTCTTACTAAAGATAAGATAAAGATAAACATCTTCCACTAGTGTTGACTAGAGGAGTTATTTTTTTCCTTCATAGAATTGGTCACATATTCACATAATAAAGAGGGTTTAGATCAGGGCTTGACAAATCTCAGATGTCAGGGAGCTGAGAAATGTAACAGTGTCACCTAGATCAGTATATTCAGAGGCAGAATTGTTTAATAAAATCTCTCTTTGTCCCAGGCAGCCCTGTTTCTGCTCTTGTAAAAGGGATACCTAGAATCCCATTTACACACCCACCCACCATGTCTGCCATTAAGTCTGGTTTATTGTCAAGTGTCCATTGTCTGGCTACTAAATTTTTGGACTGGTTCTGAAATCCAAAGAAATTTGTCAAGGCCTGCTTTAGGTTGTCCACAGCTGCCTTCTAGTAAATCCCATTCAACTGGCACCAGAATGCTCATGGTATTGGCAAACCCACTTATGTGCAGCAGACAGATAAGACTGCAGTCCTATAAACATTACCTGGATGAGACTTCAGAAGACAGCTAGTCAACTTGTCAAACCAGCTTAAAACCCCATTTTCTTATCCTGGTTGGTAGTGATGCCGATTAGTGTTAACCATGGCCAAGGTTTGCACCCACTGAAGTTTTAATCATGTCTAAACATGGAGAAAGAATTTAGTGCAAGAGGGGAGGAACTAGCAAGGGAGTGTGCAAACCAATTCTGATTCCTTGAAGCCATCATGGCTTGTTAACATCTGCATAATGTATTGCATACCCAAATATAACACTATTCAAAGCATTATGGCTCATCCTATTCTTCTGCCACCCTTAATATCAGGGAGAGCAAAAGATTTTTTTTAACCCAAATTCTTCTAAGCCTCCAAGTACTACACTTCTAATCTGAATGTTATGTAACGATAAATCCTACCTTGTCCAGATTTATTGTTTAAGTAAATTTGTATCTGTAGTATAATCAAAAGCAAACCAATTATATTCAGGCATCTTTTTTATCCATCTGTTTGGATATAACCGTCTATTAAATAGTGTTTGCATATGAGGAAATGTTCTATTGTATGCATAGGTACTCAATTATTTAGATTATACATATGAATAAACTGTGCAGTTGAAGGAGTACCCTTGTAATGTAGGACAATTACATTTCCTACCACAGTTTACAGGTTATTAAACTAATATCAATTTGGCCCACATTGCTGAATATAGGTTCCTAACCTTCACCTATGAAAGACCTTTTCTTAAGGCTTACATTTTCTGCTATCAGCCACTAGTCACTACTCCCTTCAAATGCTATAAAATGTTAACAGGAAAGAATACTGGATTAATAAAGACTGAAAAAATATAGTTCAGTCTAAAAGTGCATATTAAAATATAGGAAAGTTTAAAGCAATTGTTAAATTCTAATTATGGTATATCCGCAGCCTTAAAGGTATTCTGCCTACAAGCAAAAAATTTATTATATTGGAGAAAGTGTTTTTCCTAGCTACAAAGAAAGTGCGATGATATTACTAAGAAAGTTATGTCCTGCAGAATTCAGTTAATATCGGTGTACTGGCTCTAGACTGAATCCATTGGGTTTTGAGATACAAGAAGGGAAAAGTCAAAATAGTATTTGCTGTGTTGTGCTTGGTTCATCTCTGCATTCTCTGAACTACCATTTTTTGAGATTTTTTGAGAAAACTAGTCCTGCTTATTAGGGATATACAAAGATTTGGCTTTGAAGCCCTGTTGAATAATTTGCATCTTGCTTCGGTCCCATGCAGAGGCAGCCGCTCCGTCCGCTTACCTTTGTGCATAGCAGTACGTGCGCAGCACCAGGGGAAGAGCCATTAAAGGAAGCAAACCCTTTTAGTAAAAGTGTATATAACAGAACTGGAGTTACTGAAAGGTTAATAGTTGTAGGAGGGGTTTCTACCAACAGAGGTGTCTGGGAAGAAGAACCTCCTTGTTTGTAGTGTGTTTGTAACCACAAGATGGCTGATGGGTTCAGAAGCTCCTGATGTGTTAAGTATGAATTCTTTAGTTTCCTAAAATAAATACTGTTATTTATCCCAGAAGAAATAAGTTTTTGTTCAACTGTGAAGAGCAGAAGAACTAAAAGGTCAGTTACAACAACCCATAGCCAGAGATGCTCTTACCCCTGGACTTCGGGGCTGAAGTCCAGGGTGTCCACACCCCCTGGGGGCCCCCACATATGCTTTAGTCTGTCCTTGGTGGTGTGGTCACTGTGCCGTACTGCCAGCCTGCACTGTGCCGGGGTGGCTGATTATGATTGTGACCTGCGCCAGGTGCTCAAAGGGGAGAGTGGGGAAAGAAATATGTAGGAGGGGAATATGTTAAGTTGCATGTTGAAATGTTTCTTTTAATGCATATTTGCATAAACTCATTCTTGTGAGTTCAGTTGCTCTATGTGCACTCTAGAAGCCATGTATTAAAAATACTGCATGTGTCACGGTGTGTGTGTGTGTGTGTGTGTGTGTAGGGGAATGATGCTTAACTTGCAATGGTGGGGGTCTTCCTGCAGAGGTGGGGGGCTCCAAAGGCCTTTAGGTCCAGGCTCCTAGGTGCACCTCTGCCCATAGCTTCACTCCCTTTAAAGGCCCTCCTGGGTGCTGTACACAAAGACGCTCTGTGGCGAGTGGTTGCCTCAGTGCATGGCCAGCAAGGAGCAAATTATTTGGCTTTGGCGCTTCAGACTGAATCTTTGCACAGGCCTACTGCTTAAGACCCACTTGTCATTCTGTAACATGTGGAAAGTCCCACTTCTCATTGTGTTCATGTGGAATGCATGTACATACAGTAGCGTACATGCATTTGTCATGAGTAGTATTAATTGTTACTTAAAATATGTATACAACTTTTCAACAAAGAAATTCTCAAAGTGGTTTACATAGCAAAAGGTATGCAAAAATAATTCCTTATTCTGAAAGGATAAATTCAGAATAAATTCAGGATCAATAATTCCTTATTCACAATCTAAACACATCCACACCCACAGCAACACCTGTCCAGCAACAGCCACTTGACAGGTGCTATGCGGGGATACGGGACACACTAAAGAATCACAACTCTCCTAAATATAAGAGAGTCATCACTTGTAATTAGAAGGGGTTATGTCCAATTAGTAGCAGGAAAATGGAATGGCCCTAATTCTTGCCACAAAAGTCTTTTTATGACTTAATATATTGAAATCAATGGGAATTAACTTGCTCCAGAATTAGGAAACATCCACTCAAAAGTTTCAGGCAAAGTTCCAGATTAAAAAACAAATTCCTGGCACTGTTTTGTCATGTCTGAATTATATGTTGCCCATCATAATGTGGGCAAAGGCAACCTGACAATGCTGGAATGACTGGTACCCAATGTTTATTTCACCCATTATATTTTTATATATATTTGCAAAACATTTTGCCAGTACCAATACTCTAATGTGGCAGACAGTCATTTCTGACATGTATATCATATTGGCATATGCCCCAGAGAACAAGGATTGGCTACAACCACATGTACATATGTAGTGTATATGGATTTGTCACTGAGTAACATATGGGATGACGCTACATCCTGCAACAAACAATTTGTGTTTCTCATTAGGAAAGTAGGGATCTCTTTCCATCCATGTTAACTATTTTTGTAAAAACAACTGCTTTTGTAGAGGTTTAATGAAAAGTAAAAGTGATTTATGCTTACTTGGCAGTCCCAAAGTGATCATACCTGTTCACTAGGCATCTGAAACAATATGGCATAGAAGAGCACATATTTCCAAATCCTTGAAACAATGTGCCATTTGGAATTTGCAATTCATCTGCTCAGCAGAATGCCAGGCTTAACACGGAATGCTTATGTTCATGCAGGTGGCAGCCTGTTCTCAGATGAAGAGAAAACTCTTCCGACTTCACCAAACAAAACTAAGACCTGTCTTGGCAGCATTCACTTTTATCCCAACCTGGCTCAGGGAGATCAAAGGAAAAGATGTAGATGAGGAGCACACAGGTTTACAACATGCTTCGAGATTGATTTCAGTGAGAATTCTTGGAGAAGCAAAAAGCCCATGGTTCTCAAGCTTTTCTGTCTTCTTTTCACACCCAGGTTTCTGTCTTAATATCTATAATAGAAATGGGGCCAACTCCCCAATAAGGATATACAGTATAGCATTGCAGCCCCAGTGCATTATGGAAGATTGTGGAGATTCAGTTCATGTGACATACAGGACAAGCCAGTGACAGTGAGGTTGGGCCACAGTGTTGCCCTGCAGGAATGAAAAATGCTGCCTAGAATACATCCAATGCTCCCCTGGAAAGAACATGAAGGAAAATCATTGTTCATGGATATATGTCTGCCACTCCTGATCTTCTTACTGAGGAATTCTTGGGAAGCTCTTAAGAATGCATTGAGCCAAAGACTACCAGTCCTTTTATTTTATTTTATTTTATTCAATTTCTATACCACCCTTCCAAAAATGGCTCAGGGCGGTTTACACAGAGAAATAATAAATAAATAAGATGGATCCCTGTCCCCAAAGGGCTCACAACCTAAAAATAAACATCAGACAGACACTAGCAACAGTCACTGGAGGTACTGTGCTGGGGGTAGATAGGGCCAGTTACTCTCCCCCTGCTAAATAAAGAGAATCACCACATTAAAAGGTGCCTCTTTGCCAAGTTAGCAGGGGTTCATTTGACAAGGAAGTGAGCACAATGGCCACACATGTAGTTGCACTGCACTGATTGAGTGCCAGCACTCTAATTCTTCACCTAAGCATGACACACAAACTCCTTGGGATAAGAGGAAGCAACTGCTTATAGGAATAGAGGAAACTGCCCTATACGAGTCAGACCATTTGTCCCTCAGTAACGGCTACATTGACTGGCACCAGCTCTCCAAGGTTTCAGACAGGAGTCTTTCCCAGACTTACTTGGAGATGCTAGGAATTCAGCGTGGGACCTTCTGCATGCATAGCAGATATTCTACCACTGAGCTACGGCCCCATCCCCATAGGGATATGTCTTCTGCTTTGAGAATTATGGTGTCTAACTTTCTAAAAAAATCAACACCGTGTTCAAAGATGCCAAGGTTACATGCCCAAGATTCTAATAACTTCTTGAATCTTGATGGGACTTGCATAAAAGTTTCCACATTATTGCATCCTTTTCATTTGGAGAAAAAGAGCACCTGAAGGAGCTGCTGATTAGCTGTGAAAGTATATGAATACAAAGAATATTTATATACTTCTTTTCAACAAAATTTCCCAACACAGTTTACATATTAATAAACAAACGAATGAAAATGAATGAATAATAAAAAGGCTCCCTGTCCCCATAGGGCTCACAATCTAAAAAAGAAACACAAGATAGACATCAGCAACAGCCATTGGAGGGATGCTGTGCTGCTGTTGGATAGGGAGCAGTTGTTCTCCCCCTGCTAAATAAAGAGAATCACCACTTTAAAAGGGTGCCTCTTTACTCAGTTAGCAGGGGTCTGGAAGCTCTCCTTCTTTCATGAGAATTGCTGGTCACATTCTCTAGTTATTCCACTGTATCATTGGCTTTGCCATCTAAAGAGTTCATGTGAGTGATTTGCAATAGCCCAAAGGCTGTGACTCTTGAGATGAACCCCTTTCACATACATCCCACATATACCATTTTTACCATTTTTGTACAATGTTTATACATGCATAAAAAATGTTGTGGGCTTTAGGGATATTTTCCATGAATAATGTGCAATGTTTACAAGATGATTTTTTGTTAGTTTGCTCAGAAGGAGTTCTGCATATGCTGTATGAAACTGGAATTCATCACAATCTGTTCCTTTGTGAAAAACTGATGTCAGGCCATGTGCAAGAATTCTGCCTTCTAGAAGAACATGGCATGATGTCTGGGCCTATGGCCAGAGGGAAATAAAGTGGCCATGGTATAGAGGTCAAGGTTGAAGCAGGAGTTGGAGAAGACACAGAAGCAGAGAGGGATGGAGGGAGGGAGAGAGAGAGAGAGACGCTGAAGCTGGGCAGCAGGATGGCAGGAACAGGGATCTGGGACAGAAGCAGAATCAGGAGCAGGAAGCCAAGGCAGAGACTTGGGAGCTGGTGCTAGAGAAGCTCTTGGTTAAAGCAGTTGAACCATCAGATGTTTAGATGATTCTGAGGAGCTATAAAGAGAGCAGGAAAGCCCACCCATTCCTGATCTCGTCTGTGTCTTAATCCTAAATCAGGGCTTACTTGTTTGCTTTGTATGCATATACACTCATCTGGTGGCTACTCAAGGACGAACCTTCTCCATTGCTACCCCAAGGCTTTGGAATGCGTTCCCTAGTGAAATAAGAGCCTCCCCATCTCTGAAAACATTTAAAAAGACGCATTTAAAAACATTTAAAAAGACGCATCTGTTCACCCAGACTTTTAACTGATATTGTTTTGATTGTTGTTTTTAGAATATTGTTTTAAAATTTCAAATTGTGTTTTAAATTTCATGCTTTTAAATTTTTGTTTTTGTTTTTAATTAATGTTTTACTTTTTAATCTTGTTGTAAACCGCCCAGAGACGTAAGTTTTGGGCGGTATAAAAATATGTTGAATAAAATAAATAAATAAATAAATAAATATTAGAGAATAACAGACCATTTGGATTTAGGTTTTAGAGAGAGAGAAAGCTCTCTGTCCTAGTTCTTTTCCTTATCATTCGGTCTTGTTCTTAGTTGATTTAAAAAATAATAAACATTCAGGTCTAGATTTCACCTACTGTCCTTGCTTCTAATTGGGCCAATTGACAGCAGGCTACCAGAATTTGAGGGTGCAAATGAAGACAAAACCACTGATCAGATTAATTTTAAAAATAGTTGTTTTCAGCTTTTCCTATATATAAGGAAGGTTTACAGTCATCTATACACAGAGTGCAAACTGACCATGAATATAAGTACATTCAGAGGAATCAAAGGTTATTCTTGGAACAAGTTATCCACCAAATACAGGCATGATCATTACACTCCAGCTGAGAAGAGGCACCATCTTCCAGAGATTTCTCATGCTGAATTATCATGCTTAATTATCATGCTGAGTAGTAGAAAGAAATATTTATATCTAAAGAATGGCTACATGTTATGCCTTGGCTTGCTTATTTAGTTATTTATTTAAAATATTTATACCCCACCCCTCCAGTACACTACTGCCTGGAACAGCTCACAACATTAATAAAATAGATACAATGTAAAATGAAAGGCTAATAAAGTTAAGTTAAAAGACAAGGCTAAAACCATATTTAAAATTATATTTTTTTTTAAAGTTTCCAATTAAAAGTTATTAACAAAAAGCAAAAACTGGAAAACTATAAAAACCAAAGAACCTGCCAGATATAGGCATCTAGTAAAACATTAAAAAGCCTCTTTAAAAAGATGTGTTTTAAATTGGTTTTTAAAAACACTGAGGGAGGGAAAATGGTGAAGTTCTTCAGGGTGGGCATTCCAAAGCTGAGGGGGCACAACCGAAAAGGGCCTGTGTAGTCCCTGCCAACCAGATCTCTGTTAGTGGCGGGCTGAGATGCCAAGTGGAGGAGCCTGGCAGGTTCATATGGGCAAATGCAGTCTGACAGGTACCCCAGTCCCAAGCCATGTAGGGCTTTAAAGCTCAAGACCAGCACCTTCAATCTAGCCCAGAAGTGGACTGGTAACCAATGAAGTTGCCGCAGGATGGGTGTGACACTCATGAAAAGATTTGTACCAATGGACATCCTTGTAGCAGCATTCTGGACCAACTGAAGCTTCCAAACCATCTTCAAGGGCAGCCCCACATATAGCACATTACAGTAGTCCAGCCTGTATGTTACCAAAGCACTTCACAGGGTTGTTGTGAGGAGAAACTCAAGTATGAGTACAGCGCTCTGGGCTCCTTGGAGGAAGAGCGGGATATAAATGTAAAAATAAATAAATAGATAAATGAATGAATGAATGAATGAATGAATGAATGAATAAATAAATAAAAATGAAAATAAATAAATGAGTGACTGAGGTCAGGCCCAATTTCTCCAAGTACGGTCACAGTTGATTTACCTGCCGTAGCTGGTAAAAAGCACCTCTGCACACTGCCACCACCTGTGCTTCCAAGGAGAGCATTGGATCCAGAAACACCCCCAAGCTGGAGACTTTGTCTTTTAGAGGGAGTGTGACCCCGTCCAAGATCAGATTTACCTCACTACTCAGATGATCAGTTTTACCAACCCAGAGGCCCCGGTTCAGAACATCCACTGACTCTCTGGTCTCTGTTGATTTAAAAGATAGGTAGAGCTTATTGATGACACCGCAGCCAACACCCACAGATGACCTCTCCCAGAGGTTTGTTAATGCAGAGGTTTGTTAATACAAAATCTTAGGATTTTGGACTATACAAACAGCTGATGAATCATGCAATAGAACACAGGCAGTTCTGAACCATCCCTATCACTGTGGCTGTGAAAAAACCCTGTCCACAGTGTTGCACAAGAGCACACAAGGGCATCTTTTTTACATGCCCATAGCAGCTCTGACAGTTTGGAACTGCCCACGTTCAACTGCACAACATGCCAGCCAGCATCTTTTAAAACAATCACTTTAAAATAATCACTTTAGTAGTAGTAGCTTTACTGCTAACATTCACCAAAAAAAGCACAGTCCTCAATTTTGTGATGAATATTGCAGCTGCATTAAATTCAAATTTTGTTCTTAAATTTCTAGGGGACATACTGAAATCAGCTACACTTTCTGGTGAATCTATATACAATATTATCACATTTTCCTCAAAGAGAATTATATGCTCTTAAGAATACAGATTCTGCATAGCATCAACTTTTATTTTATTTTTTTGCATTACACATCTGAAGAAGTATCAGGACATAGGGTGATTTGTCCCCAGCCCAGGAAGACACAGACAATCATTATTGGGTAAACTGGCCATAGCTTTATTAAATTGTATAACTCTGAGCAAGCGAACTAGGTTGGGAATCCCAAATCCCCAAGACAGTGCGGGGCCTAGCAACGGCCAGGTTTGGACACCCATGTCCTCCCCTGTGCCTTGCTTGGGCGACACACCCTGGCTCAGGAAGGCATCAGGCACCAGCCCGATCCCTCCCCTTCACTGCCAACCCCCCAGAGGGGGTCTGGATCCTTCTAGGCCTTTGCACACCCCGGACCATGCAGCCCAAGGGTTTGCAATAGGGATGTGCACAAAACCGGTTTGCCTGGTTCGATTTGAATTCGAACCAGGTTTGAACCAGGAGTGGGTGGTTCGGTTTTGGTTTTGCTCAAACCTCCCCCTGGCTCAGTTTGAATTTGAACTGGTTTGGACATCCAAAAATTGTTAGGATGGTAGCTGGCACCCAGAGGTACCTGCCACCCAAACCCCAAAGCAATCGGACACTCGTACGATTTTTTATGAAATTTTGAAAATTATTTTTATTTTTTTCTCATAGGATATAATGAGACTCGAACCAGCCCATTATTCCTTATTGTGGAGCACCCATGGGTGCCAACAACCATGTAAACCCTGAAGCAATTGGACACCCCTATAATTTTTTAAGAATATTTGAAATATTGTAATTATTTTTCTCATAGTGTATAATGGGACCAGAACCAGCCCATATCCCCTATTATGGAGCACCTAGGGGCACAAAAGTGGGGTGGGTGGTAGACAACCAGGGGTGCCTACTATCCACAAAGTTCCAAGGCAATCGGACACTCCTCTGATTATTGGTGAATTTTAAAAGTATTTTGGAATTCCTCATAGAGAATAATGAGGATTGCAGCAAATGTATAGCTTCATGTCGGGGAGAAAGGGGTGTCCTAGAGTGGAGTGTGGTGGGTGGTAGTTCCCAAGGTGGGCAAGGAAGCTATCAGAATTATTTGAAAGGAATGGGGCAAAAGGCTGATTTTTAAATGATTTTTAAAGTTTATGTTACTGTATGGATTTTCTCCATAAAGAAGCATGGAGGTATCAGGAAATGTTTAGCTTCACGTCGTGGGGAAAGGGGTGTCCAAGAGCAGAGTGTGGTGGGTAGTAGTGCCCAAGGGGGGGCAGGTAGCTATCAGAATTATTTAAAAGGAATTGGGCAAAGGGCTGATTTTTAAGTGATTTTTGAAGTTTATGTGTCTTTAAGGTTAGCAGATGAAAGTGGATTCATGGTTTGTCATTGAAAATCTTATATGCTGCCAAAGAATCTACATTCAGAACACTTCAGAAACAACAAAACCCAGTACCCCATGGGTTAGCAACCCATGGAGGTGGTTGTCACCCTCGCTCTGGGCCACCCCAGCACCCCCGAAGTGCAGTTATGGGGCTGCTGAAACCTCCATTCTTCCCTATGGAGAAAAACCTTAAAGCCACTTGTGGGGTGCTGGGGTTGCCCAGAGTGAGTGGTGGTCTAGTGCAAAGAGGGTGCCAACCACCCCCATGGATTGCTATCCCATGGGGTACTGGGTTTTGTTGTTTCTGAAGTGTTCTGAGTGTAGATTCTTTGGCAGCATATAAGATTTTCAATGACAAACCATGAATCCATGGTTTGCTCAAAATCCCCGTCGTTGCCTGGAAGTCTCCATAATAGGAGCATGCATGTGCGCGTGGCAGTGACGGGGGCAGAGGCGGCAGCGAGGAACGCTGCTGCCCCAAAAACTTTGGTTTAAACTGCAGCAACGGAGGGGGAAGAGCGGTGGGAGGGGTAAGTTCTACCCCCCTGCCCTTAAAGGGAGACCCCCCCTCAGTGCCGGACCGCGCCGCGTGGTTATTGCCTATGCTATGGCAATGTGTATGGCAAAGAAATGATTCTTTGCTGTGCAAATTGCATCTGCATGTTCATATCCAGCAGAATTGTCAGGAGTGGTGAGGAAACTTATACAGGCCCCTTCCGCTCCAGGTTTGGAACCATCAGTTAGCCACTGTGAGGCTTTTAATGATTGTGTGTGTGTGGACAAAATATTTTGTATTCAAGCTGACCTGGATTCCATTGATGATGCAGAGTCTTTAGCAGGGGTATCCAGTAACTCCTCTTGTGTGGTTATATTGGATCTGTTTCAGGTTGTGACTCCTGAGGACGTGAACAAGCTGCTTGGAACTGTTCTCTTTATCCTTGTCCAACATGGCTTATATTATCAAGCAGGGAGATTGTGGGAGAGGGTCTGGATGAGATCATAAATGCTTCTCTGAGGGAAGGTAGGATGTCTCCTTGTTTAAAGGAGGCAATTCTTAGACCTCTTTTAAAGAAGCCTACATTGGATCCCTCAGAGTTAGGCAATTATAGGCCTGTCTCCAATCTCCCGTGGTTGGCCAAGGTGATTGAGAGGGTGATGGCCTCTCAACTCCAGGCAATCTTGGATGAAATGTATACACATGTATTAAATAAATAAACAAAATAAAATAAATAAACCTCTAGAAGATTTTGGAGTAGTTGCATTGAAGCCTACTATAATGTATGAAGACAATAAAAGTTGAATTATTCTGCCACAAAGTGAGAAGGTTACACAGAGAACCAAATATATTGATGTGAAATATTTTGTAAGAGAATTACAAGCAAAAAATATTATTGATATAAAATATTGTGCTTCAGAATAAATGGTTGCAGACATACTGACAAAACCATCAAATAGACAACAGTTTCAAAATCTACAGATGGCAATTGGGCTTATAAATTAAGGAACAAGACAATGAAAAGAGGAATGTTGGGATTTATGTGTATATACATTGTCTTTGTTCTTGCCACTGTATGTATATCTGTGTATAGGCTTGTGGTTGAGTTTAGAATGTTCATGTCAATAATCAGTTCTGTAGACTGATTGGTCAGTTTGTATTTCTTACTGGACACTTGAGGCTGTTATTTTTCTGTTAGGATGATCTTTCACTCAGAGTAGGACTGTTGTTTATGATTTGGTAATAGTTAAGTAATAAACCTTAATAACTTTGTTCAATAAACTTTAAAAGCCTCAGGTTCCTCTCTGTTACACTCTGCTACACAGGTTTTGCACATAACTAAGTGTTAGATATGTGGATTGGCTTGGAACTTGCTAAAAATAAGCTTGTTTGGCAAAACAGAGACAATTCTGGGCAGGTTTGGCCAATGACTTATAGGATGTCAAGGACAGCAAAAAACACTGTCTGTATGCAGTTTAAATATTGTGATGATGCAGTAAGCTGGGTTCTGTTTGTACTGTCAGCTGTACAGTTATAGCTGTTTGCCTGTTTTGGCCTGTTAAGCCTATGGCTTCACTTTCATATTTCCAAATCTCCCAGAACATTGGGAAGCAAAGCAATGCTACAGTGTTTCACTAATACTACAGAATTCCATCAGATTTTTCCAAAGGCTAATATTGTACATAGTTTTGTGAGTTCATGAGACACATTTCGGAGGGAAGTTCTATTTGTCCCATTGGAAGTTCATTATTCCTCACTGCTATTATACTGGAAGACTCAGTTTCAAAGATTTGGAAAGTGAATTAAGAGGTAGATGTGCTCCCAAATCATTCTTCTGGCCGCTCTGTTGAATGTCTGCCTATGCCCATTTTCATCAGGAGCAGCAGTTGCAGGCAGAGGCAACAGCAGATAACTCTTGGTCCATGGAGAGCACATGTGTACATAGACATACATTTTTCTGTTTGTCTCACACAACCATCATTTACAGGTTGAACCAACATGAATTGACCTTTTAAAGTTATTTTGAATGTCTTGCAATATGTCTGAACTCTTTAATCACATCCTTAAAAACACTTCCAAATGGATTGAATCATGAGAGTAGTCACTTTCTGGACTTTAGGGCTCCCAAGACCAAGTCAAGAGGCACAAAATCCACTAAAATTCAACTTGTGCTGATTTCACTATATAAAAATTTAGTTTGAAACGATATTTAGAAATCAGTCTTTAGAAAAATAGTAGTTGAATCAGTCCTGAGAAACCAATCCTAGGGAGAAATCCAAGGGGAGAAATCCACATTGGTTGTATTTCAACAAATTCATTTTCTACAGACATTGTGCTTGTCCTTATTTGCATTGCTCTCACCAAGACCCTTGATTTTGATGAATTTTCTTTTTCTTTGGATCCTCATAACTGCCAACTGTGATGTAATTGGACTTCTGTGAAGTGCTACAACAGTAAGTGTTCATAGTTAGGTACCTGTAGTTAAGTTAGCAGTGGCATATGACTCTTTCTGATGCAACAAAGTTTGCTTTCATCATTAACAAACCCTATCTCCAGAGTCCATACTATAGAATCTCATGTGCTAGCTGATGTATCTGGACTGCTTAGGGTTCAATGTTTTAAACTGATGAGGAGTTCTGTGTTTGCCCTGCCTTCACCCAGTGGCCAAGCCAAAGTATGAGTGGTGATGGATTTGGCAACGAAGGCAGTATGAGCATAACAATGTTGGCTCTCCCTGATCTGGAACACAAGGAACCAGTTGATGTGAACACAGGCCCAACACACGGAGAGGGCAGTGATGTGCTGAGAGAGAGCCTGTCCCAACATCACTGAAAGGCAACTGAAGAATGCCCTGATAGCACTTTGGAACATCTTCCAGTGACATCAGAGCAGGTGCACTTTCAGTGCATCACCACCCTTTTCACATACTGGACTGCTGTTCGTGTGAACTTACCCAGGGATTATTTTCTGCCAATGATTATTAGGGTCAACTGCTTAATTTGAGGGAACACATCACACTGCACAAATGGGCCAAAGTCATAGTGCTTTCATTGAGAAAATATCCTTTCTCAATATTGATTGAACAATTTTGTATTGAGAATATCAGTATTTGTTGAACAATTAAACATGGCTGATAGCTGCTGTAAAGTAAGCCTGAGAAGTTTTTGTGTGTTGGCTAGTTGTTCTGTTCCTGGGACTTGGAGGATCATACACAAAGCAAGGCTTCCTCATCATAGGCATATGGAGTCTCTTTAAGAAAAATAAGAACAAATAGTAGCTTGCTTCCACCCGTCTTTGGGGGATTGCTGACTCACACCAGTCAGTATGGAAAGTGTTAGGGCTCTAATACCTAGGAATAGGCCTGAAGGTAAAGGAGATCCACCTGCTATCCTGGAGGCTATTCCACTGTATCTTCTGTGGGCAATGACAGGGATTGTTCTACCTGCAGAATCCTTTCTCCTCTCCTCATCCTTGTCTGCCCTCCTTCTAGCCAGGCTACACACCTTTGGAAGGCCCCCTGCTATATCAGCAGAGCAGCCAAGTTTTGTTGGCAGCATATCCTCACTCAATCCACCTGCACAATGTTTACTTCCAGCAATATACGAGTATTGGAAGAGTAGCACCACATGGTGCACCAGGGGTGGCAATGAACAGCATTCATTGGGTTTTTGTTTTGCCTCAGGATTCCCCACCCAGGCCACAGAAATCTCTATCTAGTACACAGTTGGACAGCAATCATTCTCCAGTTCAGACTAGCCAGCGAATTTTTCCTGGTTGCCCGGAATGGAGAAGTGCAACAGATATGTGAGATCTAAAGCAGGCAATGAAACAGGACTAACTTTCAGGGGTAACTTATTCACAAGATCTGGAAGATTCTGCACTGTGACCAGCTCTAAGAGTGTGTGAGCTGGCTGTTCAGCCAGCTCAGTTTGAATCTGGACTGGATTTGAACCAACCCGGGCTTGACCGAACTGGGTCCAGTACAGTTCAGCCAACATGCTGGCCAAGCTGGCTCGCTGGCCAAGCTGGCTCGCGGGCCAGCTCAGAGGATATACTTGTAAAGGAGGATTCCCTAGACTCATCGGAAGTGGGAGGGGGGTTCCTCCAATTGCCTGGTCTGTCATTTGGGAGGCCAGCAGGGGGGGCTGGAAGATCCCCCACCCCACCTCCAATGTCACCGCCTCCGCCATTGAGAAACTAAAGGTAAATATTCCTTTTTTAACACTGCAAAACTTTATTTCGGTCATAGACCAAATATTCCTTTTTCACCACACACACACTCTTCTTTGTCTAGGGAATCTCCCTTTAAACGTATACTCCCCAAGCTGGCACATTAGCTGGTTCTTTGAACTGGGGGATGGTCCGGTTCGTACTCAGACCACCTAAACCGGGCTGACTCAACGTTGAGCCTGGCTCGATGCAAACTGGTTTGCACATCCCTAACCACCTCAAACTACCTGTAGTTCTGTCCTCCAAGTGGCAGCCACAGTGGTGCAAGAAACTCATGCCAGAGCCACTGAACTCCCAATATGAACCCAGTAGCTGTCTGCCTGCAGTAGATTCCAGATTATACTCTGCATATGCACAAATTATAGTCAGCACATTGTATATGTCATTTGAATAGGGGTTAACTGTGACCCTCAAGAGTTGGATTAGATGACCTTAAGCACCTTTCTAATTCTACAAAATCAATATAACTTCACTGTTTGCCATGTTCGAACTGAACGGATCACTTCTCAGGCCTAGCACCTTAATTTGCAAGCAACCATCTACTATAACTGATTAACGCTGTCTTTCAGCTTTCTAAAGAGGCTCATTCACCTCTATAGATCTTTCTCCTGTGGGCCTTCATTTACCATTCTGACATAATCTAGTGCTGCACTGTGTGATGCTGATGATGTTTTTGTCAACGTGAAGAATGCAGTGCAATTGTTGCAGAAATCGTCTAAGAAACCGAGACCTTAATATGTACCATCTGTTATACAAAAAAGCTCAATGTGGTAATGCATTTGCAATACCAGAAGCAATATCTCTATGACATGAAATGAACATATGTTGTCTAAGAGCCTTCAGGCTGACATTGAAAAAAGAGAAAAGATAGTACTTCAAGGCAAATATTGTCCCAATAGAAAGACTGCCAGAACCAATATGGCTCAGTCTATTGACAAGTCTCTGGTGAACAACATCATATAAAGACTTTCACATTTATGGGTTGTTCAGCTCTATTCCCCATTTTTTTTCTAACTGGGGAAAAAGAGTATTTAAAACACACACACACACACACACACACACACACACACACCTTCATTGTCACACATCCTGCCCTAGTGTTTCAGATCAACATATGTTGTCAGCTGAAGAAACATTGTCCATTATTCTATGAGTATCCAATTGAAAGGAGAAAAAGTCAATAGAGTTGACAGCAGTTTCTTATACAATAAAAGCCAAAGATGGAGGAAATGGCAGGAAGGAAGGAGAAATGAAAGAAGTCAGTTTAAGGCATGATAGCAAATATGCTCTTTTTTTAAAAAAAGAAGAAGAAGAAGAAAGGGGGGGGGAATTACTGTATATTGAATACAATTTTTATGAATACTGCATATCTTTAACACACTATTAAAATTAAAATGGCATGCTGCCTTCAGTACATAATCACATATTCATAACTGTGAATTAACTCTTAACAAGAGTATTTAAAGATGTCCTGAAAAGAAAGAAGACATATATATTCTGCATGCAACACTTTAGAAGCTTTTCATCTTAAAAACATTTAAAGAAATAACAATTGATCTATAGTATTCAGAGATAGAGGAAACAAAAAATGAAGATGAAAACTATATTATACACAGAAAGAAATCTATTTACAAATCAGAAGATAATGTTGGTTACAGGGACCCAACACACCATGTAGTTTTCTTTAGACATTTATGCCTTGATTCTATCTAATTTTCTGCTGGCAGAACACTACCTAGTTCAAAATCTAGGCTCTCAGCTGATGTGTTTCTGATCCAGCTAGCACTTCCAGTGCACAGGCAGGCTACTTGAAGTATCTGCCCTCAAGTGAAAATTCCCAACAGCATTGGCACCTCACCAGGAGCCTGCCTACAACAACATGGGTGGATTCACTGGGAGCCCACAGCTGGGCAGGTGGATCGCCCCACCCACATTAGATGGCAGAACATGTGAGCCAATATGTCTATGCTAGAGTAAGCAAGTCACTCAAGATTTGTAGGAAGATATCCCATTTTTATTTCAGTAGTGTTCTAGACTTAATCTGTGGCTCCTTTTTATATTGTTTACATTTTAAAAACCTTCCATAATATTGTCCTAAGGAATACATGTTTTGCACCTCACAAATGAGATACTGCAGTGTGTTCTACGTGGGGCTGCCCTTCATAAAAAGTCAAAAACTGTAGTGAGTGCAAAATCTGGCAACTAAGGTTTTCCCTGAAGCTGCCCACTGGGAATATATTATGGTGATTTTGAAAAAGAGCTGCACTGGCTGCCAATTTGTTTCTGGGCCCAACTGAAAGTGCAATTTTCAGTTTTTTTCAGTGCAATTTACAGACTGTAATGGTTTGGGCCCTGGATACCTGAAGGACCATCTGCTCCCAAAGACGTCTGCCCACCTGAGAAGATCATTAGAGGGGGGCTTTGTTCTGTGTGCCAACACTGAAGGAGGCTTGATTGACATGTTCATGACATGGCCTTCTTGGTCACTGTCCCCAGACTCTAGATGCTCTCCCAATGAGCATCTGTTCCTCAACGTTCTTCACTGCTTTTAAGAGGCAAGTTAAAACCTGGCTTTTTATGTGGAATTTGTTATGGGTTTTGCTTCTGTGTGCCATTTCTTTTTAATTGTTTTTGTATTTAATTTTTTTAATTTTTATAGATTTTATTGTTTTCAATACATTGCAAAATGCCTTGGTGTTTTGTTTTGTTTTTAAATGAAAAGTGACACAGAAATTTAACAATACAATAGTATTCAGTATGCTTTTGTATACGGGTATTCTAAAATCATTGTAGAATAAGTTACAAATATGAACAAAAACTCTGCCAAATGTTCTGTGTCAGGCTCTTCCATAAGAGGCCTCCTTTAAAGCATACAGTAAAGGAAAGGTAATAAATAGCAACCCAAAAACATTGTTCAAGAATGGGGTGAAGAAATAAGTGAATTTATAAACTAGATTTTTAAAGCATAGCACATGCAAAAATTTGCATGTAGATCACTATCCTAGTAAAATTAGAGCAAATGTCAAAAGCATATCCTAGGAACAACTGAACACATATAGGGCAGTATCCTGTGGGCGCTGCTGTGTACATTAAAAGAAAGCCATAGTTGTGCTAGATCACTGTTGTGCAAATGCCTAAAACTGTGCAGATGCCGTTGTATAACACTATGGCCATGTTGTGTGCAATAGCATGGGCGGTAAGAAAATGCTGTGCTGTATGTAAACCAAATACAAATAATATATCTCCCATTCTATATTTCAATTCATTCAGTAATATTAACAATAAGACTATTTTACAACAAAAGAGATATAAATCATTATTCAGCTGTATGCATAAATAGCCAATGCATAGGACATTGATGATATAGCCATTCTTTTTTGGTGGCGGGGGAGAGGAGAATGGGATGACTGAATCCAGCCCCTTATGCTTTCATTCTTGAACAGAGGTTCAGCACTGACAATTGCCTATGATCTGACCAAGGCTGTAAATGCATATGCCTGGCTGCCAGATAAGGCCAGAAACTTCCATATACAAACCTAGTTATTGGATCCAACCAAAAGGCATATGTGTGTGCAGCAATCATGTGCATGCAGAATTCCTCTCTCGCTAGTGATACGCACAAGATGATTCTAAAGAAATACAGCAGGCCTATTGGCAACAGCTAGATATCATACACATAGGTGACAAGACTGGCTCGTCTTCTCCTGGGGACATTTGGCAAAGTTCTGTACTGATGGAACTATGGTGGTTTCAGCCAGTTGAACTTTGTTTTGCAAATGAAGACAAAAAAACCTTTAGAATGTCTATAATTAGTTTTGATTCAACGTGTTTGCCAGCCTTGTTAATAAGTTATTAGTCCACATCACTTGTTTACTAGCCCACACGTTTACTAGCCCACACTTGTTTACTAGCCCTCTTGCCCACACCTAACTATGATAGTGATATGTGGAGCAATTTGTGCATCAATCTGTGGATCTGTGGAGCAATTTGTCGCAAGTTTTTTTTTTTTTTTTAATGAACCCACTTCCCTCCAGTTTATGGGGACGTGGCAAGTAGCACATCTTACTGTGTTTGTTTTCTCCAGTGTCAATTAACTAGACATTTGTAGCAATGTTGATCCAAAGCATTCACCAGGAGCTTTTTCACATGGTGCTTTTATCTCCGCTGGAAGGGAGTGTGTGCATTTGTACATCTGCCAGATTCTCGTTAAGTCTGTGCAAAATCTTTGGGAGCACTTCACACACAACTTGGATTTTTCCTTCCAAATTTAAGCTTAGCCCAATTTATGTCCATGGCTAAAAAAAATCCTGTATTTCAGCGACTTTTTCTGGATACAGCAAGAGCAGCTGCCGGTCAAGCTTTTGAGAGGCAAACTTTTGAGATGCAAAGAGGAAGCTGCCTTCTACAGATGCAAATAGTGGGGAAGCCAGTTTTAAGGCAGCAAGCTATGTTTTGCTGGCTGGCTCTAGGAAGCCATTGGCCAGAAGGAAAACCCAGAAGCAAGCAGTATGAACATACACAAAAGAAAACTCAGAGAGGAGAGGAGAGGAGAGCAGGGGAGCTGCTTCTGTAATGACGCGATTCCTATTCGAAGTGGCTTCGCACATCAGATATGCCAAGAGCTGAAAGCACTGTCTGAAAAAGCTCCAGGCATGGGACTAAGTGGCTCTGAATCCCTATATATTTTTGGAATTTGGCTAAGTGTTTTAGCCATGTTGTGGCAGTAGAATAACGATTGCACACTCTGTAGTGACTGTAGTACGCCCTGGATAGAAGTGGATTCTTACACTGTGACCATTATTACATCCATTACTATTCAATCCTTGTCTTGCCTTTGTCTTGGTCTGAGTTTTTCAGTCTAGAAAACACCCAGGAGTTGTTATGAGTTAATTTCTTTTCATTCCACTGTATTTTCCTGTTCCATAGGATTAGGCTCCCTCTTATAATTCTTCTGTCAAAAGTTTATTCTCCATTGTCTCTTCAAAAGAAAATAAATTATATCTGTTACAATTTTTTTAAAGGGAGGTGGGTGGTGGTGGGGAAAGAATGCAAAACAATGCAAATGTTTTATTTGTGTATAATCACACGCAAAAAAGAAAATCAAAAGACCTTTTTTTTTTAGCATTTCCTTTTGTAGAATCAGTATGATCTGAGCCCTCCTCTGAATTTCCTCATTTGTGATAATGAGCATTGCAAAGCAGGTGGGAAGATTTAGATCAAGCAAGATAGAAAGCTAAGCTTGAACTCTGACCTCCTTCCAGCTTCCCCCATGATGTTTTCCTTTGCTAAACTCATATAAGATTACACCTTTCTTTGACCATTTGGGAACCTATAAGAAGGAAGCTTTCTATATGTTTGCCTTGCATCCATTTTTTAAAAAGCTTTCACCTGTTTATTGTAACTAGACACAATACATTTACAATTCATTTAGCTTTTCTATATTCCATTAGTGTGTGTACATCTATCTATCTATCTATCTATCTATCTATCTATCTATCTATCTATCTATCTACCTGTCTCATACAATGAGAAGCAGTGGGTCAAATAGTGGTGACTAATAAGACTAATAAGACTTACTCTGTGTTGGAGCTAACAAATCCTTTATCAGTACTTCAACCATTCTGCTTACGTGGCCTCATTGTTAAGATTATGCCTTTCATCTATGGGAACTAATCCCTTTCATATACAATTTTAGCAAGGAGCTTAAAAAATGTGTATTAAAGCAGTATTGACTTGTCTAACAATAAAAAGTACAATTAGGCTTCCAACACAGAGCATTACTCATTTGCATAAAAACCTCTCTAACCCAGTCCTTTTACTGCACAATATTACCAAAAGGTTACATTCTATACCATGCACCAGTAATTTTACTCTAAAACTAGCAGATAGCTCTACCTATGCAATATTGTTCACTTTTTTCTTTGTGCAAGTCTTTTAAAAAGTGAATTTCCATTCCGAACATATCAATCGGAAATAATATTAAACATCATTAGGCAGAATGGCTGGATACAAAAGATTCCTTTTATAATATCACATAATACAATAATTCAAGACTGTTCCTTATCAAGTGTCACTGTCCCGATAGAATCACCCTAAGGGTCAGAAGAGAGGCATAATTTTATCCCACCTTCCGATGGTGGTAGCTCATTTCCATAATGTACTATTTAAGCAAGAAGCTTATGAAAACCATAGAGGAGTGATAATGACCATTCTATGCTTGCAAATGCATAAATAGTTCAGCTTCTACCACTAAGCATTTCCACCTAAGAAGATTATTAAAGATCCCTTCTGCTACATATCTAATTTCCATAAACCAAATAAGTGCCATTGTCTCTTTGCTCTCCATATACTATACCTTTCCTTTCTGGAATATTCTGGGACCTTATGCTAAGTGTGTGTGTGTGTGTGTGTGTGTGTGTGTGTGTGTGTGTGTGTGTTCAAAGATACATATAATAAATGTTCAAAGATACATTCAATAAAACAGATATTAAAACTATATAGCTAGACCAGATAGTAAATACATTTCTGTCTTGAACTTCTGTGACTCAGTACTTTCTTATGTGGTTCTTTTCTTATATTCTTCCCAACTGTACCTCACACCTTTCTAAACTCAGACTTGGGTCTGAACAGCAGGAATCTCTTTGGGTACTTCTCTGTGTTTAAAAAGTCACCCAAGGTCCCCCAATAACTGGAGAGGTTTTACTGTAAAACTTATGCAGTACATATTATGCATTTTTTTAAAGAATAATAAATAAAAATAAACTAGATATTGCAGGCAGTTCTTATCACCCACTATTTCTGTTTGAAGCTAGCCTAAAAATGCTTCATTTTAATTGTTTAATGAAAAAGCAGTTTCTTTTTAAAAAGGTAACCCAAGATGATATTGCTCCAGGACATGTCACATAGCGTAAAACAGCACAATAATCTGATTAATTTGATCCAATAGCCCTCCTGTGCCTGTTGAAATGCCATTTTTTAGGATAGAAGACATAAATAATAGGTTGATTCTAACCATTTGCCCTGGTGTACATTTGCCCTGTAGCACCAGCACCATCGTATCAACTTTGGTCATCAGTAGTTAATGCATTTCATCCTGACAGTGAAGTTGCTACACAACTCTTCTTGGTCATTAACTTGGCCAAGATGTTGGATTTTGTGATTATTTAGCAAAGCACCAACAAAATAAGCTACCCACCCCAGTTATAGGGTAGAATGCAGAGTTTAGTTGTTACACCTATTTAAGGAGCATGCATGGAGATTGCTGTAGAATCTAAATAGTTAGTTGATTTATTGATGAAGTACATTTGAGATAGGAAAGACCTATTCTATCTATCAGCTACATAATGAATAGGTAGGGGGGGAGAGAGATGTTTCCACTTTCTCTCTAGGAAGAAAGGAAGAGGACTGACTCACTACAGGAAGTACCTGAGGAGTCAAGGCAGGGGTCATAGAGCAGAGGCAAGCAAGGACAGGTAAGGAGACCCTCACTAACTACTTTGTCTACTCCCAATGCCCCTAGTGGTCATTAGGATAGTTGGTGCAAAAGGCTGACGCACTGGAACTCCATCTCCAGCACAAGAACTTCTTGGGGGCATTAAAAAGCAGGACATGAATTTACCTTTCAGCACTAGAACCCCAACATGTGGGCTGGATATTGAGACTAGTCATGCCTTCCTTGCTAAATACAAAAAACCTCCTTGCTAATTACATACAAGAGTTTGGATTCAGACAGCCAACTTTTCTCAACATGAGTTTACTGTTGTGGTTATGAAAAATTCAAGATGAATTAGGAATTCTGAAGGGAACTGACACATTAGATTTTACAGCCAATGTGCTTTGAAGAAACCAGATTTGTACAATTTCTCCCTGTAGTCCTCTACAGACCATCTAGATGGCAAACCTAGCCCTCCGTTGTTGAACTACAACTCTCACAATTTATTGTGGCTGGGGATGATGGGATTTGTAAGTCAACAACAGCTGGAGGACCATGTCTCTCCACCCTGATCAAGATCTACTTGATTCCTATCACATACCTACAGCAAAAGTCAACACACATTGGGAACAAACTCCCAGTGTCTGAATACATCCAAAGAGTTCTACTGCTTAAGTGAGCACATAATTTACTCTTAAGTGAATATAAACAAAGATGGTAGCACACTATAGGAAAACAGGAGGTGCTGAACAGAATCTGGAGACTAGGAAATCAGATGAGACAAACCCGTGTCACAAAGAAGCAACAGGTACCTTCTGGGAAAGGCAATCAGATTACGAGCATTCAGAACAAAGATCAACCTATGTGCACTTGGTATAGGACTGTGATCAGTAGACCATCCTAGAAGTCAACAGCAGCACAGAATAAAAGCACAATCTTCTGCCCACACATAAGATTCTGGTTCCAGTCCCACAGATGCCAACTTTTCGCACGTTATCCAAAAGTCAACTTACTGTCAAGGATGGAGACATGCAACTGCTTTCAACCACGATGGGACCAGATGGAACAAGATCTTCTGAAAGGTTCAGATAACTTGACAAGAACACAACATGTGGGTCAGACTCCACAAAAAGAGAAGAGAGATCAGTTGTCAGATTCTATTCTGGCACAGTTTTGTATTTGTTGCATGCTCTAAAATTCAGTGGTGTCAAGTTATGAGCAGCTTTTATTCTCCCTTTGATGGTACATACAGTTGGCTCAGGAGAGTGGCCTGCTTTATATTACACTGTTTACCTGGTTTATAAATCTGAAACACTGGTTATGGGAAAAGCACTAAAAGCGTAGATTCTCTCCCCTGCTATTAACAGATATCATTCAATTTTACTGCCTACACAAAGGAGTTGAACAACAAATCTTTTTTTAAGAAGAGTAGCTGAATCAAGAGACCTTGCACAAAGAAACAATATAGTTGCCAAAGGGAACAATGATTTTTATTTTATTTGTAAAGTGAAGGTTTACAGACTGATTCAAACTTGGGAGAGGGAATGAAAGAGAACATTTATAATAGAAACAGGTAGTTGGCTCTGGTCTACATATCTATGACTCCATCAGGTTAATATTTAAATGTAACTTGCTCCAAGGAGGCATGAAGCATATTCTGTCATGGAGATTGTTCACTTGCTGTTTGTGTTTTCCCTTGATCAATAATAGAGGTAATAATTCATTCTGAGGGTATATTATTGTGTATGGAAAACTAATAATTCTCTGGACTAAAATATGCCTGATGCTTTCAGCTTTCCCCAATACATTTTATGTTGCTTTCCTTTGTCACCTTTTCCAGATAGTTTGTGTAAAATTAAAGGTGAAGTGTGCTGTCGAGTTGGTGTCAACTCCTGGTAACCACAGAGCCCTGTGGTTGTCTTTGGTAGACTACAGGAGGGGTTTATCGTTGCCATCTCCTGCACAATATGAGAGGATGCCTTTCAGTATCTTCTCATATCTCTACTGCCTGATATAGGTGTTTCCCATAGTCTGGTAAACATACCAGCGGGGATTCAAACTGGCAACCTCTGACTTGCTAGTCAAGTCATTTCCTCGCTGTGCCATTAGGTGGCTTGTGTAAAATTGGGTGACCCAAATTTGGTGCATGCTGGCTCTATACCCAAGGCCAAAGACAAGCTCAAGTTACAATAGTCTTTTTAAAGGGCCCATCTTCTGCCCCTTAAATAGCTTTGAAAAACACAGACATTCATCAGATGCACCACCAGTGTTGTTATGGTGTCAAAATGACATCATCAGTTTTGTCCCAGAGGACTCAGCACTAACTTGAAGGCCCCAGTTACACAAACTCTCCAATCAGATGCTGGTAGTCTGTTCTTCACTGGCACAAGACTTCGGAAGGAACACTGGCAGTCAGTCACCTCCAATACTGAGACTCACCCAACTGTGTAGAGCATATCCAGAGGAGGATGCGTATTTTCCAACTTCCATAACCTGTAGTTGAAAGTGAGGCCTGTGAGGGCAGAGAAGCCTCTATACTGCTGTCGCTATAGAGAGGTGCAATGGACTGGGGGGCTCTAGCATTTTCCTGGGGACCTACCCCCCCTCAGGAAAAGGAGGCTCTTATTTCACTTTAGGAGTACGCTGCTTCTGCAGTGTAGGCTGCTAGCTGTTGAAGATTGGTCCAGAGACACTAACTAGACTCAGACATGGCTTCAATAAATTCTTGAGAACGGCTTGAGAACTGCTGAAATGGTACCATTAACAGTCTGCAAAGCCTAATTCAAGCAGAATGGGTGTAGGGGGGGGGGCTGCTGTGCAGTGTGAAAGGCAGCCTGATGGTGGTAGCTGAAGGCAGGTGCAAAAACAACTTGTTTATTTTTATTTATTTATTTATTTATTTATTTATTTATTTATTTTTACATTTCTATACCGCCTTTTGTTAAAAGAAAACCCCAAGGCAGTTTACAAAAATTAAAACATACAATAAAAGCAATAAAAACACCAAGCTGACAACATATCAAACAAGCATAAAAAACAAGACAACAGATAAAAACACCCAGAAGCAGCAGCAGTAAAAACGATTATGTAAAAGCCTGGGTAAAAAGCCAAGTCTTTAAAAGCTTTCTAAAAGCCGTGATGGAGTCTGAGGAACGAATGGCCACTGGGAGAGCATTCCAGAGTCTAGGGGCAGCAACAGAGGAGGCCCTGTCCTGAGTGCACGACAGCCGGGCCTCCCTCATTGTCGGCACCTGGAGCAGGGCCCCCTCAGATGTCCTCATCAAGTGGACAGCAACCCTTGGAAGCAGGCGGCCCCTCAAATACCCCGGGCCTAACTTAAAACAGCTTTGGACAGTTCCAGTGCAGCATTGCTTCCATTGGAAACAATGGTGGGGCGTGTTGGGCGACACCATTGGGGCTGCCTTTCACATTGCACTGACAATGTTCCACTGTGCGGAATAACATTTGACTTATAGAGCTCAAATTTTAAGGATAGCTTAAAGGTTGATCTCTACAAGCAGTTGCACAGAGAAACACAATTACTGTACACTACCGGAACCTTTTAAAGCCAGTCCGAAGCCACTTCTGGACATATGAGATTTAATAATATTTTTTTTTCAAAAGAGTTGCACACAATAAGGAAGTTAGGGAAATGGGAGAAAAATGGGATACACACAGGAATTTAGAACGAAACACAAAGGCAGTCCAACAGCATAGCATGATGGGGCAGTTGGGGAATGGGTTAACACCACTTCTGGGCAGCTGCAGAGCATTACTTCAGTTTTTTCCAGGGAAAATCGTGCTGCACGACTGCCTGGAATAGGTTTTTAATTGCTGGAGGATAGGGCCATAGCTCAGTAGAAGATCATCTGCTTTGCAAGTAGAAGGTCCCAGATTCACTCCCTGTCATCTCCAGGTGGGGCTGAGAAAGACTCCTGCCTGAAACCTTGGAGAGCTGTTGCCAGTCACTGCAGGCAGTACTGAGCCTGATGGACCAGTGCTCTGACTTGGTATAAGGCACTTTCCTGTGTTCCAATATATAGTTACTGAATCACCTGTCAAGTTGTGCAGCAGCCCTGGTAGATCCTTAAGACTAATGTCCCACTGCTCAGGGGTCACTGCTCTGAGGCATCACTGAATCCGGACATTCTAGGAAACCAGAGGTCCTTTCACCTCCTGTTTCCCAAACTGCACTTCCAAAATGGGCAAAACTAGAGTTAAGGGCGAGAAGGGACCCAAGGTTTTCCTTCCCAAACTGGTCAGCATGGAGTTTTACCACCCTTACCTCTAGTTCTGCGGTGCCAGCATTACATCTGAATGCTGGCACCACAGTTTTGGCTCCATGGAACCGGAGTTGAGGGAGAAAGCTCCTCCCTCACTCTGGCCCGATTGGCTGTGAAGGCTGCCCTTCTTTCAAGAAGGAAGCACGTACAGCCAGCTTCCCCACCTCTGTGCCGTCTCGCTGACTGCAGAGAGGCAGCTCTCCTGAACATCCAAAAGCGGGAGAGTGGGGGGAGGGGGTGCGGAACCGCAGGTTCATTGACCCACGGTTCTGCATTGCATCTGAAGGCAGCCCATGAGACCTTGGAAGAAGGGACTGGTGTTTCTCCTGGCTAAGTTGGTTTTTCTCTTGGCTGCTGTTCATACAGCATAGGAACATAGGAAGCTGCCATTTACTGAGTCAGACCATAGGTCCATCTAGCTCAGTATTGTCTACACAGACTGGCAGCAGCTTCTCCAATCTACCAGCAGACTCTACCATCCCATTCATAAGCAGAGAGCTGTTGAGTGAGAAGCTGAGGATTACTATCCCATCAGAGTTTCCCCTAAATAGGGAAATGTGGCCTCTGAATAGAGGCCACATCTATTTCTGGCCTGGATACTCAGGAGCGAATGAATGAATGAAATATAGATATAGATATAGATATAGATATAGATATAGATATAGATATAGATATAGATATAGATATAGATATAGATATAGGCAAGGCCACCGTGACTTAATTCCTCATACATATTGTTGCCATAATTGAAATATTGAAGAGTTAGAGTCCAGTCAAGCAGCACTTAGATTGTTTAAAATAGCCCAATTTTAACTTTGTGACTATAAAGGCGAAAGATCCACAGCTCTTAAAAAAAAAGAAAGAAAACGATTTGTTTTTAGAGGGACAGAGGACATTGTTTTAGCACTTGATGTCAGATGTAACCATCTGGGTGTTCAGTGCTCAGTCAAGTAAATTAATCTCTCCCTCGAATACGACACAGTAAGACCATGGCAACAAAGGACATTTAAGTGACTTTGCAGTTTTTGTCTAAAGTTACTGAACAAGCCTTGCTTAATGTGATAAATG
Source organism: Hemicordylus capensis (assembly GCF_027244095.1). Classification (NCBI taxonomy): domain Eukaryota; kingdom Metazoa; phylum Chordata; class Lepidosauria; order Squamata; family Cordylidae; genus Hemicordylus; species Hemicordylus capensis. Next base: position 173,250,033 of record NC_069661.1, read on the forward strand.
TTTATAGATTCTTCTAATTACAACTCGGGTTTAAAGCTAAGAGTGCTCTGTGAATACCGCTCTCCTTCATAGAGTTTCCAGGGTTTTCCTATAATAATCAGTTACCATAATGAGTTTTTTCAAAGCAATCATTTGTCATTTTCTTAAAATATATAAACTACCCAATATAAAGATAAATAGTTAGAGCCAGCCTAACATGAGGCCTCCTACAAAGGGTTTCCGTTAACTTAAATCAACTGGAAAGGCTGCTGGATTTTGTTTCAAAGTCACGGAGATTGCTAATAGAACCTTCCGCAAAAAACAGTCGCTGACATACCACGCAGCACAAAATGGGCTGCTGGAGCACCCACCTACCCTGCCTCCCACCACACTGCTGTGTGTGTGGAAATCCCTCCAGCAATGCTGTGGAACAGGGTCTTTAAGTTGCGCAGACACAGTTGCACGATACAACATCCATTTGAAATAATGGGTGTTACATCATGCAACTGTGTTGGTGCAACTTTAAGGCAGAGCAGACCCAGGCTCAGACTGGCCCACAGTGCAACTGGGCATATTCCTGGTGTGCCCCATCTGCCCCCTGCGCCCCACCGCACTCAGTAGCAGTGAATACTCCCACCCTTAAGTACCCATTCTGCTCAAAACCCTGCGCCCTCCCCACGTACATTCCACCGCCCTCTCAGTGCTCCCAGTCCGGCCCTGAGCAGACCTGCCCTATTCTGCAGCAGTGTTGGCTGGGTTGAACGCGTATGCAGCAGCATGGGAAATGTTGAGATGTCTGAATTTCCCTGCAGTGTATGTGGATCATTGATTCTGACCCAGCAACAGACACACACATAGCAGTGTCCCCTACTAACTGAGCAAAGAGACACTTTTAAAAAGTGGTGATTATCTTTACATAGTGGGAGGAGAGCAACTGGCCCGATCCATCCCCAGCACATCATCCCTCCAGTGGCTCCTGCTGGTGTCTATCTTATGTTTCTTTTTTCGATTGTGAGCCCTTTGGGGACAGGGAGCCATTTTTATTTATTTATATTTATGTAAACCCCTTTGGGAACCTTTTTTGAAAAGCGGTATATAAATATTAGTTCAATTGTATTGTATTGTGATTATCCACACACTGCTGCACATGTGTATATGTTGTCACACAGCCACCAACTGCTGTTAGCACTGGCAGTGCCAATTTCCTGTTTGAGGGGTCAGAATGGACTGCACTACACTTTTCTATCTTTCAAGCTAGTGATAAGTGCCATCAACATTTACAGTGGCTATGAAAACAGACGAGGCTCTGGAGCACACCACCAAATGGAAGATCAGCCTTGAGAACCCCAACTGCCTATTTGTGGGTAGTGGGCTGGTTTAAAGCACTCTGTTTCTTTTTTTTCACCCCAGGAGGTGACCAGGAGTGTTAATAACTGGCAGAACTGAGCACCCTTTGAGCAGAGGAGAAGATCCACATGCAAACCAGCATATGGATGGTTACTTATTTGCTTTGCCAGGTCAGGAAGAAATAGGGCCAGCTTCATTAACCCCTGCTAATGAAGCAAAGAGGCATCTTTTAACATGGTGATTCTCTTTATTTAGCAGGGGGAGAGTAACTGGCCCTATCCACCACCAGAACAGAACCTCCAGTGACTATTGCTGGTGTCTATCTTGTGTTTCTTTTTAGATTGTGAGCCCTTTGGGGACAGGGATCCATCTTATTTATTTATTATTTCTCTGTGTAAACCACCCTGAGCCATTTTTGGAAGGGCGATATAGAAATCTAATTATTATTGTTATGAAGAAGAAGAAGAAGAAGAAGAAGAAGAAGAAGAAGAAGAAGAAGAAGAAGAAGAAGAAGAAGAAGAAGAAGAAGAAGAAGAAGAGTTGCTAGCAGTCTCAGTAAATGCTAGTCCTGGCAAATCAGCACTGATTCACTTTAGAGAGTGCCTTGATGGTCCAGAGAAGCCCCAATTCATTTTGATGCTTTGTGGGATGCAATCTGAATCACTCTGGGCTGCTTTGAAAGGGTTTCTTTGAATTGGACTAAAACTTCAGCCCATCCCTTCTCCTTCTACCTCCCCACTCCACCACTTTTGTAATTACTTACTACATTGCAGCAGCCCCTGAAAAGACTACAATCCCCAAGATATCTGACACCTTTCTGAAGACTGCAGGGGAAGAAGAAAAAACAATTCCAGAAATATTTTTAAAAGTCAGGCTTCTGCTGTAGTTGCTGCTCTTACATCATCAGAAGCAAAGAATAAGGCCAAGATATCCTGCCTTCTGCCTAGTAAGTAACTACAGGGGTCAGGGAAGTGGCAAAGCAGGGCTGGAGGGCGCAGGACAGACTGAAGAAAAGCTTCAATGCCCAAACTGGGGCTGAGTCAATCAACCCAATTTGATCAGAAAGAGACAACCGTCAGGCTGATTTGATTCCGTCGAGGATGCTTCACACTTAGCAAACGGGATTGCCCAATTCAGTATGCCAAATGGCTATTAGAAATATATGGTTTATTTGATATATTTATATCCTTCCTTTCTGCCTGACAACAGGCACCCAAGGCATCTGACAAGAAGAAACATTTTATATATAATCAACGCTAACACAGCTTTAAAAAGCAACTGTGGCTGATAACAAAGCTCTAGGAGGACAATGATAGAAAATGTCATGCACTCCCCTGGCTCCAGCAGTATCTTCTGCTGCTGTTGTGGCTGTTCAGCTGCTACTCTTCAGATGGTCAGATGTTGACCATAGGGGAGAAATAGACTCCCCTGGCTGGAAAGTGTGCTGCCTAGCAACCAGGGTCAGGTAGTACCAGATGTTTTTCCTGGGGAAAGAGGTTTCTTCTCATTCAGACAGCTGGGCAGTCTGCAGCTCACAGTTCTTCCTAGGGCAGGGGTAGCTTATGAAAGCTTGGGGGGCTTTCATAGGAAAGCATCCACTCCCCAGGCCTCAGCTGTTACTTCTGCAAGAAGAAGAATCTATAAAGAACAAGATCAGTGGAGCTGCCTTTAGAGTAAAATTCAAGACAGCTGAAGCAACTCTAAAAAGAAAAGAGGATGGGGGGAGAATCCCTTAAACTTTATTGACAATGTTTGGATTAATGGTAGCAAGTTTGGCACACAAAAAGAAGAAAAATGACCGCAGTGTCACAAAATAAAATATGCACAATGACAGTGACTTACACAGAACACTGAGCTTATAGAAAAAGCATTGGTCCAGATAAATAACTTCTTTATTTATGTCAGGAATTTTAAAAATGCTGCATTTAATTTTAATATCATGATGAGAACTGTGTCTCATGTTTGACAGGCCTCATTACACCAAGGCATATAGAGAGTTTGCACTATTTAACAATTTTTATCAATCATTTAACAACGGGCAATGAAGACAGAGCACAAAGACAGAAGCATAAGTGATGGAAGTACTAGGGTGTCATCTATTAGTAAAATCTCAGCTTTTACAGGCAAATCCTATGAGCTGCTTTGCTGAGACAGCATCTCATAGGGTTGAGTGGGGTGGAAGGTGTAGCTTGCCAACATCAAGCTACATAACTGGTATTCCTCCATTCCCAGTTTTGGAAAACCAACTGCCATTGATGCCCCTCTGACCTAAGTATTCTTATTCATATTTTTACCGTTCCACTTTTCAACAACAAGTTCTCAAAGTGGCTTGCCTAGCGGGGGGAAAAAGAATAGGCAGATGGTTCCTTGTCCCCAAAGTGATCTAAAAAGAATCATGAGACATCAGCAACAGCCACTGGGAAGGATGCTGGGCTAAACAGGGACACAGTTGCTCCCCACTGGCCCTCACTAAATAAAAGCCATCACTTTAGAAAGTTCCTCTTTCCCCAATTGGCATATTCCCTGTCAAGTGTAAAAGGAGTCTATGTACAAAAGTTAGCTTTTTAAAAAAAGTTAGGCATAAAGACTAAGAAAGAAGGCTAGTTCTTCCTTGTAGGACTGCAATGTTTATTCAACTAGTCAGTTCTAGTAGTAACCCATTAAAACATGTTACTCAACGAAAGCATGCCCCCAATTAATCATGCAGCATATTATTTAAAAATATATTAATTATCTTCAATGAAAGTACTTATAAAAACTGCCAATGGCAAGTGTCATCTTAGAAGAAGCATTCCCTCCTCTGGACAAGTCATATCTGAATGCTCTAAAAACAAAGTGAGTCTGTTCACACAACCAAAAACTGTGTAGGATAAGTGTCCTACCCAGGTTTGGGAGCTGTGCACACTCCCAATTTTTGGTTGTGTGGGAGCAAGCAACTAGGTAGGAGACAGGAGGAGTGATACTGATACTAAGACTATTCTCATAGTCTTAGTATGGCTAGGCTGCTTGTGTGGAGCCAGATCACTCACCTAACCTGACTTTTAAACCCAACCTCTAGCCAGGGTTAAGGGCACGAGTGTGCCCTTAACCCCAGCACCAGGGTCATGTGTATGCTTGGGGGAGTGATCATGTGGGAGGTGGCACCATTCTACCCAGCACTTGTATCCAACGTATTACCAAAGGTGGAGGAAAAGTTGTCTGACCCTGCTCCCATCCCCCATATAATCACTTCCTCCCCCTCCTCCTACTTAGGTTTTTACAAGCACATGATCAAAAATTGGGAGCACGTCACACAGTTCTCTTAGCTGAGTAGGACATTTCTCTCACCCACTTTTCGCTCAGGAGAACCAGCCCAGTGTTAAGCACCTAGGGAGGCTATTTTAACTAAGTTCGCATAACACCATCTGAACTCTAGGGATGTGCAAATTGATTCAAATTTGACTTGATTTGAATCAATTTGACTTGAATCTGGGTGATTCGCATTCAAATTGAATTTTCAAAATTTGATTTGAGAGCCTTTATTAAAGCATTCAAGCCTCCTGTTTGGTTAAAAAAGGCACCAAACCAGGGTAAAATCAATTCAAATTAAATTCAAATTAGATTCAAATTTTAGGATCAGATTCAAATTTGATTCAAATCAGAAACAAATTTTCAGAATACGATTCAAATTTGAAACAAATAAAAAATTCATTTTGTGCACATCTCTACTGAACTCCATCTTAAGACTCTTATAAACTCTAAACTCTGACTTTGGGGTGATTCCATCAACCCAGCTTCTCCTGTCCTATTTACTTTGCTCAGCAAAATAATTCAGTTTGATGAAGCATTCCAGAGAACAGTCATTTTTAGAGCTATTTAGGTTGGGCCTAAAAAAAAAATACTACCAGACTGGATCAACACAGCTACCCACATTTTTTGTGTGCTTTTGAACGTTTCTTCAAATGCAAAAGTGTCTTGCTATGTGGTAGGGTGGTAATAGTGATGTTGTTCAAGAAACAGAAGTCCAAAACCCCTTCCGTTGAGTCTGCAGAACAACTTGTGCAATTCTTTAGATCCCAAACAGAATATGAGAAACTATATACTGGCAGGACATGCTCATGGTTCATCATCAGTATCCAGAGGCGTATCTAGGGAAAATAGCACCTAGGGCAAGCACTGAAATTGTGCCCCCTGTCCAAACATCTGACACCCATTTTTCAGATAACTTTACCATAATATCAGCTGAAAAATACAAGTCAAACTCATTAATCTTCTAATACTTCAAAAACTATTTAGCAGTGGACGTAGCCAGACCAAAAAAAGCCAAAAAGCTACAAATTTCAGTATGCTGGGGCTCATGAAATACCCAAATACTATGTGGAGGTGTACTTGCAAAACTAAACAGAAGTGCCTGTCAATTCTCTACTATGCACTGTAGCATCACTATTACATAAGTTTTAAAAATAAATGAAGATTTTGACTTTTCCCAGATACTCTGAAAATAATTAAAGGATATACAGAGTAAACTGTGTCACTGCTTGGAATATATTCAGAAAGACAGTTAAATGAGAGAAGGAGAGCAAGAAACTCCCAGTGGGCCTTAATACTAAGGATTTCACACTGATTCAAAGACAAACTCACCATCAACAGCCATATGATTAAGACATCACATTTAACTCACTTATCACAAGAAGCAAAGTAAGAGCAAATGAATACAATCCTAGCTAATAAGCTTCAGCTCAGTATTCACAAGCCCTGATTCTCTGTACATAGTGCCAAACTGAATATGTGTACAGTGACTTATATTATATTAAATTTCATTTTATGGCATGGCCGAGGGCCTCACAGAGGCCATTTGAGCATGTGCAGTGGCCATTTTGTTTTCGGTGGCCATTAAAAAAAATTAATTTTAAAAAATGGCAACCCCTTCAAGTGGCGCCCGGGGCACGTACCCTGCCTGCCCTATCCTAGATACGCTTCTGTCAGTATCAGCCCTTACAAACACTGCAGTCAGAAATTAGTAATCTCTGGATGAGCTTGCTAAAGCTATATTTCCAAATAATTATGGAATGCCTCATGCCTTTCATTTGGTAATTATCCATTATTATTTGACAATTATTTCTTTTGGGGCAAGGAATCCCATCTCATACTTAGGGTAAGCAACTCTGACACTAGACCTTTGGATACTAATTCTGGTTCTTCCTCTTACTTACTATGTGTCTTTGGGCAAGTCATCTAACCTGCCTTTTCTTTACTGCATCCATTAAACACTTACCTATGGAAAGGAATGCTATGAGGCATAATTAACTAATGCTAATGCACTGTGAGATCCCTGATGAAAGAAGCTATAGAAGTGCAAATTATTTCATTATCGTTTGAGACCTACATGAAGTATCCTCTCAGTCAACCATGTTTGGAGGCCAGTGAGACTTTTTAAAAAAAAGAGATTCCTGACAACCAATACAAGTAGGCTACCATACAGAAAATCTATTGGAGAAGAAAATGATTTGTGTAAGTAAGCAATAACATGCCATTCGGTGGTAATTTTTCAAAACGTTGCATGGGGATTTTAACTACCTTGTGCTTATTGACTTAAATAGGAGTCATGCGGTTAAAAACTCATACAGTCCTTTGAAACGTAGCCCTAAGTGTTTTGTCAATAACCATATGTAAGTAATAAAATGGGATTCATTCTTTTTGACTCAAGACATATAAACATTATGTTTATGCCAGCCCAGGTAGTGAGTTTTCACAGCCAATAACTAGTCCTTCATCGTACTGTAATTGGCTTCTGATTGTATACAGTTATTTTAATGTATTTGGGGCGGTTATATTGTGCTACTAAAATCACGCTGTGCAAAACAGCTGTATCATAAAGTGCAGCAATAACATTTCTTCCTAGGCCATAAACTATAACACATATTATTGATTTTTTGTATGTCAGATTAGCACTTTCTCAGATGCTGTTTGGAATGATGAAAGAAAAGGCTTATTACTGGAACAACAGGCCCTCATTCACTTTAAATAGCAAAGGAATCAGACTTGGCTTTGTATACAGTAAAAGAAGTATGAAGTATTATTTTTCAAATATGTACTTCTTTGTACTTGAGTTGGAGATTAACAACCAACAGCCATTTGTGATCTTTAATCACATTTTGGGCCTTCCCAAACCATCAGTAAAAACAATAAACACTCTTGTGGCATCCTAAATATGATTATATTTGTTGTAGCATAAGCATTTGTGGACTATAGGGATGTGCAAACCGGCTCAAATTTGAACTGGTTCGAAGGTTCAAACTTGGACGAAACATGGCATTGCATTGGCAATACCGGTCCGAGTTCGAACTGATCGAGCCCCGGTTCAGTTCGAGCCTGTTTGAGTCAGTTCGAAAGTTCTTTTGGCCATTTTAGATCTTGTCCTCCATTTTGTGTGACTTGTGTTCCTTGATTTCATTGGCTGAGCTATTGCTTCCCTGATTGGCCAGATGAATCTGGCGCTCTGGTAGGCTGTGCACTGTGCCAGTCCTTGAGAACTGACACCCTATTGCTCAAGGGGGAGGGCAAAGGTGGGGACTCCCAAAGGAGGGAGTTTCAAATCATATTTAAAGCCAAGACTCTGGCCTAGCCAAATCAGTCTGGCTGCAGTTGCTGTTTGGCTTCCTCTGGCCCTGCTACTGCTGGTTCTGCTGGTGTGGTGAGAGTCTGCTTGGCAGACTGGTGCTGTGTTTTTGTCCCCAATCTGCCTGTTTCCTTTGTTCCCTTCTGCCTGTTTCTCTCTGCCCCTGCTTTAAACCTCCCCCCACCACTGTTTGTCAGTTCTGCTGTGTTTGTCCTGCTGCTTCCCCACCTCCTGAGTGAGTGAGTATCTGTGTGTGTGTGTGTCCCCCAATCTGGACCAGGGGGCCCAGGCCCTTTAGCCTGAGGCTTCTCTCTGGCTCATCCATTTCCCAGGCCCCCACCTCCACTATCCCCCACTTTTTTCTTTTTTTGCTTTTGGTGGCTGGCTGCTGCTTTAAAATCTGTTATCTGTTGGCTGAGTTGAGAGCCTCCTCAGCCCAGCAGCCACTGCCAGACCAGTTGTTTTTATTTTATTCTGGGTTCTTTGTGGGGTTTTCCCCCTTGTTTTCTCTGGAGCAGGTGCTTTTCTTTGTTAATCCTCTTCTTGCTGTGCTTAGCACACTGCCTGCTCCGGACTCCCTCAGCCTTTTTTCCCACCAGCGTTTTTATTTATTTTCTTAGTGTTTTTACTTTTAATTTGTTTTTGGGGTGGGTGAAATTGCTGGAAAGCTTTTTCATTCTGCTCTACCCCTGCCCCAGCTGTGCTTGCCCACCCGCGCTGTGCCAGCCTGCCACTGAGCTGGGATTCCTTCTTTTTTCTGCTGATGAGTGTGTGGGCAGAAGATCTCCAGGACAACAGAGGGGGTAAGTGATTAATTTTTGTTGTCCCCTTGCCCCCTTTAGTGTTTTTTTTTTTTAATAGGGCCTTTTTTCATGTATGGGTGTGGGGATGTATATTTTCTGTGTTTTTTCATTGCAGGTTGTTTCTTGTTTTTGCAGGTTGTCTCTTGTTTTCAGAAGTTTCCTTCCCCCATTTTGTACTGTATTGATTCATTGCATTGTTTTTTATTGTATTGTATTGTTGTGGGTGGAGTGGGTGGGTAGGCTTGTTTTAAAATGGGTTTTCTTTAAATAGGTTTTTTTTTAAAAAAAGGTTCCTCCCCAATAGGGTTTTTTAAAAAAAAGATTTCCCCCAATAGGCTTTTAAAAAAAATTCATCCGTCCCCCCCAAGCTGGAGGTTGATCTGGGTAAGTGATTGGGCCATGGTTGACCCATTGTGCCAGTCACCTGCCCAGCAGCAGTTTCTGCTCATCCCTCCCCTCCCCCTCCCTCCTTCAGCCGTGCCAAGTTGCGGCGTGCTTGCTAGTGCTACGACTTGGCAACTGGATACACGTACACACACCCATTGGTGTAACCTGAGGCTGATCTAGCCCCTGGTTCCACCTGACCACAGCATTTGGGCGGCCATGGGCACACACACAGACACTAGGCGGTTTGTGCCAGTGTGGCACTGTGTAGATATGTAAAATGTTTATGTGTTAATATGTAGATTTGTAAAAATGTATATTTTTTTAGTATTTTTAAATGTGTTTTGTTTGTGTTGCTTGATGAGAGGGCAGTGGGACTGCCAGAACATGTATTTGTAAATATTTTGGTGTGTGTAAGTATGTGCTTGTGTAGATAGATTTTGTGTATGCATATGTGTATGTGAGTGTGTGCGTGTGTAGAGGTTTCTTCGGTTGTGTGTGTGTGTGTGTGTTGTCAGTAGTAGTAGTAGAGGTTTTTCCTTTCCTTTCTGTAGATAGTGTTTTTGGTCCGGTTTGTGTATAGATAGTTGTTGATGTAAATATTACTGTATAGCTGGATTTGTATATATACTTGTGCAATGTGTACTGCTAACTATACTTGTGTAATGTGTACTGCTAACCCACTGCTAACTGGGCAAAGAGGCACCTTTTACCATGGTGATTCTCTTTATTTAGCAGGAGGAGAGTAACTGGCCCTATCCACCCCCAGCACAGTACCTCCAGTGACTGTTGCTGGTGTCTGTCTTATGTTTCTTTTTAGAATGTGAGCTCTTTGGGGACAGGGATCCATCTTATTTTATTTATTATTTCTCTTTGTAAACGGCCCTGAGCCATTTTTGGAAGGGCGGTATGGAAATCGAATTATTATTATTAATAATAATAACAATAATAATATTGTATATATGTATTTGTGAATTGTTTTTATCCCCCCTTCCTTTCATTTTGTTCTACACACACACACACATCAGACACTCATGCACCAGCCATGATGAATAGGTGGTCTCCCACCACACCACGTCGTGTGTGGCCTCCACTGACCTGCCTCTGAGCCAGACTTTCCTATCCCTTTAATTTTTTTCAGAGCCCCGCCCCCACATTCTTCTATCTAGCAGCACACACAGACACCAAACGCAAACATGCATGCACGCCACTGCACTGGTGCCACCACGTGCCTGGGGCCCTGTGTGGCTTCCAGCAAAGATGTGGTAGACCAGACACAGTCTGAAGCGTTTCCTTCCCCACAGGCAAAACTCATGCATTGCACACACAAAGAGAAGAGCAGAAGACCTAGGTGTGTGTTACTTTATGTTCTCTTTCAGTGTGTTGGTGGGTTTTAGCCTTGCCCCTCTTTCTTTGCAGTTTGCATGCCAGGTTGGCTTTACTACCTTGCGCCGTCTAGTTAGGTCTTGTTGGTTTGTGGCTGCTGTGTAGCTAGTCTGTGTGCTGTTTTTTAGTTTGGTCCCCTTGGCTTTGCAGTTGTGCGGGCACAGCAGCTGGTCTGTTTCTGTGGTGGTTTTTTAGTTTCCAGTTGGTTGTCTTCTTAGTTGTATCACTGTGTGTTGGTATGGTGGCCTGCTAGGGGCACAAAACTGGGGAGGGTGGTGGGCACCCAGGGGTGCCAAGCACCCACTGAACCCCAAAGCAATTGGACACTTCTGTGATTATTGATGAATTTCTGGAGATTTTTCCAATTTTTGTATTCCTCTCAATGGGGATTTGAGGCGGCCCAGCCAGCCCATTCTCCCCTTTGAGGGGTGCCTAGGGCACCCCAAAGTGGGTTTGGGGGCAGAGCATGGTCTGGCATCAACTCCCCCCAGGCAGCCCCAAGTTTGTAGGATTCATTGTGTGTTTTAAAAATTATTTTAAAAAATATTTTCCCCTTCATTGCAATGCATTAGGAGGAGTATCTCCATTCATAAGTAGGACTGTGTGTGCCCTAATTACTGTGAACTCTGAACTCAGAGTACACAGCAATTAAGAGTATACACAGAGTACACACAGTTCTGTGAATGGGGAGAGACTCCTAATGCATAGCAATGAAGGAAAAAAATTCTTTAAATTTTATATTAAAAAAAAAAATACAGCAAACTTGGGGCTGCCTGTGTGGTGGGGGCAGAGTTGAGGCCATACTTGCCATGCCGCCAAAGGGGGGAATGGGGCTGCCTCAAATCCCCATTATTCCCTATAGGAGGAATACAAAAATTGAAAAAATCTTCAGAAATTCATCAATAATCACAGAAGTGTCCAATTGCTTTGGGGTTCGGTGGGTGCTTGGCAGCTCTGGGTGCCTACCACCCACCCCAGTATTCTGCCCCTAGGTGCTCTACATAGGGAATAATGGGCAAGTACAAGTCCCCATTATGCCATTGTGTAGTACCTTTTAGAACCGGTTTGAACTGGGCTCAGATTTGAACCAAACTGGGGTGTGTGTGTGTGCTTTGAGTAAAACCAAACCTGCCCACCCTGGTTCAAAGCTGGTTTGAATTTGAACCAAACAGGCCAAGCTGGTTTTGTGCACATCCCTAGTGGATTTCATTAAAATCCCTAGTCCATTTCATTAAATGTGCAAAGTGTAATCCTTAATAGGTTAGGTTAGGCTGAGAGAGAGTAGAAGTCAGCCAGTGAGCTTCATGGGGAGTGTGTCCACACTATACTATACTGACTCCCAGGATATGCCTCCTGCCACATATGAACCTGCCCTATACAAAATCACAGGACTGGTCCATCTAGTACAGCATTGCCTACACTGACTAGGTTTTCCTCCAGGTCAGGCATAGGTCAGGCCCACTCAGGGGCGGATTGAGCTTTTTGCTGCCCATAGGCAAATATCTTTTAATACCTTTTAAAACTGCCGCTGTGCAGTGTTAGCACAGAAGGCAGGGCGGCAAGAGCTCCTAGTGCCTGCCTCCCAAATTATGACAGATCAGGCCATCTTCATGAGCATGGTGGAATGGTGGCGATTGACAGGCCAAATGACAGGTCAGGCTGTTTTCAGCCCCTTGGGGGCCTGTGAGCACACACGTGTGTGAGCAGAAGCCCGAAAGGGGCTGAAAACAGTCCAGCCTGTCATTTGGGAGGCAGGTCAGCACATGGGACCGGGAGCTCTTGCCGCCATCTCCGCACACAAAGATGATCCGACCTGTCATGATTTGGGAGGCAGGCGGGCCCACTAGGAGCTCTTGTCACCATTCCTGTTGTGCTGCTGCCATGCAACTCTGGTTTTAAAAGGTATTAAAAATAGATTTGATTTTCCCCTGCCCCCCCAAGACTTGCTGCCCCTCAAAATTTGCAGCCGTAGGCAAGTGCCTATATTGCCTATGCGTTAATCCACCCCTGTGCCTATTGATTTAACTGGAAATGCTGGGGATTGAACCTGGGACCTTCTACATGCAAAGCATGTGCTCCAATACTGAGCTATACCTCCTTTCTTAGCTAGTAAGTTTCAGCTATACTGAAACACTGAACAATTGAGTGCTTGCCACCGGAGGCTTAAAATGTGGTTGTGGTGGCACACTGTCGGATAACTCAAAACCAATACAGATGCTGTTGCTAAGATTCACACTCAATCACTTTTCAAGCAGTCACTTTCCTGATCACTTACATCACTTTCCAATAAGTTATACAGTGTGAATGGGTTGGTTATTTTATAAGTGCTTTCAGGATTGTAGGATTCCTGTGTTCTGATTGGCTGATGGCTTTCATTATTAGACTAACATGACTGGATGGTCCAGACTGAGCTCAGGGATTTGCATAATGGCTTGCAGTAATTGCTAATTAATTGTGAGATCGTTATGCAAATTTCTGGATTCCAACTGTCTAATGCCCTCATCCTTTCTAAGCCATATGCCAAAAATAATCAGTGCTAATATCATGTTTCATATATAGTACAATCTCTTTTATCCAAATGGCCTAGTGAGACACCCAGAATTCCCAGATAAACAGATGCCTGGATAAATGAAACAGCATAAAGGACTAAGTCCATAAGGACTTACATAGAAACAGATAATCCATAGATTTAAATAGGCAAGAAGCTTACAAGAAGAGGAAAATGGGGCACATGGAAAGCAATGCATTGGATAGGATTATGTCATAAATTGAAGAAAGTGACTACATTTGTGGTGGACTTAACAATTGCCATGAGCTCATATCTGATTTCTTAAATAACAGCCAATCAAGGGGAAGAGTAAGATGAAAGAAATATGACAAAGACATATGAAAATATTGGCAGGTGAATTTAGTGAGATGAAGCAGTGTCAGAACAAAAACAAAGTTATACAAAAAACTATTGAACTGATAGAGTGTCCAAATAGAATTAAGCACATTTTATGTATATGTTTATCCTAGTTATTTATTTATTTATTTATTTATTTATTTACTGCTTGATCTCTCTCCCTCTCCCTAGGCAGTGTACGTAATTAAAGTTACAATATAAAATCAAAACCAACAAATTAAAACATTTTCATTTAATAAAAATAATTAAAAACAAGTCACAGTATAAAACAAAACACTTTCACAGGATAAAAAACAATTAAACAGTTTAAAATTAGTTTCAATTAAAAACCTGAGAAAACAGGTGTGTCTTAAGGGTCTTTTTAAAAGCAGTCAGAAATGGAGAAGCTCTTATTTTGACAGAGAGTGAATTCCAAAGCCCTGGGGCAGCCACAAAGAAGGCCCAGCCCTAAGTCACCATCAGACAAGCCAGCAGAAACCATAACCAGACCTCCTCAAATGACTTATCCCTTGTGACCATATGTAACATCTGCAAGCACTTCCATGCAGCAGAATACCACACCTCCAGCATATCATCATGGCGCATACCTTGAGAGGATAGGATGTGCCCTTGGAGAATATATATACTTTTTATCCAACAGGGCATTGGGTGTTAGCCCTTACAATACTATTGCTTACAATAGATCCTGCCAGCCATACAAGGCCAGCACAAGATTTGGTACTTGAAGCAGTACACCAAATGCTGCCTTCCCATTTCTCCCTTTACCTTGCCCCCACTCCCTTGCTTACCTGGCTTTTCCTGGTGTGCCTCCTCTGCTCTTTGCTGCTGCTTGGTTGGTGAAGAATGAGAATGTGTTTGCACGAGCAGTAGTGACAGCCATAGAAGAGGGAGCAGAAGAGGAGACAGGGAGTGGAGGAGGGGTTTCTGCCCACCAATTTGGACTACAGTGGTTCCAGAGCCGGCCTGAGTAGAATAATGCCAGTGGCTCTGTGATGATGTGGCCACAGCAGAGATGAGCAGGGGAAGATGGCTCCAAATCTGCCACTCCACCAAATCTGACATCTAAATTGACTCACTTCATCCTGCTGCATGGACTTCTGGCCCTGCAGCCAAACATACAAGCAGTGGACTAGCAACATGGGGTTTTCATTTATTTATGTTTATATTTCTATACTGCCCCCCCCCCGACCCCAAAGTGGTTCACAACAGAATAAAACATAATTTTAAAAGGTAGTAAAATTTACTTTTTAAAAAACCACAAGAAAGCCTCAGGTTCAGTCCTGACATCTCCAGGTAGGGCTGGGAAAGACTCCTACCTGGAACCTTGGAAAGCTTTCAGGGCCCCAGAGTAAACAGCACTCGGCTAGATGGACCAATGCTCTGCCTCTGCAGGAGGCAGCACATGGAGCAGAGCCCCTCCAGTAGATCTTGTATGATGGAGAGGCTCCCTCAGAAGCAGGCAGTCCTTACCTTTAGGATTGAACCTAAGACTGCCTCTGGCTTCCGCAGTAAAAGCTGCTAGTTGACTGTTGAACCTATTCTGTGACCTCCTTGAAGCACTGTACAAAGGACTCCATCAAGCCATATGAGTTCATCTCCTGACTGGATTTCTTCCTCTTCATTGACTTCAGTATTTTGCACTTAAATATCTTTAGAACTGTTAAAGGAGTACAAGAGATATGACCTTCAACCTCAGAGGCAAGATGCCTCTAAATACCAGTTGCAGGAGAGTAGGCAGGAGAGAGGGCTCGTGGTGTGCAAACAGGTTCGATTTCGAACGTGTTCAACATAGTACTGGTTTGGTTTTACCATTTGGGGTTGAACAGAACCACCCCTTTTTCGGTCCGGATTCCAGATTATTTATTCAAAATAATTTTTTATCACTTACCACCTCCAGGGGACTTCTTCTAGGTGTTGGGGGGGGTCTGTGGGGTTCCCCCCCCATCAGCCTCCTTGCCACCCTAAGCAGCCATTTGGCTGGCTCTTTGGCACATTCAGGCCTTCCCCCTCCGGCGCGACAGCTATTTTGGAGGCCGCTGTGCCTGCGCAATGGGCCTCTGCATGACCTATGTGGCCATTGTGCATGTGCGGTGGCCTCCAAAATGAGAATGAGAAGTGCTTCCTGATCAAAGGCCTACCAACATCAGTGATCAAAGGACTGCTCTCCAGAAAAACAAGCTCTCTTATGCATAAAAGGAAATATAGATTTAGATATATCCATTATTCCCTATGTGTGAATATGGAACCTTTGAATAACTAAACTTTACCCCTATGGGAAGCCAGGGGTTAGGTTCCTTAAGCTAAAGAGCCAAAAAGGCAGAAATAAAAGGAATAAAGCACAGAACCTTACTCTCCAGGCCTCCAGCTCCCAGCAAGCCCCCCTCCAAACCCACAAATCCTCCAAATTCTTGAGAAATTTTGCCAAAAAACCCCCCACCAAAACTCAGAATTTTTTTAAGAGACACAAAATGGCTCCATGCTGCAAAATGGCAGCCTGAAATGACGCTGGAAATCATTTCCAAAAAACCCAGGAACTGTGGATAACCAGATTTTGCCTATTTTTAAAACCACGAATAAAGCAACTGGGTCTCTTAAATACGCAAAACAACAATCCGCAAGATATTTCTACCTGTACTGTGCAGCATTCTGAAGGCGTTATAGGTGCTGCATGAACTGCTGCATGCTTGTACAACTGTGTTCATGCAGTTGCGCAAGACTGCTCCTGTGCAAATATATGACATCCTGCAAACACGCTTGCGCAATGGACAACCATTAGAGATAATGATTATCCATTGCACACTTGTGTTTGTGCAACTGCGTGAACACACTGTTATGAGCATGCAGCAGTTCATGCAGGGTCCATCCCTGTGTGCTGCTGTGCACTTCAGTTATAGTTTGTTGTCCTGCTAAAAAGGGAAAAAAAAGAACTAGTCAAGAAGTTATTTCCGAGAACAATAACTTTGCAAATTGTTTCATCTTTCTTTTATCTCTTTTAAGAATAAGTAGCACTAAAAACACACCAATTTTTATATGATTTCTCCCCTTAATATGTAATGAAATCGAAGAGAGGTTTCCAACTTGGAGTAAATGGGATTATGGTTCTCTTCTTCTTGCTATTACTTTCCTGTTCTTATGAACTAAGCTGATTTTATTAAACTACTCATTAAATGATAATTTAATGTGTCTTTCCAATTTGTCATGATATTTCTGACTTCATTACAAAGTGTTATTTTCAAGATGAAAAAAGCATGTATTTCTAAATGAACTGTCATTAATATAGGCTGCCTTGAGTACAGTTTATACTCCATTCATAAACTGACAATGCTCTTTCTAGGTATTTGGCTGATAAGTAATTATGTACCCATATTCAACATAAGTCCTTTTCTGAAGACACCAGTGTTGTTCCCACAAGCATGTGATGGCACGTAGCAAAATACATCATTTCCTCATCCATAGAGTTTCTAAAGCAGGTCATGCTTTGTTACCAATGAACTTTAGTAGCTCCGGATATGCTTACATGCTTCTTATTTATGCAGAATCAGATAACAATAATGACTTTGAGAGAAAGCATGTTTCAGCGACTGGAAAGAAGCACAGAGAAAGGCAAATGCAGTGTGAAAATCTTCTAACTTGAATAGGCTTAACAGACAGGTCATGGACTGGCGAAGTACTTAATCATTGCAGGCCGACATTTTATTATTCCATGGTGGTGCATATATCAAGCACTAAACTCACTGCTGGCTAACCTAACAGGATGAATCTGATATGTACCTCCTTCCATTTGGACTGTCCAAAACTAAGGAGAAATTTGGCCTCTCTGTGGGAGATACTTTTAGAACACTTAGTTCTTAGAAGATTGGTATAAAAATCAAATAATGCAGTCATTCTATAAACAAACAGTCAAGAAATAGTATTTATGGCTGATTTAGAAATAAACACAGATTACTAAATTATAGGAATTCCCATTGATTTATTGATTGGTTGGTTGATTTTTATCCCACTGTTCCCTGTTAACAGGCACCTTAAAACAGGCAGTTAAACATACTGAAAAACTCACATAATAGACGATACAATAAAATCAGCACAAAAGCTACAGTCTTTAAAAAGTAGTTTCACTGACAGTAAAATTTCATTAAAGGGCCTTGGAAAAGAGAGTGGTCTTCAAAAGGTCATAAAACCAGGAAAAGAGCAAGCCTGACATATCTCTCTAGGGAGAAAGTTCCATCAGTATAGTGTCACCACCAAAAAGGATCTGTGAAGTCAATTACTACCTGGTAGGAAACGAACTGGCCTATGTTTTGACAACAGCCAGCAGGAGAAGCTTTTAGGAGGTATGAACGAATCAGGTGGAAAATGAGTTCTGAATTGCTATATTCCACTTTACACATGGATAATGCCAACTTGGTAGAGGAAACACTACTCAGAAGCATACAGTAATGTTGCCCAGGAAAATGGCCAACCCAATTAGCTTCCATTCAACTGCTAGACACTTTGCTATAAGAAACTGCATCATCCACATAGAATTTATGATGTGCTCAAGGCTAGTATTCATGAAATCCAAAAATAGAACAGCAAATTTTTTTCTCAATCTCCTGTCAAACAGCTAAAAAGATTTGCTGCATCTTTGCCATTGATGGAGCTCACATGTCATATTATGACTCTTAAAGGGTTGGATACAATAACTCTAGGTGGAAGGAAAATAGCCAGTAGTGCTATTCAACAAATTGATTGATTGATTGATTAAGTGCTGTCAAGTTGGTGTTGACTCTTAGCGAACACATAGATAGATTCTCTCCAGGATGATCTGTCTTCAACATGGCCTTTAAGGTCTCTCAGTGGTGCATTCATTGTTGTTGTAATCGAGTCCATCTACCTTGCTGCTGGTCGTCCTCTTCTTCTTGTTCCTTCAACTTTTCCCAGCATTATGGATTTCTCCAGGGAGTTGTGTTTTTGCATAATGTGTCTGAAATATGATAGTTTAAACCTGGTCATTTGTGCCTTGAGTGAAAATTCTGGATTGATTTGTTCTATGATCCTTTTGTTTGTTTTCCTGTCTGTCCATAGTATCCTCAAAAGTCTTCTCCAGCACCAAAGTTCAAAAGCATCAATACTTGCACAAAAATGGAAGCAATACTATAATAGGTGACTTCTATAGCAGTTAGTAGTTCTTCCACTTCCACTAGTGTAGAGGTTGTACAGACGCTTGTTCAAGCAGAATATATCTGGAGTGAGTTTTACTTTTCTCATGCAATTACCATAGAACATGGTGTAAAAAAAAAAACCACCTTCCAGGAGAAGAAGATATCTTTCATATGTGGAGACAACTAGTGAACCAACCAGCAGAAACTGGAAAAATATATAATATGAAAAAAGGAACATTTCTGTATGCCTTGTAGGCAGAAGCTGAAGTCTAGGGCTATTTTACCAATATGCATGTGAATTAGATGAATTTATCATAAGAGTTTTCAGGAACTCATAATCTCTTTGAGACCCTGAGGACTGACCAGCACTACAAGCTATTTATTAGTCATCAACACGGCTTGTATACTCACGTCACATCATCTAGAAATTCTACTTACTCAGTTGAAGACTAGCTCACATTAATCAATAATCTACACTAACATGAATGCTGATTAATATCACTCAACAGAAATCACTTGTCCAAAACCTAGCCTATATTTAAAATTACGTCAGTTATTCAGTAACTACAACAAAACCAAACAAATCATCATGAGCTGTTATGAAATTTCAGAGGCAATGTATATCTTCTAGATGTACATGAAAGCACAATGGGAACAAATATGTTCACTAAATCTAATTAATTTCATATGCTAGTCACTTAAGCACAAATTCAGCAGTTCAGGATTATATTTCAACTATTACAGCTTTAAAGGAAATTAATCTTCAATTAAAACAAAAGGAGCATAAAGGACAAACTTGAGAATCAATACATGTTTAACCTGGAAACATCTGTCATGACTACACAAAATATGGAAATGATTTGCTTCTGTTTGGGATGCCTGTTTATTTTAAAGATCACAAGTAGAGATTGGATGCAATATGGATTTAGCAGCATTGGAGCTATGATGAAAAATGAAGACTTGCAGATATGTATCCCTGCTTTCTCCAGTTTGGGCAATCTTCTCTAAATGACAACATTCGAAATAAAGAATGTACTCTGCACAAGGTCTATTTTGAATTTCTCTTTGAAATAACAAATCAGACATACTATACCTATTACTAAATAGAGAACAGATCTACTTGAATTCATAATGAAATTTCCAAATTTTGTTACTGCAGAGAATGAAAATACAGAATTCAAAAGAAAAAGGAAACAAGTGTCTTACTTCTGTAAGAAAGCACTGAAGTTAAGTAAAGATTTTTTTGGCAGCAGAGTGGGTTATTGATCTTTACATGGGGAATGGTAAGGCAAACAAACATGGAATAACTAAAAAGTAAGCATGAAGTAAGAATTACGGAAAGAAGGTGGGGATTTACAAATACTATACATTCCAGGAAAGCCACCAAAATTTGATATTTTAGTGGGATTCAGAGGATTCAAGGGTCAACACTGAAGTAGTCCCTTTAATTGTAAAGGGAACTATAATTGAAAGAGGAAAATGTCAGTGGGGCTTCATGGGTAGGAGAATCATAGACATTATAGGTCTGGATCCTACTCCAGTGGGGTGTATGTGTAATGAGGCGGGAGGCGGCCTGCCCACGTGGCCAGTCGGCTCCCTTGCTGCTCCTGCTCCAGGAAGGGAGGAAAGCTCCCTCTCCCCTGCTGCTCCAGCAAGAAAAAGAACCGGGTGCTCTATCCGCATGTGGTCTTTGCGGAGCGACCGAAGAGCACCCTCTCCCTTGCCTGGCAGCCGAACCACTGAAGAAGATGGAGGGCTGCTGGGCTATTTCCTCCCTGCCCCCTCTCCTGATAGGCCAGTCCCTGGCCACATGGAGGGAGCCAACATGGCAGCTGGCATGCATGCCTCTCTGTGTGGGGCACAACCCTGCGCCCCGCTACACAATGCGGGTGCACGGCACGGGGAATGGCATCCTGAGGGAATCCCATTAAGTTTCAACTTGAACAATAAACTTCCAACTATTTTTAATGAATTTATTGCTTCCAAATTGACTTACATGTCTGGATGCAGAAGACTGCAAAAGGTTGATGAGCTTATGGTTCAAACAGAGATTAAATTGCAAGAGGTACATTATTGCAGATGGAGAAAGTTGGCTGGTGATCCGTTAGGTGAAAGGATTGTGGTTTTACTAGCTATATGGTGGCTTTCCCAGTGAGGTCCAGAGAAAGCTTCATGGCAGGGCTACTTACATGGGATTGGTTGGCTGAGAGAAGATTCTACTAATCAGTCCCTAGCACCTTTGATTTTGATCAGGCTTGACTAGGATATTTGTGCTTACACACACAGGTATCATTGATAAATCTAGTCTCTAAGTATTGCCTCAACAGACACCTTCAATTAATTGCTTCTCTTCCTCCTGTATTATTTTTCTCAACGACCAACATCCTCACTAACCACCTAGAGGCACTGTGTGCAAAGCAGCTTCACAATGTTTAGTAATCCAGAGTCCCACTGTGTTGGCAGGGAGGGGGCATTTTTGCTGAACTCTCCTTCCCCCAGAAGTGCTCTTTAACATCCATAAATATGCCCTTGAAGGTCACATGACCTTCATGGACATATTTTTGGGGTGTTAAAAGAGCACTTGCATGAGGAGAGATCAGCAAATATTACCTCCCTCACCCATGCAGGGGGAGTCTGGATTACTAAACACAATAGCATTTGTGACCATTTCCCCTTTGGCCAGCCCCCCCCCCCATCTTTCATGCTGTAACCCTCTGTGCCATCCTGCTTCAGAGCCCCCACCCCATCCTCAGGATCATATTTTCAGGGGGTACAGGGGACTGCAGAGGAGAGGGATGATGATCAAAAATTGCTTCTTCCCTTTGTGTGAACAGAACTCTTTCCACTCACACTATGAACACTTAGCATAAATTGACAATTACATATCAGAATTAGATCACCCTCTTTGTAATCACATTACTTTGGCAGCTCACAATTGTGATTCACCATCCTGAGATCTATTTCCTTCACTCTCATTTCCAGCTAATTCCTGAGCAGATATCATGTATTGTTTGTTTCTAAATGCAATGCATCACACTTTGTACTATTTCATTTCATGTTTATCACTCCATACCACCATTCATTCAGTGCATTACTTCTTTCCAATTCAAAGTTCATATTTTATCAAAACCCTTTTTTCTCTTTCTCCCTTTATCCAATTCCCTCTAACAAAGAGTGTCAATGCACATATTTTCCAAGCAATGCTATAATTACCTGTGTAAACCTGTATAAAATGCTTAGCCAAAATCTAAAGAGATTAATCAGTTGCATTTACCCTTTGCAACAATGCAGATATCTTCTCAAAAATATACAGTTCAGTGATCTACCTGTTTTACATCCAATCTGTTATTTCTTACTCATTTTAATTAGTCTTTTCTGTATTCTGGGATTTTACTTGCCATTAAAGTTAACCAAACAGGTCTGAGGTTATTTGACTTGCTTGTATTCCTTCTCTTCAATATAAGCACAAATTAGCTATTCTTCAAACCTCAGGCACGCTACTTCCTTAGTCATGGGTTCCCAGCCCTGGGTCTGCAGATGTTGTTGGATCACAACTCTTATCACACCCAGCCACAGCAGTTGGTCACTGTGGCTGCAGATGTTGGGAGTTGTAGTCCAAAAACATCTGGGGACCCAAAGTCAGGAATTAATCAGTTTCTTAAAAATCATTGCTAGAGGACCTGCTGTTATATGGGCTAGTTTTCACGACATTCCCAGATTTTGATCATTCCCTCTGCCACCACTTCAGATGTCTTTACCAGGGAAATGAACCATTATTTATTTGGGATCAGTTCAGGGTCGTCAGTAATTATTTAATTTTTACCTCTCTGGTTCAGGCAGTAACTTTAAAAAGGTGTTCAGTCATTGGTTCAGATACTTTGAACCCATTTACATGTATTTCATGCAGAATAATATCAAATCCATAAGTAATTTCAAATCTATAAAGGACCCTGCAGGGACACAAAAAGCTTGAAAACTAGCTGTGTTTCTTCCTCCTTTTGCAGCCCAGCAGTTGTGGAGGGGATGGAGTGATTTTTGCTGCTTTCCTCTCCCTCCTAGAGGGACTATTCACTTGCAGGAATGTGTCTCTGAGGGCTGTGCAACCTTCAGGGACACATTTCTACAAGTGAATAATCTTTTATGAGGGAGAAGCCCACAACAACAACCACCCCTCTGCTGTTGCTAGACTGCAGAAGAAGGAAGAAATTCAACTATTTTCTAGGCTCTTCCCTTGGTTTGGGGTTCAGATTCGGACTTCCTGGCCTTAGCTATATTAGTCTAATTCTAATCTTTATCCTAGTATAGTTCTGTCCACAACCTGGGCCATGCTGAAATGGGCTTTCATCTCTTTTCTGACCTTGATAAGCAATGGCCTGATTTACACAAGCAGCAGAATGAAATAGGAGGGAATGATGTGGTAGAGCTGAGGTGTTCCACTTCAGCCTTTGGAAGGGTTCATAGTTTTGAGTGCATCCCTATTTTTTAAAAAAATGGATCTGGAAGAAGAACTGAATATAGTAGTTAGAAGGGAACATGTTTCTGCTGATGTGCTGTTTGTTTGTTTTTCTTCTTTTACTTGAAAGAAAGTATATTTGAATATGGGAGAACATTTAAACTAGCTCCCTGCTGTTTGGAGTTGAGTTCATTCTACTGCCTCTGGATTCTACCACTCCATTCTGCTGCATGTCTCTAAACCAGACTATTATCCCAACTTGTTCAGTTTATGTCAAGTGCATCTGATCATCAACTCATTTCCAAATACGTAGATCTGATTTCTACTTTGCAGATCTAGATAAAAGACTATAAAGCTGTGAAGCACTTACACTCATGTGAATCCATCCTAAAACTAGGCTAAAGAATAAATGCAGGAAACAATTGTCACTTAATAGCTGTTAAGTAAAGCACAACAGGTCATGAGCAAGCACTGCAAAGAAATATCAAGTGGCTGTACAGAGCTTATGAAGCAGTTACGATATGGCTACCAAATGAAAATAGCTTTCAGCCAACTACATTAATCTACAGAACAAACCCCCCACCACTATGTTCTTGTGGAGCTGTTCACTTCAGTACTGCTTTCGCAAGATACCTTCTTCATGGATTGTTCCCATAATCTACTTAGCCCATGGCCTGGCTATAACTGTGCCACCTCAGAGTATATTGGGCAGAACTAGGACTCTTTTGACAAACATGGGATTCTCCATCCTGTATTTGCTACAGACAGTGACAGCAGCACATTTGTAGGGTAGAAAGTGTAGAAACAGAAGGGATGCTTAACCACTAGTCTCTTTCCTTGCACAACCCCTCATCCCCCATGCATTTGGTTCACTCCAGCAGAGCCTCTGGGATGTAGCTGCTGATTGTAGTGTATTTGGTTAATCCATTCCTTGATCCAAGCCAGCTTTAGTATTCCAATCCTGGAATAAAGGCGGGGCTAACAAACAACCAGCCCCAAGGGCACTGAAAGCAGTCTGTCTGCACTTGCCTCTCTGCAAATAATGAGGATATTCATATGCGCATGCAAAACCAGGCTAAGGCAGCCCAGCCCGGTTCTGTATGTGTGTGTGAACCACCAGGATTGGGCCAATCCTGGCAGCCCTATGGCAGCAAACCTGTCTGAATAGCCACCCTATAAAATGAGGTTAAGAGAGCAAGAACTCGCTTAACAGGAGAAGAGAGCAAGTCTTAAGGTAGCAAGCATGATTTGTCCCCTTAGCTAAGCAGGGTCCACCCTGGTTGCATATGAGTGGGAAACTTGATGTGTGAACACTGTAAGATAATCCCCTCAGGGGATGGAGTTACTCTGGGAAGAGCATCTAGGTTCCAAGTTCCCTCTCTGGCATCTTCAAGCTAGGGCTGAGAGAGATTCCTGCCTGCAGCCTTGGAGAAGCCGCTGTCAGTCTGTGTAGACAATACTGAGCTAGATAGACCTATGGTCTGACTCAGTATATGGCAGCTTCCTATGTTCCTAACTTCATTTTTTGGATTGTGTGGGGAGCCTGGGGAGGGGAGGGAGTATCCACATGATGCACTGTGCACTTGCGTAGTGCATCCTGGTAGTTTTGGGGGCCAAGGCAACACATCCCAGCACCTGACCCTCCCTGCTGTCCCAGCACCTGGGTAATCAACTGGATGCGGCGAGAGTGAGACCAGCAACGCTGGCTCGATCATCTGCGGGAAGGGTAAATTTAATCCACCTTCCCTGCAGACTGCCCTCTAGCCCTTCTCCATAATCGTGAGAAGAGGCTCAATATCAATTTCATTAAATCATTAATATCCCTGATTGTGATCCCAAGACCACTGCCTTGTCCTTGCATACCACACCTCTTTCCTCTGGATGCTACACTGAACATGTGAGGAAAACCTATAGAAGAAAGATTGTAGGGAAAGGGTTGCAGCGGAAGAAGAGTTCAGCCCTTCCCAATGCTTTCTGCGGCTTCATTGAAAATGTTCCTATCTTTAAATGTTCCTGCCAACATGCAATTCAGCCTAAAGTTCTGTAAATTTGCCCAACAACTCTAATAAGAACTTTGCAAATTCTGTTTCATAACAGAAAGAACCCTAGTGTCCAACGATAGATCCTATTCAAGTAACATGTACTGTTCTGATAATTTTACAGACACATTATATGACAATGGAATAAAATAGCATCTTACACCCAGAAAGAGCTGCATTGTTTACTATGAACAAAACCACTGAATTGAATACAAGTACATTGTTTTTTTAGGAACCAACAAAGGGTTTTGTTGCCCACAGGCATTTGATTGATTGGTAAATTATTATGTACATCTCACTCTAAAACAGTAATAGGCAGTATAGTTGGATGGAAAATCAACTGTTAGAGGAGGAAATGATCTTAGCTTTAGAAAAAACTGTTTCACGAGCCACACAATATTTTTAAGTGTACCTCTCCAAGAGGGCTCTATTGCCACCCTTATCAGACACTCCGGTATTGTAATATTTACAATGGATGTGCAGTCAGTGGAGGTATATTCTTTCAAACATGTTTCTGAATTAATTGTGCAGGTATAATTGAGAACTTGCAAGTCTTCAGTCTGTTTATTAGGAAGGACAAAGTGAGGATAGTTGCAGGTATAATCTCCCCTACTCATTCTCCCAAGGTGTACCATTGTACATATAACTGCAGCCCAAAAGAAAGCTATTGTGGGGCATAACTCCTTTATTTGGCACATGAACACAATGCATGATAGTATCTCTAAGCCTTGGTTGCTTTTATTGTTTTCTTGATTCTATGTGCTATCTCATTACAAGGAATGAGATAGGTACATTCAAGATGTCACGGGATTTGTGAGGAGATATCCTGGTTTGAATGTTAAAACCACAAACTTTCATGATGGAGATAGTTGCCTGACTCTCCTTAAGATGGTACTTGAGGGTAGACCTTCCTTTACTGGAAGAGTCTGAAGCTGTTCTCATAAGCAGCCAAGACTGGGCTAGGCAGCTAAGCCTTGGCTTGTCTGCCTGTGTGAGAACTGCCAGGAGCTATGTGGCTCCCGGCAGTACCTTAATGGTAGCAAACCTGCCTAGGGAGCCCACCGGTTAGCCAAGGTTAAGGGCACGGGGGCGCCCTTAACCCAAGCTAACTTCTCGTGTGTCCGCACCAGCTGCTCCTAGCCAGCATTGATACAGAAGTGGGCTCCTGGTTGTCACCAGTGGGGTGTGTGTGTGTGTGTTTCCCCACAATGCACCATGCACAATGCACTGCGTATCTCACAAAGATGGTGGAATTTCTGGGGGCCTTGACAACACGGCCCCCAAAGTTCTGTGCTGCCTGGGGCAGCAGCAGCTTGTCTGGGTGCGCAATCCACATGCCCAGCAACTCTTCTAGATCATCTGCGGGGCACGTAAGCTGCTGCAGACTTCCCCATTGCCTGCCCTCAAGCCCGCTCATGGGATTGTGAGAAAAGTCTGTCTGAAAGACTATGATAGCAGGCAGGGTGCTCAACTCTGACTGAAGCTATTCCTGAAGGTTTCCCCCCCACCCCACCCTAATATTTATTTTAACAATATCAGACCATTAATACCACCAGAATCGATCTATCTATCTATCTATCTATCTAATTCTCTTGAACGTACCTGTCACTAATCCCATGTGTGGCAGCTCTCACGAGAGTTCACGAGTGAGCTGCCGAGGGTAAAGTGAACAGGCAGAAATGGATGGACGGGCAAGAGAAAGGCAGTGGGGAAAGGGAGAAGGCAGCAGAGGGTGGTTGAAGGCGGCGGCAGCGGGGAAAACGACATCAGGGAAAGCGGGGGATGAAGAAAGCAGTGTTGGGGTGAAGAAAGCGGCAGCGGGGAAAGCGGCAGAGGGGAGGGAAAGGTGGCAGTGGCTGGCAGGGGAAGAAAGCGGCAGCAAGAGCATCAGGCAGCCAGAAAAACCGGCCGGAAAAAACATTGGAGGGGGAGGGCTGAGAACGAGGGGCTGAAAACTAGAGGTGCAGATGCTCTGCACCCAGCCCAGCTAGTTTCTTTTAATAGTCCCTTGGAGATTGTTGCTTGTTCCTAGGGACTCTGGGCCAGACCTAGTGGCAGGCATGATCCTTCACAACTGTTCCACATTGGCTGGGAAGCTTTATTAGAAGTGATTTTGTGGGTCTGCTCCATTACTCAGGAAAGGCCTGCCTTTCATGCATATTATTTTGAATTACAGCAGTCAGTTATACTAGCTTCAGCTTCCATTGCTTTTTGAGCCTTTTTTGATCTGAAAAAGGCTAGGTTTGTTTCTTAGTTTTGCTGCTGAATATGTCAGCAAACTTTCTTACACTGATGAATCAATCCTATGCTTTTCTGGAGTTTCTATAAATTAGTGACCAAAATAAAGCCTGTATTGCTGATTGTCAGGGGAATATATAGCCATACATATGGGAGTGTGTGGGGGAGACAAGTTAAAAGATCTTCTGTTCTACATTGTTCTGCTTTTAGATGAGTGTTTACTACTCTTCAAGTCTACCAACCTTAACTAATATGGAATCAGTGAAGTGGCCAAGTTTGTAGATGACACCAAATTATTCATGATGCTGGAAACCCAAGTGGATTATTAAGAACTCCAAAAGGATCTCTCTAAAATGGACAATTGGGCAACAAAATGGCAAATGAAGCTCAAAGTATTTGTAAAGTGATGCACAGCAGCGGGCGGGGGTGTGGGCAGATGCCGGCTTCACCTATACCCTGATGGAATCTAAATCGGTGTTGAAAAAGGCAAATGCCATGCTAGTGATTATTAGGGAACCGATTGAAAATTAAATGGCCAGTAGTAATGCCTTCATATAAACCTATGCCTTGGCTGCATTTGGAATACTTTATACAGTACTAATACTTTTTATCATAACAAATAAAATAAAATAAAATAGCATTGCAGGAAGAAGCAGAATACAGATGCATGAAGATTAACATATCACATACCTGCATGCCAGGCAACATAATAGGGGTTTTAAAGTTTGCTTGGAAGCCTCCATCACCACCAGGAGGCTTTACAGCCAGGGCTGTTACCCCAAATCCTCTTCAAAAGGGAGTGTGAGCGTTCACACACCAGCCAAACTTACCCCAAAGTCCCTTTGAGATCCTTGGACCCACTCCACACACAAATCGGGCTTTGTCTTGCGAATTCTAGCTTATCTCGATTTTTTTTCCGGGTTTTAATCTAAAGTGCTGGTTTTAAGCTACTTTTTCTGAAAACACAGGAGCAAATAGGGAGAGACACTGACATAGAATCATTGGCAGGATAAGAGGGATAGTCTCTTTAGAAATGCAAATATAGCTCTTTAGAAAGCTCTCCTCCCCCACATTGGCTAGAAGGAAAACACGGAGGCATGCCATTTGAACTTGCAGAGGGGAGGGGCTACTTCCCTCAGTGCTGAGAGTGTAATTTGAACTGGCTTCGCTCAACATTTACCCCGCAGCATGAAGCCATGAGCGAATAACTCCTAGGAATTCTGGCATATGTAGTTTTAACTCCTCCTGGCTCAGTCTTTCTGCCAGGGGGAATTAAAACCACATATCTCAATATTTGTAGCAGACATGGTGGCATGCTCAGAAGCATGTATTGCTCAATGAAAAACTTAAAGCAGCTGGACACCTTGTCTGATGATGGCTTCTCTCATCTTCCCTGTTGCAAGACACATTTGGGAACGGTAGGAAGGGGGAAACAGGGAAACTGAAGGCAGGGAAATCTATGTTGCTTGGAGGACTGACAGGGAGCTCCAGAATGGGTGTAAGCTTTTCAGAGAAAGGTCAGAAAGACCAAACCCATTAGTAACTGAGATGGACAGATTTTGCCCAAGTTGATTGGAATGAGTTCAGTGATCTAGTGCCTTTACTGCTCATGAATGAGTTACTCAGTGCAGGGACGCTCACTAAGTGAATGAGATGAGACTGATTTTTGTTCAAACGTTACTCAAAGCATTTTGGGCAATTTCCCCCAAATTCTGACTTAACTGCCAGAATTGTTTGTGACAGACTAAACAGAAAAACAGCTGCCACCAGATAACAAACCAGCCAGGCTACGTCCCACCCCGCCCTTTCTGCTTCTCATGCATTCTTTAAAAGCACAGAGTATCTATCACAAAAAATAAGGTGGCAACACGGTTCTAAAAGAACTGTACAGATTTGTCCTTTATCTCCATTTTGCCTTCTCCTCAGGAATCTGGATGAATGGAACATTACAGTCTAGTTCTTCTTTGGTTGCTTGCCATTTCAAGATAGTGACAAGGCTATTCCAATGTGATCTGATTTATTTGTTCTACAAAAATTTGCAATAGGCAATCACTTTCTTGGAAAAAATGGGCTGTATTCTCAATGGGAGAAAATCTACAGGGCCTTTCAAAACAAATGGTGTTATGACAATTAATATCACCTGGGAATTTGGCTCATTTAATTGTGTCACATTCCCCAAATAAAGTTTAATTTGGAAAGGATTCAGGGGAAAAAAAATCATAATTCAGCACGTGCTGATTCCTTGGGTGATATAACTTCGCTTCAGGGTAAAATATCCTACCATCTGTTCTAGTATTTGAAACTGTGATGTGGCACCTTGCTTTGCTAAAAACATATTCTCTATCTATGCTATTGCCAAGCTATTTTCATCTTTCCAACCATGTTAACCATGTTAATGGTTTAAATTTTCCATATTATCAACTTTATTTTTTCTATAAACAATCCACACTTATCTTAAATTCCTCAGCTTCACTGATGGGCTGTTTTCAGGGCTGCTTAACTTTGGCCCTCCTGCAGATGTTGGCTGACAACTCCCATAATCCCTGGTTATTGGCAGCTGTGTCTGAGGATTATGGGAATTGTAGTCCAAAAACAGCTGGGGAGGGCCTAAATTGAGGAGGTCTGGTTTAAACAATGAGGCTAACAGAATAATTTCAGAATACTTAAGGCGGGGAGGTGTTTCCTTGAATCAAATTAACAACCTACTGGCTTGGTTAAATCTTTGCACGCTTCGTACTTGCTTGTACTATCTTTGTACTCTACTCATCTGAGCTAAAAAGGTGTCAACCATGGTAATTTTTACACAACTGACTACTCTGAGAAATGGCATAAGTACAGAAAGAGCCTTCTTCAGACTCCTCAGTCTCTTGAATGTTTGATTTATTCCTTAACTGTGCAAACATATCAGTTAAGTTCTAGATTGTTGTCCTGGAGTAAAACAATGTGTAAAGAAGCCCATGGAGTAGTTAGTTCTGGACATTCTACCTCAGGTTCAAGCCTGAGCATAAATTTTTACCTGAAATTGCATTTAAACCCAACAATATGACAACTGCACTGCAGTGTATTTTATTTCATTTTATTTACTGGATTAATTGATTATATGTGTGTTGTATCCTATCCAGTTCTCTTTTGCAGTTTGTTTGGATGTTTGTCCCAAGGGGGATTCTCTAGAGAGTGCGGGGGAGGAGTCAGAAAGTAGGGATGAGCCCGAAGCATTTTGACGCCTCTTTGGAGAAGCACTGAAACACTCCGGCTCCCTGGCACTGAAACATTTTGGTGTGGGTCGAGAGGTTCCCTTAAGGACAGGTGAGCAGGTCCTACCTGCCCAATATCAATAAAATGCTGCTTACTCTAAAAGATGCCTCAAAGTTCACAACTTTGGACTTTTCTTTGCCCTATAATCAAATTCCTCTGCTCAAAGGTTCTTGCAAATACACAGCTTTCATTACCCCAGAGGGTCTTTTTTCAATACAAAAGGCTACCCTTTGGATTAGCCTCTGCAGCTTCGGTATTCTAAATAATGATGCATGCAATTTTGGGGACTACAGATGGAATCATTTACTTTCAGGATGACACTTTAGTGTATGGCAAAACCATTGAGAAGCATGATGCTAAACTGACAGAAGTCTTAAGAAAACACCGACAACCCAGACTTACTATCCCTACAGATAAATGTCAGTTTTGCACTCAGTGATGTACTTGGGATGCGCAATATCTCAGAGTGGCATTCATCCCAATAGCTTGGTGAAAAAGCTTGGTGAGAGCTACTGGGGAAACATCATAGCCACACATCAAGGATGCACTTTGATCATTTTCGGACTTTGTGAGTATTACTCTAAATTTGTTAGACAATTTGCCTCCAAAGTTGCTCCATTGTGTCTTCTTTTTAAAAAGAATATAGCATCCAACTGGGATGTATCAGCAAGGCTAGTATACAGATTATCAAGTCAGCCCTTGCTGAGAGCCCTGTTCTCAATTCTTTTGACACCAACAGCACACTATTGTGACCACTGATGCTTCTGAATATGGTTTGGGTGCTGTCTTTGACCCAGCAAAAAGGGGACAGGGAAGTTACAGTTGCCTTTGTTTCCAGAGTGCTTGCTGCTTCAGAAAAGATATATTCTGTCATTGGAAAGAAGCTCTAACATGTTTATGGGCAGTGGGGCACTTCAGGACTTACTTATGGGGCAGAAAACTCACTTTACGGTCAGACCATAAACCCCTATCTACTTGATTTATGAGTCGGTAATCATGTCGAACAACCCCAAGAAGAGCCAAATGGATCACCAAACTTATGGATTTTGATTTATAGGTAGAATATCTTCCAGGTCTTTGGAATACAACTGCAGATTGTTTATCTCGACTTCAACTTCCAGGCCAAGAGGCGATCCCAGCAAAAGAGGATGAAGGAGTAGTAATAGTGCAAATAGCTTCAACCTGGAGTGATCATATCTTCTGAGAGGAAAGCAGCCAAAGGGCCACTTTCTACTCAAAACTGAGGGCCGCTTTCCACTCAGAAGATGTGATCACTCCATGATGAAGCTATTTGTACAATTACTCCTCCTTCATCCTCTTCTTCTGGGATCTTCTCTTGGCCTGGAAGTTGGTTCCTGAAGTTAAACCTTACATAACTAATAGATGGCTATGCAAAAATAGGGTACCTGAACATAGGAAGCTCCCATATACCGAGTCAGACCATTGGTCTATCTAGCTCAGTATTGTCTACATAGACTGGCAGGGGCTTCTCCCAGGTTTCAGGCAGGAATCTCTTTCAGCCCTATCTTGGAGATACCAGAGAGGGAACTTGGAACCTAGATGCTCTTCCCAGAGCGGCTCCTTCCCCTGAAGGGAATCACACAATCCCCTGAAGTGCTCACACATCAAGTCTCCCATTCATATGCAACCAGGGTGGACTCTGCTTAGCTAGGGGGCAGATCATGCTTGCTACCACAAGACCAGCTCTCATCAAACATCTTCAACCACACATGCTTGTAGAAAGTGAATTGTACCTTCTCAATGAGTTGGTGCTGAGGACTGATTGTTTGGTGGTGCCAACTTCTTTACAAGCAAATGTGCTCAAAATTGCCCATGAAGGTCACCTGGGCATGAAGTTGACAAACAGGTGAATCAGAGAAAGTTTTTGGTGGCCAGGCATGGAAAATGTAATCAGGCACTGTATGGCTTGTGTTGTATCTGACAAATTGCAGGAGACATTTACCACCCCCTAGTCTCCAGTAGAGTATCCCAATAGTCCCTGGGGGAAACTTGCTCTGGACATAATGGGGCTTTTTGATAACCAACACATAAAACAACGATATGTTATAGTGATGGTGAATTACTATTCCAGGTGGACAGAAGTTTGCTGACAACATTACTACAAACAGAGTGATCCAGTTCATGGCTGAAGTTTCTGTGAGGGAAGGTCTTCCTAAAGAACTAGTGACTAACAATGGGACACAGCTTACCTCATTTGAAATGTAGCAATACTTGCATAATCATGGGATAAAACACAATACTCATTTCTTGTACTATCGTCAAGGGAATGGCTTAGTGGAAAGAATGAATAGATCAGTGAAAGAAAGTTTACAAGTGGCTACTACACGACAACACTGGAAAAATGCACTCTGTGGAATTCTATTTGCTTATCGAACTACTCTCATTCCACTATAGGATAATCACCTTTTGAACTACTGAGAGGATGAAAAGCTACCACCAAACTTACCCAATGGCAACAATTGATAGGGCTTTCTATGCCATCTCACCCTGAGGATACAGAGGTTTGTGATCGGGTACAGGAGAAGCAACAACGTCATACATTGTATGTAGCTCAGAAACAGGGTGCAAAACAGCTAACATTTCAGTTGGGGAACTTTGTTCGAGTACTGATGCCTTATAAAGTGAGAAAGGGATGTTCCTGATATCCTGGACCAAAACAAATAAGCAAAATCTGAGGAGATTCTGATGGAAAGAAATGGAACAGTTCAAGACTTTCCAGCATGCATACTATGAGACAAGAGGGAAGACAGTCTGATCTCTAAAGAGAAACTACAGAAGAATTTGATCTTGCCTCCAGTTTTTGACTTTGCAGATTAGGCTGATGTAAGTAATGGACAATCATCAGTACCAGAAGAACAAACAGTTCTAGTACCAGATAACCCTTTGTGTGCATGAGGTGTATGTGACAGGAGACCACCTAAAAGACGTCAAGACTTTTTTGTCACTAGATCTTAAACCAATTCAATTTTTTGTTGTTATAAAGGGGAGGGATGTGTTGGATCATATCCAGTTATGTTTTGAGGTTTGTTTGTACATTTGCCCCATTGGGGATCCTGTAGAAAGTGTGGGGGGCGAATCAGAAAGGAAAAGGGAGGGTAAGGAGAGAATATTCCTTTCGTTAAATCCACATAAGATTTCTTTGTGTGCACGAGGAAAGCAGCTAAAAAACAATGTGTATACTACCTAAAACTCATGTTTCTGGGCAATTTACAATAAAACAGATTAAAAGCAAAGTATAAAAAAACATGAAAACCATTTAAAACAATGATAGATCCTGTAAGTCTAATTAATAGCCTGAGAGAATAAATGTGTCTTAATAGCCCTTTTAGAAGCTGTAAGAGATGGGGAGGCTCTTATTTTCATAGGGAGTGCATTCCAGAGCTTCGGAGTGGCAAAGGAGAAGGCTCGTCCCTGAGTAGGCACCAGATGAGCTGGTGTCAGCTGCAGATGGACTTCCACAAATGGTCTCAATAGGCCGCAGCACTGAAAACGGAGGAGGCATTCTCTTACTTCTATTTATCCAGTAACCATTACAAATGGATGTATTTCATTTTCCATACATATATTTAAAAACTAAAGACATACAGTACATATTCCATACATATATTCAAATACATATATTCACAGTTTTGTCCTGTGTGTCAAAAACATACAAGTTGTTGGACGTGAGCAAACTAGACTCAAATGAATTCCCTGCATAGCCTGAAGCAAGGCACCAATATTGATCGCCCTCAGGTCTTCATTTGCAAAATAGGAATAATGGCTTATCTCTCAGATGTTATGAGGAAAACACCAGATACAAATTGTAAAGCACTTTGTCCATTCAAGTAACTATATAAAATATTAATGATAATTTTACATTCCCAATGACTGCCAACTTTCTTCTTTAGACACTTTGAACCAGGAAAAGCACAACATTTTAGCACACTCTCTTACTGCGTCCACTTACACAGGTATCCCCAGGGCGTACCAAAGTCGTGCCTTTACGACAGCCACTTATCTTCATTCATCAAAGATACAATATAAGCCATTTTATTATGTGCCCTCAGTTTCACACTGGAAAAAAAAGGTGAGCACAGAGATTACAGAACACACAGAAGAACATGCTTTTTAGTGCTTGAGCATTCAAAAGTCTATTCACACAAACAACTGTCTCAGTAATTATTTATGGGGGGAAAACATGAATGTTTTGCAGACTTTTGTATTCAAAGTCTAGTATGTGTCAATTGTTTTATTCATGATAAACAGATCATTTAGTTGAGAAAATCCCATCTGCCCAGATATATCTCTTATTATTTATGAGAACCATGTTTAGGAATGCAGGCAGCACATGTGCATAATTAATCCTGAAGAGAATTAGACATTGTTTGATTCACAGCTGAATGCAATTAGCATTAGGAAGTTTACATATGTTGGCAATAACACAGATTAGCAACTAAAGTGCTTGTTAAAAAATTTAACCTGAGGCTGCTGGAGCAGACCTCTCTTAATGATGCTTTAAATGTTGTTGATGAAGTAATAATCAATTTTGTTTTATAAATAGTAAATCAAGAATTTAGGTCTAATTAGCAGTGCTGCAGATCACTTCACTTACATATCCGACGTACATGTGATGTGCTATGAACTTTCTTTGAGTCTGGCATGCAAACAGTTGTTAAGGGAAAGCTACAATCCCTTTGTAGAAAAAAAAAATTATACTAAAGTCACAGATGGGGAAGAATTAGCTGTCAGTGCTGGGAGTTCACTGTGGTTATGGCATCCAATAAGAGTGGAAGGTTTCCCCCACTCCACTTTGTCCTTCTAAAGCTTTTAAACGGATGGAGAGAGAAACAATGCCTGGTCGGCCTTTTTAAAAAAATATAGTAATTAGATTATAATTCAGAGACTGTGAAATGAAGCACTCTAATGGAGAGGGAGGAGGAAAAGAGAATATAAGTGATGAAAAAGAGGAGGCAAAGTAAAATTGAGCTGTAATTGTTTTCACTTCAACTTTAAGAAGTTCAACATTAATTAAAATGTTTCTGCACCACTCACCTCCAGATTGGCAGGAGAGAGGACTGCCTGGGATGTGCGGGGTTGTCGGAAAGACTTACTGCAATGAAGGCTGCTGTTTGACATGCACATTCACATCTATATACTCTAAACTCTTTCAATTAGGGCAAGCAGGTCTTTTTCCTCCAGTAACAATTTAATTTTCCCATTTAGGTAAGTGAGAGATATTGCACTGAAACAGATGACAGTGAGAAATAACTCTTGCTATTTTTACAGCTTCAACGGGTCCCGTCCCTCCCCTTCGCCTTATTGAAACCTGAGAACTGAAGTTACAGGTAGACAGGATGGACTGCTTAATCTGTCTTGTGGAAGGCCAGTCAAAGATGTGGCAAAGTCAGAAGCACGCATGTACACACAAATGTGCACACACACCATCATCACCAAATACCAGGTTTTTGTGTATACTGATGGGTAGAAATGGTGATGGGAATCCATGTCTACTTTCCCTTAGAAATGAGTGCTTCAGCAACATGCCAGAGAGAGATTGGACTCAGGACTAACAGCTAACCTTTGTGATGCAGAACAGTCATCGTCAAAAGCCACAATCCAGAGAGTTATTCTGGAGGTCCAAGGGCTTGTCTGAAGAGCTTTGACTATCTGTTTGAATAGTACTGTACATACTATAGTAGACATCCATGGTATAGCCCAAAGTGTTCTCAAACTCCTCACATTTCTAAATCGATGGATATGCACTCTGTGGGACTGCTGTTCAAGAAACACAAGTTCAAAGACACACTGGGCAAACAGAAGTAATTGGATTTTTTTTGGGGGGGGTGGCCTAGTATAGGCCAATAGTATAGAAGATACTATCTTCTATCAACATTAATTTGAGATTCTGCACTTTTGGTACAAATGAAATCCTTTGTATCTATGTATAAGGTAGGGCTTTGTATGGACTCACAACTGTGAAAATTCCCCTCATAATTGGGCAAAGAGGTACTTTTTTTAAAAAAATGGTGTGTCTCTTAGATTTAACAGGGGAGATTTAACAGGGGAGAGCAATTGTCTCTATTCAGCTAATCCCATTTCTCCCTTGGCTGTTGTTGGAGTGTGTGGGGTGGGGGGTGGGGGGTGAGTCCTTGTGTGAGATTGTGAAAGGGAGCTATTTTCTTATATATTTTGCTATGTAGACCACTTTGAGAACTTGTGTTGAAAATAATATTTTCAGTGGCTGACATTCTGCCTTCTAACAGCAGCATACAAGCAGTGCTAGTCCCTGCACTTCTGAAGTGCGGGTGCTTTTACACAAGAGTGTGACTATTTTCAGTGCTCTCCAGAAGCACTCCATTATAGCAGAAAGATATCCCTCAGGGATGTCTTTCTCTTGTAATAGAGCACTTCCAGAGCATCAGGAGAGCACTTAAAATAGGCATCCTCTTGCACAAGAGCACTCGCACTTTGGCAGTGTGGGAGCTGGTGCTACATGTGAGCTGTTGCTAGGAGCACTCATACAGCGTTAGGATGTCAGCCAGTATATTCTAGCAGCTTTGGAAAAAGCCAAGAAACAAGTATAAATAAATCACAAGTATAAATTATCACATGAAAAATGAAATTCTCTTATAACAATATCCTCATCTGATACAATTTACAATTAGCAATTGTTTCATTTGATATGTTACCTATTGGAGCGGGCGGAGGGGGGGATTACTACTACTGACCTAAGAATTGCTAAAGATCTGAAAGTCAAGTTACTTCTATAATAGCAAAAAAAAAAATCTTTCCACCCTAACAGGACAATATCTCAAGCAAGTGAAGATGCATTCTGTTGCATTAACATTTCAGTGGCATAAATGAAAACAAGCAATGAACATTTGTTTTTAAAGTATCCCAATGCCTATCTTATTATTTCTACCACCTGATGTTGATGGAATGTATTTTATGATTCACAGTGCATTGCTACAAGAAACAGCTCCAGTTGAGCAATCCTGGGTTGTTGTTGTTTTTGAAATTTAATGTTCAGATATGCCAAATCGATAAACTGATGAGAGCCAGCATTATCTAGAGTGATGAAGATGTGCTGCTGTTTATGACGTTATTAAAAATGTGTTTGTTGGTTACAGAAAGGGCCTCCTTAGCCAGATTCAGCCCACTCAGATGATAATGCATTGCCAACCTAATCCAGAATACAGGAAATTCTCAGAATGTTACCCAGGGTTACTTGGATGATCTTATGGACTGGGACAATAGACACTGAATTAAAATCAACAGTACAAAGTATAAACTCAAACATGTGGGATCCAAGGCTACAATACCATGCATACTTACTTGAATAAGCTCCAGATAACTCAGTGGGACTTACTTCTGAGTAAATATGCATAAGACAGGGCTGCAGTCTGACTAAATATTTCTACTGTTGGCTATGAACTCATCACCTGGCAATGAAATAGGGAAGAAACCTCCAGTAGACTAATTAGAATATTATTAACATATCCTGTGCAATAGATGAGGAGATGTGACAGTCTAAATTATTCCATGTTGGATTTAGCAGGACAAACATTTGTTGTTGACAAGCTTTAGATCTATCTCATCATTCTGTCATGGCGACAAACTCAAACTATCTGTTATTCACTATTTCTGTGATCTTTCACCTAGATAAGAACTAGTACTTGGCATCTTTCAAACCCGCCTCCCCCACCACATTTTTACATCAGTGGCAAAAGTTAAAACGATAACATGAAAAGAAAGATGAAAAAGGATCACTGTTTAAATTGAAGGACTGCAGTTTCAAGTTTCAATCCTGTATCAAAACATCTCCGCCTTATCTTCTCTTCCCGTCATATCAAATGTGGAGTACAAAGAAGTACACAAACATCAGTACAATGCTTTGTGTGTATGGCTATCCAGAAAAATCACAGTTACAAAATTATACCTGACATATTAAAAAACTGACAGTCCCATCCTCAAGATTTTTCTCTGTTCATTCCCATGGACCTTCTTTATTAATAAATCTGACACATAAAAAGCATCTGTATGACTAAAGTGTCAGTTACTGGAAAGACTGTTTTGATCTATTCCTTAACTTTTGGAAGAAATATTCTCTTTTTCATGAAGCCAGGATCCGTTCACTGACTGCTGGCTTTCAAATGACCACCTCTTGAAGTTTAATTTTAAGTTTTAAATAAATATTGTATGCATGCAGAATAATTACAATGCTCTAGAGAGAAACTGTATAATGACATTGATTCTTTTTTATCTTTAAAAAAATGCCTAATCCTTGAGGCAGCAAAGTCTGAATTTGCCACAGATATGTAGAGGTTCATTTTACATGTTAAATGATGAGTTATTCATGTCACAATCATTAAGATGGTAGCATCACTCCATTATATAGTCCTTCTTTTGCAGGAGGTTGAAATTTATTAGGGTTTTTTGTGTTCTCTGTTTTAGTATGTGGCACAGACAGTGTCAAATCTGAAACATCTTTTATTTTCTACAAGAAGAACAAACTCATTTTGGTTTTTGTATTCAAAAGTCTGGTTTTATTAAGCTATGTCCAACTTAGACACAGCTACACCAATCCACTTCTGCACATAGGGATATAGTTTTATCTGTTGCTACCCAGAATTTTGCATATCTGTTTTCATTGGAAGACTTAAAGTCTGCTAAGTTGGGCCAAGATCCAAAGATGCCATGCATGTGCCAAAAGCACTTCAGTCGATACAAGGGGACTGTGATGGGTCTCCCTTCTGGATATTGTGTTTGTTGTGTCAGATGCCTCTCTTGAGAGTTTTCTGATACTGAGGCATAGCTTTTAAATGTGAGCACAGAGCTATGGGGGGAAAGTTTTTAAAGAAAGGCCACTTATGGCCCTGTGGATCTTCCTGTTGACCTGTGCAATAAACACACCATTAGGAAGCCAAATATACATTCAAAGATTGTGGGTTTAATGTATTTATTAAACTTGCATACCACTCTTCTGTACCACTCAGGGTAGTGTGCACAGTGAAGTACAGGATGGCATATTATTTCAATAAGATGAAGAATGCTGTTCCAAAAAAATGTTCATTGGTTTATAAGAAATAAAAGTAGAAAGTGAAATCTCTAAATGAAATTACAGAAACAATAAGAATGCCATTGTATGATGTTATAGTCTACATCTGTGAAAATATACCAAATGTGCTAGACACATTTAAAAGTATAATCAGATAACACCAAAATGCATATATTTGGTTATCATGAAGTTCACAAAATCACATATCACGCTTCCTCTTCTTCTCCCTCTCACAACCATTTTGTGAACTTTGGTTGAAGAGCAGTATATAAATATTCATCGTTGTCATAGCAGTACAGAAGGCCAGTCTATTTAGCCATGTCCTAATCAATAAGTCTATTTCCCATATGGGACTGTTTCCTCGAGTATTTAAAGGACATCCAAAATTATTCTTGCTCCTTATTAGAAACAGTGGCTAGGATCCTGATGAACACTGTCAGGCTGTTCACACGAGCAACCAAACCCAGGCTTGGGCAGTCCTGCCGGGGTTGGCTGTACATGTGAAGTGCCTGGATTGAGGCTGATCCTGGCACTCCTTCCCCCGTAAGCTTGGGAATTTACACAAGTCTTTAACCTGGGTTAAAGGATGTGGGTACGCCCTTTACCCAAGGTTTGTAGTTGTGTGTGCATGCGGCCTGAGCAGACACAGAGCCAGGAGCCTAGAGCCCTCAACTCATGGGGAAATCCCTAAATGTACCATGCTACTTGCATGATGCATTTAGAGTTTCCTGGAGGCCGAGACTCATTTTCCCAGCCCTCCAGAGATCTGTGCTGCCAGGAGCAGCATGGATCATGTGGGCACGTGAGCAGCACATCCCACATATCAATCATTATCATCTGGGGGAAAGGTAAGCTTGATCTTGTCTTCCCCCTGTGCCCTCCCTGCCCACCAAAAATGGTCGTGTGCACAATGTCTCTGTGTGTGTGTGTGTGTTTTCAAACGGCATACATGCAGTGCTAGCTCCTGCATTTTTGAAGTGCAGGAACACTTGCTCAAGAGTACAATTATTTTGAAGCTCTCCCCATGTTCTGGAAGTGCCCTTGTTAAGGTGGAAATACATCCTTGACTTTCAGAGACATCATTCCACTCTAACTGAGCACTTCAGAAGCTGTGGGAGAGCTCCAAAATAACTGCACTGTTGTGATTTGAAGCATGCATGCAGAGTTATTCAGGTTGTCACCAACTGGTTTCATCCATTCCTCCTGCTATATCCTAAATATATGGCAGTGGTCAGGATCGCTTTTTATCAGCTTTAGCTGATCATCAGCTACACCCATTTCTGGAGGTAAATGACCTTAAAACAGTTGTGCATATGCTGGTAACCTCCAGGCTTGATTACTGTAGCACATTCTACATGGAGCTGTCCAGAAACAGCGACTGATACAGCATGCGGCAGCCATACTGGTCTCTGGGATAACCCAAAGAGACCATATAACACCGATCTTAAAAGAACTGTACTGGCTGCTGCTATGTTTCCGAGCAAAATACAAAGTGCTGGTTATTACTTATAAAGCCCTGAATGGTTTGGGTCCAGGGTTTTAAAGATAGCACCTCTTTTGTCATGAACCATCCCACCTATTAAGATCAT
The DNA here is from genome assembly GCF_027244095.1 of Hemicordylus capensis. Lineage (NCBI taxonomy): Eukaryota > Metazoa > Chordata > Lepidosauria > Squamata > Cordylidae > Hemicordylus > Hemicordylus capensis. The sequence continues at coordinate 173,291,211 of NC_069661.1, forward strand.
CTGGGTAGGTCTAGTTATGTCTACCACCGGCTCATTTGTTGACTACTCGGGACTGGGCCTTCTCTGTGGCTACCCCGAGGGGGAATGCACTCCCTGTTAAAATAAGGGTTTCTCCTTCTCTGGCTGTTTTTAAAAAGACCCTTAAGAGACCCACTGTTTTAAGGTCATCTTCCTTCAGAAAAGGGCATAGCTGATGTATCAGCTGAAGCTGATAAAAACTAGTTATTAATTATTATTGTTGTTTTGTAATATTTATATCCCCCTTTTCAACAAAGAAAAAGTTCTCAGAGTGATTTACAGAGCAAAAGGAATGGAGAGAAAAATTAGTCTCATGTCCCCCAAAAGGGCTCACAATCCAAAAAGAAACATCAGGGAGACACCAGCAAGAAGTACTGCCAGAACTACTTCAAGGAGGAGTCATTTGTTCCCCAACTTGATTTGCTAACACAAATGATTGGGCTGTTAGAAGGCCTGTTTGGCTTTCTGTAGAAAGAACCGCCTAACATCAAACATGGAAGACTTGCTGATTGTGACCTTCCTTTTTTCTTTCTTTAACCTTAGCACTTTATTATGTAAATATAATATCTCTGCATGTGACTCCCTCTAGTGCCTAAACACTGAGAAAAACAGCTCAACGATTTTAGAGGAAATTTGTCGTGTTTTTATTTTTAAACTAGTATCAGAGTACTATACATGTACTTTTAAGCCAGAATGACTATAGTTTTCCCTCAAGAAATACATTTAAAATTAATGTTATAATGAAGCCTTACAAATGTGGCAATGACTAGATTAAGCAGCATAGCTTAGCTTTGTTTGCTAAATTCCTGTGTGTGAGTGAGAGAGAGACACACACACTAAGAATGCCTTCATTATTAATTCATTTAGTATTCATTGCAATTACACTGATATAATTGTTTTGTTATTCATGTGGCAGTCACAAGGACTTTTATAGGCATTCCATTTTAATTAAGCATACATTAATGGACACTTAAAACATGTTACCCTCTTCAATAAAGCTTGAATCTGTGGTCTGCTAGCAATGAAATGACCCAATAAAACAATGTGGTATAATTTCTGAGATATGTCATTTTTATATCTTAAGTTTTAAAATTAAGGTTCCTTTTGTTGCCTGAAGTGAAGAAAGACATCTTAAACACAGCCTGTAAATGACAAACAGGTAGCCTGTTTCAATGACATGTAGCTTATCCTATACACTGTATCTATGGGTTAAAAATGTAGAAGCAGAAAGAGAGGAAAGCAAATAGTAAAAAAGTATTGCGACACTACAAGCCCTTCACCAAGAAGGAACTTCAGTAGGCAACATGTACCTGGCCTTCATAATAAAACTCCCAGGTATCGCTTCTTTCTTTTACTGCAAATTTAGAGCAGATTTAATGAAGTTCCTTTAGGACTTATTTCCCATCTCTCTCTCTCTCTCTCTCTCTCTCTCTCTCTCTCTCTCTCTCTCACACACACACACAACACACACACACACACACACACACCCTTTGGATTGAACTGCAAAAGGTGACCCTCAGGATCAGCTACATGCATGGCAGGATGTAGCTTGATTTGTTGCAAAAAGATAGGGGTGTGCTGTGTGAGCTGCCTAGGTTTGAGCCAGGCTCGACATCAAACTGGCTTGGCTCAACAGGTTCGGGGTTGAACTGGAACAGCCTCTGCCAGTCCGAGTTTGAAATGAACCAGGCCCGGTTTGAACCAAACTGGTTCAGAGCTCTATTGGTAAGTGGAAATCTGGTGAGGACTCCCCTTTACCAATAAAGGGGCAGGAGGACTTCCCTAAGGGTAGAGCAGATGGGAGGGGAGTCAGCTACTACTTACAAGTCCCATTGGCAGGAGTGGCTGTGGTGGGATGGCAGGGGCAGCAGCAGCTACACACACACACACACACCCCTGCCAGCCTCTCCCAGAATAGCCAGTGTTAGCAGCAGGCCAGTTCTGGCCTTCTCCAGCCTGGTTCGGGCCTCTGCGTACGTGTGGAGGCCATACCTTTGTACATGCACAGAGGCCATTTGTATAACCATGGAAATTTGCATGACCACACATGCTCAGAGGTCCAAACCAGGCCACCAGTGGCCCTTGCCACATGCACCCCAGGGGAGGCTGGTGGGGTTGGGTGGAGCGGATTCACCACCATCCTCGCCGCCTCCCCCTCCCCTGCATCTGCTGCCAATGGGACTTGTAAGTAATAACTGGTTCCCCTCCTGCCCTTTCTACCCTTAGGAAAGCCCTTAGGGAATCCTCATTGTATTCCCCTTAACCTGTGGAGTTCCAAACCAGTTCGAGAGTCAAACTGTACGAGGTCCAGTTCGACCAAGTTTGATCACTGCAAAGAACGCCTTAGGCGGTTTTTCGAACTATCCCCAGCCAGCAGGATACTTGATACTCCTGACCACTTTAAGTCACAGAAGAGCTTTCTCACAGGCACGCTTTAATGTGTTACCTTCTGTGGTGTTAGAAGGGAGGTTTAAGGGAATTCCCTTAAGGAATCGGTTATGCCCTTGTGGCGTGGGAATTGTAGAGTCGTACATAGGAACATAGGAAGCTGCCATATACTGAGTCAGACCATTGGCCCATCTCGTTCAGTATTGTCTACACAGACTGGCAGTGGCTTCTCCAAGGTTGCAGGCAGGAATCTCTCTCAGCCCTATCTTGGAGATGCCAGGGAAGGAACTTCGAGCCTAGATGTTCTTCTCAGAGCGGCTCCATCCCCTAAGGGGAATATCTTACAGCGCTCACACTTCTAGTCTCCCTTCCATATGCAACCAGGGTGGATCCTGCTTAGCTTAAAGGGACAAGTCATGCTTGCTACCACAAGCTCTCTTCCCATTACGGCAGCACACGTCCTTTTACATTGTACCTTTTATAGGACTCTTCGCCCCATATGGATAGAATCTTATTTAAAAGATAAACTGGGCCATTCTGATGATTCTTATGTTTCTTATTTTTTAATGGATTGCCACGTGGAGGTTACAGAGAGAATTGCAAGATTTTGTGCTGAGGCATGTAAAATGAGATGAGATAAACTTAGGTGTGTATGACCTTGCCATCTTTATAACTCAGTTTTATCTAATTTATTCTTTTGATTTTGTATATTTTTACTGAATTTTATTGTTTTTATTCCTTGTTTTCTTGGTTATAGACCGTAATAATATATTTAATTTCTGTCGGAGGTCCAGTTCAACTGGAACCAAAATCAAACCGGCAAAACTGGTTTTGTGCACATCCCTACAAAATAACAAATAAAAATATTCGCTCGGTTGCTTCACCTTCTAAGAGCACCCCTGATAAGCAAAATTTATTTGCTTAGCATGGGGTGGCTGGAAATCTGGATGTGTTCTAAAGAAATGAGATACTGGCTTCACCACATATCCTATGCAGTAAGAACTGAATTGGACCACATCTTGATACACAGTGTGATCCTGCAAATTGTCCCCGAGTTTACCTTTTAATGTTGTCCTTTCAAAATAATTTTATAATGCTTTTGACAGATTGGCTGCATTCACACGTAACACAGAACTGCAGTTGAATGGGCCTGCGGTTCTGCAGACGTTACATCCTAAATGTGGGCAACCCCGGTTATGAATAGTGATGAAACTGAGGGTTCCAATTTGGAACTCAGGTTGTAGTGAGTTTTGTTGCCACAACCTGAGGTTCCAAGCAGCTTGCAGGATGTCCAAATTCAGAACCGCAAGCTGCTGCCCCTGGAACTGGAGTTGAGAGAGGAGCTTCCCTCAAGGAGATATTTATACCAGTGTGGGGAAGGCAGGATCCTACTTTCTTGCACTCAGATGATTTGAGCCCGCTCTTGCCACTGCCACACATATACCCACATGAGCGGTGTGGTAGTGAAGTCCTGAGCAGGGATTTGTAGGAGGAAGTCCTCAAATATGCCACAATGCATCACATGGGCAGCGCAAAGGCTGACCACATCAATGCAGCAGCTCCTGGCTTCCTGACCACTTGATATGCAGCACTCGCTGGTGGAGATCATGCTGGGCTGCTGGGAGCTGCTGCAAACAGCCCGATCATGCACACAATTGAGTAAACATGTGTTTCCTGCCTCCTATCCTAGAGGCGCTGGTCATGAGAATGACCTTAATGTTGCTGGACCTGAGTTGTTATTATTATTATTCATTCAATTTCTATACCGCCCTTCCAAAAATGGCTCAGGGTGGATTACACAGAGAAATAATAAATAAATAAGATGGATCCCTGTCCTCAAAGGGCTCACAATCTGAAAAGAAACATAAGACAGACACCAGCAACAGTCACTGGAGGTACTGTGCTGGGGGTGGATAGGGCCAGTTACTCTCCCCCTGCAAAATAAAAGAGAATCACCATGTTAAAAGGTGCCTCTTTACCAAGTTAGCTGGAGTTAGTCGAACAGATGCAAATGGTGGGGGAGGGGATGACAGGTATTGCAATCATGTGTGTGTGAAGCTAACTGCCCAGACACTTGCATTTTGGGCGGTATACAAATATATAAAATAAAATAAATAATGTGATGCGGAATATGGTATATCAACAATGAGCATCACTGCCTAGGTTAGTTGCATAGTCATGAGCAGCATGGAGAAGAGCAGTACGAGAGAGCACCCTGCAGGATGGAACACACTGAGGCTATTCACACAACCGCTCAAAAGCAGGCTAAAGGAGCCCAGCCCACTTTTGAGTGCCCGTGAGAACTGCCAGAAGCCACACGGCTGTTAGCCTGCTTGATCCCCTCCCGCTAAACTAGATTAGTGGAGCGAGCACTCCACTAACCCCATTTTGGCGATCGTGAGTTGCCACGGTGCGGCTCCATGCCATGGCAACTAACGAGGAACCCCCGACTAGGAGGCTCCAACAAGCCTCTCAGTCTTGGGAGTCTCCTCAGAATGCCCTGCGCACTCGTGCTAAGCCCGCTTTCCCCGCAAACCACCTCTAGGTGCTTCACTTTGATCATGTGAAGTGCCTCACTAAATGAAATGGTTACCCTATGTATAATGTTGTAAAGAATGATGAGTTACAGTGAGAGCTACAGTGGCATCCTAGCTGTTGCAAGGGGGACAAGCCCATTTTGTTCTGCTGCCTACCAGTGACAATCCAGACAACCATTTCAGCATGTGGTTGCTTGGAAAAGTGGGCTTCATTTTGTACTGTGGATTATGCTTCATAGACACATCTGAACAGTCTCATGACTTGCCTTCTGCACATTCTGTCCACAGTAAATCCCCTTCCCATTTCAGTAATCAAGGTGCATTTGTAGAACAGTCAGTGTTGCCTTGAAAACCAACACTCAATGTTACCTTGAAAATACTGATAGATAGTTGGGGTATAAATATTTTAAATAAATAAAATGCATGACTCGACTCTCCTGCACTGTCCCAACATGCATCAAATAGGGGGGAATTTTTAGCAAGAGCAGCAAGTCAAAATTGTCTCATTTTTGACTTTTAGATTCTAGCCTATATTCTCCATATTCAAGGAGTCTGTGCTGAATCTCCAGAAGACCAAATTGACACATCACACTCTGAATGAAGCCTGGCACACCACTGATCATAATATGGGCTGATATCCAATTTCTGCATGTGTTAGAGCACTCTCACATTGTCACCTCTGTATGTTCTGAATGGCAGTCACTGTGCACAGAAGCAACCACGTCAAGAATAACACTGTTTGGGAAGTGTAGGGTTGTGCTGCTATAGCCTGCATGCATGCTGCCCTGCATCTGGTTTTGCATGTGTGCTGCATCTGGCGTGCTGCATCCAGAGGTGTATCAAGGGAAAACAGCGCATAGGACAAGCACTGAAATTGTGCCCCCGGTCCAAACATCTGACACCCATCTTTCAGATAACTTTACCATAATATCAGCTCAAAAATACTAGTCAAGCTCGTTAATCTTTTAATATTTCAAAAACTATATAGCAGTGGACATAGCCAGACCAAAAAATGCTGGAAAACTACAAATTTCAGTATGCTGGAGCTCATGAAATACCCAAATACTATGTGGAGGTGTCTTGGAAAACTAAACAGAAGTGCCTGTCAATTCTCTACTATGCATTGTAGCATCACTATTACATAAGTTTTAAAAATAAATGGAGAATTTGATTTTTCCCAGATACTCTGGAAATAATTAAAGGATATGCAGAGTAAACTGTGTCACTGCTTGGAATATATTCTAGTCTTTCAGAAAGACAGTTAAAATGAGAGAAAGAGAGCAAGAAATTCCCAGTGGGCCTTAATACTAAGGATTTCACACTGATTCAAAGACAAACTCACCATTAATCGCCATATTATTAAGACACCACATTTAACTCACTTATCATAAGAAGCAAAGTAAGAGCAAATGAATACAATCCTAGCTCATAAGCTTCAGCTCAGTATTCACAAGCCCTGATTCTCTGAACATAATGCCAAACTGGATATGAGTACAGTGACTTATATTAAATTAAAAAAATTTTTTTACCTGTAGCCCCTTTAGGGGGCTTCCTAAAGGCCGTGGCAGGGGGGTCTGCAAAGGTTCCCCCTCCCCTGCCAGTCTCTTAATTCACCACCACAGCCTGTCCCATGCTGATTTTCGGGCCTGTTTGGGCCTGCAAAGATCGGTGTGGTGGCCATTTTGGAGGCTGCCACGCATGCTCAAATGGCCTCTGTGAGGCCTGGCAAGGCCTAGGGCCTTGCAGGGACCATTTGAGCATGTGCAGTGGTCATTTTTAAAAATATATATTTTTAAAAATGGTATCTGAAAACAAAATGGCCACAGCACATGCTCAAATGGCCTCTGAGAGGCCTGGCATGACCTAGGGCCTTGAAGAGGCCATTTGAGCATGTGTGGTGGCCATTTTGTTTTTGACGGCCTTTTTAAAAAAAAAAAAATTAATGGCAGCCCCCCTTCAAGTGGCACCCGGGGCACGTGCCCTGCCTGCCCCACCCTAGATATTCCCCTGGCTGCATCTGGTTCTGTCCCATCAGATTCCTTCCACCAATTCTCTTTGTTGTTCTGCCATTTAAAAGTGTGCATGCCACATCTATTCAATTTCTGTTCATGGGAGTAATCACATCGCTAACCGGAGATCTCCCATTTTTGCTCCTGTTCTGGTACATTCTAGGCTCATGGTGCTGGTATAATACCACAAGTTAAAATTATCTTACAGTCCTTTGTGCCCAATATTGTGCACTTTTTAACCAGCCCAGTAGCATACAGTATTAGACCATAAGGATGCCTTTGAAATAAAAGAATTGGAATAAGCTGTGAACCACCTTGGATAATGCAGTTGGAAAGGCAGTATAGAACATTTTTAAGCAAATCAAACCAATTCCAGGTAAACAGAAACCTAGAAAAGATTGTTTTTTAAAAAAAGATTCAGCTTATCTTCCTAATAATTACATTGATTGACATCCTGGTTACATTTCTCAATAGTACTACTTAGCAAGTAGTCTAAGGACTACTAAACTTCAACAGGACTTCCTCTAGTAAATGTAGTCAGGATGTCAGCCAGTAATCACAGTATAATTTAAGAATACATACAAAGATCAAATGGCTTCTCGTTGCTTACTGTTACTGGCTAACTGCTTGTTATTCAGCAAGCAGTAATGGCAGTGAGTTACTGTGTCCCAGCTAAGCAGGTTTGCTTTTGACATTATTTATTATAAATTATTTATTATAAATCAATAATAATAATAATAATAATAATAACAATAATAATAATATTTTATTTTTTAACAAAATCAGCAGCATTTCGAGAAAATCAATTAGGTTGGTTTGTGACACAGTCCTCCTTAGGGACAGTTTCAGAGCACTGCTGTGAGTAAGCCTTTAGGACACAGTTTCAAACAAACTATGTCTTACAAAGGATTTTTCTTTTCCCAGTGCCATGTAATGCACATGGGGATGCATGTATTTAGGACAGAGAATGAAAGCGAATAAATGGATGCAAATTGATAAACAATCTTTATGGGGCTTAATGCAACTATTATGAGCATGCTGACCCCCTTAAAAGAGGATCATTTTCTGCCAAGACATCTCAAGCGAAACCGGAAACTCTACGTCAAATATAATTTTTCTGATATTACATATGTAATTTGTTCATCTCTTTTCATTGTCAATTGTGCATTAAGGGAAACTTAAAATGTCCAAAAAGGCTTTCCACAACAGAGTCGTTTATTCTTAGCTCGTGAAACCTATCACAAGACAGCCTCCCCACATCTCCATTGTTCTAAGGGTTAAAAAACTTCACGATCACAATGACGAGCCTTATTACTCAGTCAAAGTAAATGGATCACCATATAACCTTTCAGAAATGTTCTTCCTTAAGCTATTAAAACATTCAATGCCCTTAGATGACAACAATTTCTCTGCCTTTTGAAATTTCTTTTCTATCCTGCAGAGTTCATAGAGATATGCTTGGTTAAAATCAACTTATATAAAACTATGCACTGTAAATTCTGACACTTCTGTTTGAATCTCTTTTCAAACACTTGTCTTTGCTCACCATAATAGATGTCAGTTCTTCTGATGTAGTTCAAGCATGAGCTTCATATGAAGACTCAGCTATGTCTATTGCATTTCTGAAGCTACTACTCACTGAAGTTTTGTGCTGTTTGACATCAAAGATAGGCAAGAATCACCTGCTGAGTTCACATGCATGGAGCAAAACATCTTCAAATCACTTGTGCTAGACAAAAGTTCTTCATATTAAGCCTTCACTATCATGTGGACTTAAAGACAAATGTAGCCCTTGTTAAAGTATGCATCTCTGCTTTGTGGTGTATATAACTTTGTTAGAACTAAAAATAATTCAGTTCTGGCTTTTCTCTCTTGCTCTTCCTTTTTCTTGGAAACACTCGCTATATCTATCTATCTATCTATCTATCTATCTATGCATAAAGATAGGTTTTAATTCAATGTGAAGTGATTTTGCTCAGAGATACCAATAATTTGAAAACATCCAGTTTAAAAGAAACCTCCCAATACTCTACTTTTCAACCTTTTAATAGCAGACCTTGACATCAATTTAAATACTAGAAAGGAGTAGTATTCAAAAGCACTGTATACAGCAAACTAAGATGGAACTAAATTTTGTCAAAAAGCACCAACACATGGCCCATATTTGGTTCCACTTGATGCATAGATATAATGAAAGTAAACCCAGCCAAAAAAGAAAATCGTTCGGACACAGTGTTAAATACTCCACACCTCCTTGAGCCTGGTGCGAAATCCAGAAGCAGTGCTACAGGATTTAGTTTCCTCTACATGAGAGGACACTGAAGATTTATGTTGCCTTTGTGATGTGTGTTTTATGTATATATAAACAAGCTGAGCACAGTGGAAACAAAAAGTGTCCTACAGCAGACAGCTGATGTTAGAAACGATTTCCAGAGCAACAGTGTGGCACCTCATGCTGTTTCCACTTAGGCTAAGTAGTAATACATGGTTCTCTCTGCCCCTCTTTGTGCCCAGGTTCAAACTGGAAACTGCCTCTAGCTGTTTCTCTCCAAACTATTAATGACAGGTGATCACTCATTGGATAGTTAGTGAGAGGCATGCCTTTTTCACCAGAATTACTGTTATTCTGAGACTGATGTCATCATTTTTGGTTTATGAATCAAGGCGTCCCCCCCCCCCCACATTTTCTTTCTATATTGTTTAAGAGTTTTATGGGGTGGTGGTTGTTTTTAGTGTGAAATTAGAATAATGATTGAGGTCTGGGATTTATATTATTCAGAATCAGTTTAAAATTTCTAAGAAATATATAATCTGTAGCACAATTATATTGCATATGTAGCATAAGTATATTAAGCTTATTGTGTGTGTTGTATATACACATATTTTTTTCTTTTTTGAATTGTTAATTATGATTAAATCTTGTTCTATTTTTAACTTTTTTTAAAAAAAGGTGTGTGTGTGTGTGTGTGTGTGTGTGAGAGAGAGAGAGAGAGAGAGAGAGAGAGAGAGAGAGAGAGAGAGAGAGAGAGGATCCAATATATTTACCATCACAAATATTTTTATAGAAACATAATATCCATTATCTCAATTTTTTGTTTATCTCTAGGTCAGGATGGCCAACTTCTCTAGGTCAGGATGGCCAACTTCTGTACTCTCTGTTTCCAAATTCTGTGGCTAGAAACAGTTCAGCATCTAATGAACTCTATAATAATTATAAGCAGAATCTATAATAAAGTTAATATTATAATTAGTATTATTAATTGTAATACAAGTGAACTTCGCCATTTGCAGATCTAATATCTGCAGTTTTGCATATCCAGTCAGGTAATTGACACCCAACCTCAGCATACATGGAAAAAATGGTTTACAAATGTTTAATTCTGCATATCTGTGGGTTCAGGGTGGCTAGAAATAACCTCCAAGATCATTTCCAGCCACCATTTTGAAGAGAGGAGCCATTTTGTGGCTCATTTGGTGTTTTTTAAAAAAAACCTACAATTTTTCACATTAAATTACCAGATTTGAGACTTTTGGAGGGCATTGATGGACACCTGAAGACCCACATAGCACAGTAGGATACTTTTAAAAACAGTTTCCAGGGCCCTTTGTTGCCATCCCCCCCCCCACTTTCAGAGGCCACAGCACCCTAATCCTCCAAGTCTCATTGACTCAACATGTGTGGTTCCATTATCTGCAGTTGTAGCAGAGAACAGAACCCCATGGATACCAGGGTTCACCTATATTACAATATTACATTTAGCAATAAAGGTTTCCTGAGAGATCCCCTCAAGTGGTAAAAGACAGTGAAATACACATACAGTTTATTGTTTATTTGAAATGAAACTGAGCAATATACCTTAATTAAATTGGTAGGGCCACCAAAGACAAGATAAAGTTGCTTCAGGGCCATATCCATTCCAGCTGGACATCCCTGCTCTAGCCGGACCCATTTATTCCACTACCACATAATGTATAACCCTACATAAAAAGACTCTAATGTATTTATATTTGTCATTAACTTCTGTCTCCGAGTCATATGGTAAATGCAATTATTCTGTATTTTCCATCTCCACTAGGCCAGATCTGCTATACCTTACCATTATACTTTATTTCTGTATGTAAATCAAATTCAAGCATTCTAAAGTCAGATACCCCCAAACCTGAGTTGCTAAACTCAGTACAGATCTTCCATGTACCTATGCATATTCAGTGGAACCCCAGGGAAATAACATTCCCCTTTATTCAAATGTCTAAAGATCCACTTATTTCGATCTACCTCTAGCCATTTGAGGAAGCCATCCTGCATATTGAGTTAGATCATGAAAAGGATAATGAATTTTAGGATGCTTTGACAGGTCCCAAAATAGCAAAATGGCAACTGGATGACAGATGGGTTTGTGATTACTAAAATATACAGGGTGAAACCAGTTCTTAAGTGGCCATGTGTTATGTCAATCCAGGACTACGTTTGGGTTTTGAACATATTCTTACCTTTATTTTTAAGTGTGTGTGCAACTCCTGATTTTTAAACTGTTAAACAGGCCAATAAGGCCGATACAGACAGTGGCAGGCAAGAAGTGAGCCCTTGGCACTTCCTGGCACAGTTTCCCCACTCCGGTCCACATTCATGGCAGTCATTGGAAGGCACACGTGGAAGGCACCATCACAATGTGACGGTGATTAACTATGAGTTTCTTCATCTGAGATATTTCACAATTGATATTAATCACCTTATCTTCCTGTCACTGAGAGAAGAACACAGATATGCAAACCTGCTTATTGTTTGGAACAGAGAGCTGGTGAACTTCAAAAAAAGATTTTCAACTTGATATTGAGAGTAGGAGTGATAGTACACCAGTGTAATAATCTAAAGAGAGGGTATCAATTGCAATGAACGAGAATATGAGCCCTTCGCTTGGTGGTAGGGCATCTGTTTTGCATGCAGAAGGTTCCAGATTCAATCCCTGGCATCTCCAGGTAAGGCTGAAAAAGATTTCTGCCTGAAACCTTGGAGGAGTCGCTGCCGGATAATGTAGACAATAATGAGCTATATACATTGGTCGGTATAAGGAAGCTTCCTATGTTCCTACAGAGTGACTGGTTTAGCACTGGTATTCTGAATGAGCTATCAAAGGAAGATATGGCATGTGGGAAGGTAACTAAAAGGACGCCATTAGAATGGAGAAGACAAAAGGAAAAGGAAGACTAAGAAAGGAACAAGGTAACAATAAGTCCAAGACTGTGTGCTTTTAGGCTGAGACAAAAGATTAAGAGATACATTTAGTGGAATGTTTGGGTTACAATATTAGGAGCCCCATCTTTGCCCCCTTTTTATCTTGAGTTGTTCACAACTCATCCTGGTGGAAACATCAGCACAACAGATAAAACTGAAGATATAAAAATATGAAGCTGTCTTCTCCTAAGATAATATAGAGGTACCAACTGTGGGTGGCGGGCAGTCAGGACTAGGATTTGGTTTAGATCTGCCTGTTCTTTATGGAGTAGTGTGGTGTAGTGGTTAGAGTGCTGGACTAGGACTGGGGAGACCCGTGTTCAAATCCCCATTCAGCCATGATACTAGCTGGGTGACTTTGGGCCAGTCACTTCTCTCTCAGCCTAACCTACTTCACAGGGTTGTTGTGAGGAGAAACCTAAGTATGTAGTACACCGCTCTGGGTTCCTTGGAGGAAGAGCAGGATATAAATGTTAATAATAAAATAATAATAATAATAATAATAATAATAATAATAATAATAAATAAAACTTCCCCAGAAAGAACAGGTATGTCGTTTGGGAGTTCTCCTAAGCCCAAAACTCTCTCTGTTTCCTCAGATTGAGGCAGTGGCCAGGAGTGCTTTCTCAGCTTCGCCAGATACATCAACTACGCCCATTTCTGGAAGTAAACAACATCAAAACAGTGGTACATATGCTGGTGACTTCCAGGCTAGACTTCCATAATGCACTGTACGTGGGACTGCCTTTGTGGATAGTTTTGAAAGTGCAATTGGTGCAGAATGCAGCAGCCAGATTGGACTATGGGGTCTTCTGAAGAGACCACATAACACCCACTTTAAAAGAACTGCACTGGCTGCCAATATGTTTCCGAGCAAAAGACAAAGTGCTAAATGGCTTAGGTCCAGGGTACTTAAGAGAGCACCTACTTTGTCATGAACCCTGCTGCTTACTGAGATCATATGGGGAGGTTTGGTTATGGCTGCTACTGGCTCATTTGGTAGCAACATGGGACCAGGCCTTCTCTGTGGCTGCCCCAGGGCTTTGGAATGTACTCCTATCTGTGGAAGAGCTTCTCCATCTCTGGCTGCCTTTAAAAAAATCACTTAAGCTTCACCTTTTTTCTCAGGCCTTTTGCTAAAACTATTTTAAAATGTTTTAGTTAAAACTGTTTTTTTTTAAAAAAATATGCTTTCAAAATTGTTTTAATTGTTTTTATTAGGTTTTATTTATTAACTTAAGTTGTGTATACCTACATTGCCCTGAGATCTAAGTATTAGGCAGTTTATAAATGCAGCAAACAAACAAACAAACAAACACTCTTGGATTAGACCATTGATCCATCACACCCAGTACTATCTATTCTGACTGGGAATAGCTTTTTACAGTTTCAATCAGAGTGATGCTGTCTGAGATCATTTTAATTGTGGATGCTAGGAAATAAACCTGGAACATTCTGCAGACACAGCATATTCTCGATTACTGGCACTTCTCCAATAGAACAGCAGGGGTATAAACACAAGCTCTCTTCAGACGTTATTTCTTCTTTCAGAGCTCACACTTACAAAAGCAAGTAGGAATCCCCACCCGGGAGCTGTCACTCACCACCTCCTGCCAGGTGCTCGGGTACAGGGCTGACTGTCTGAAGAGAGGAGCACAGTAACTGTGATGATTGCTGCTTCTGTGAGCTGCAGCCTGTGATTGGCCATGGTGGCAGGTCATGGAAGTGGCGGCCATCACAGTCACTGCACTTCCCTCTTCAAAAACCTGTGGCTGAACGACAAGGTCCTGCTGGTGGCTCCCACACACACCCAAAGCCCCCGCCCCCTGCACCTGATGTCAGGCAGGGAAAAGAGCTCCCAATCAGCGATTCAACAAACCAATAATTGGTGAAACTCTGCAGAGGCGGACTGGCCCTGTCCCAGGTATTCGCCATACCCCCTGTGTCTAATGTCAGGTGCAGGGGTGTGGCTACTGCCTGGGAGAGGATCCATTCAGACCCTCTCCCATCCTCCCCAGGTTAGTGTTTCATTGAAACGCTGAATAGCTGGTCTCCCCTCCTCCTCCCCAGCCCAGCCAGCATTTCAATGAAACACTGGCTGGAGAAGAGTGGGGGTACACCCCACACTTCCAGCCAGTGAGCGATCTGTTTGCTGTCTGGGTGTGGGAGGGGGCAAGGGGATGCCCTGGCCAAGGATGAGGAGATGATTTGGCAGGCCCTCCAGACTCTGGCGGCCAAAGGATGGTTGTCCCCCTCCCATTGTTCCATTGTCCCCATGCCCCTGGCAGATGATATGGGAATGAATACAAATCCCATGGAACTCCTGTGCGGAGAGGCAGAGACACGGCAAGTGAGAGGGAAAATATGAAAGAAATGCAGGTGGAGAACAAATGGTCAATAAGTTGCTGATAAAGCAGATCGCCAATAAGATGCTTAGGAAATTTTTCAATAACTACTTTCTGATATGGCAAATAATAGCTGTTTATGTTGTGCAGCATGAAATCTAAAGGAGAGTTTGGATTTAACCAGACGAAAATGAGGGAAATGTATACAAAATGATTGTTTTGTAGCTTGCCTACAGCATGTAGAACAGTGTGTGATCATGTATTGGCCAGTATTAGTAAGGAAATATTGTGAAAATACAGAAGAAAAATGGCAAACTGTGGCAGAAAACAAAACTAGCTACAAGAGTAACCTTCAAAAATAGATCAACACTGTTCCAAATCCACTGAAAAGCCCACAGCGGAAGCTAAGGAAAGATCAACCGGGACAGTGAATGCCACAGTAAGATAACTAGATTGTAGCACTCAGTATTAGAGTTTAAATCTGTGAAGTTCACCACAGAAGTTACCTTTATAGTTGCCTTCCCTGTCAGAGGAAGCCAAATGAGACATTCTAGTATAAAAGCAAAAAGATTCAAAGATCTCTCCTGCTATCGGTTTTGCATTGTGCAATGCTGGTTTCTTCATATTTGGGACAACAGAGGCAAGTTACAGTCTACATGAAACAGTGCTTGTTTTCTCCCATCCTTTAAAAATAGACTATTGTCACTTTCAAATGCTGTATATATCCATTCATGATGGCACCTGAGCGAGGAGCATGGTATACACTGTAAACAATAATCATTTTGGAACAAACTGAATGGCAGGAGAAGGCACAAATACCTCATTTGTTAGGTATCAAACAGTGCCTGAAAGAGCTATTAAAAACTGCCACAAATATATGACCTTTGTTCTTGAGCAGAAGGAATGCAGGTACACAGTAGTTACAATATATACAATATATACAAGACTAAGAGGTGGCTAGATGTGGTATCAAATAAATTATGGTTACAGTTTTTAATTTTTAATTTTCCACTAATATGTTATTCATACAGGGCCATGCAGTGCATGCTTGGAAAAGGATATTAAAGAACAAACTAATGTTTATGTCATGTTTATAGTCAACATGGCGTAGTGGTTAGAGTGTTGAACCGGGAAGACGCGAGTTCAAATCCCCATTCAGCCATGAAGCTCACTGGGTGACTTTGGGTTAGTCGTGTATCTCTTAGCCTAACCAACCTCACAGGATAAACATAATCATGTGAGGATAAACATAATCATGTACACTCTTCTGGGCTCCTTGGAGGAAGAGTAGGATATCAATGTAAAAATAAATAAATAAAATTACTTGACAAACTATCCCCAACAATGGCACACTAGGTCCCCACACTCTATGGCATGCACATCAGGGGACAGAACATAGAAAATGTTAAAATGCACTGCTCCTGAGAGAAGTGTAGTATACATCACCTACTAAGTCAGGGTCCAGTGGGGAGGCTTACCAAGAAACAACAGACAGCAATGGCAGTAACTCATTCCCCAGAGTCAGGGGGATGGGACATCCCATAATTTTGAGTCCTCTGGCCTGTGCCCAACTTGACCTTCACTATACATCACAGCAGCCACCTAATGGCACAGCGAGGAAATGCTTGACTCACAAGCAGAAGGTCGCTGGTTTGAATCCCTGATGGTACTATATCGGGCAGCAGCGATATAGGAAGGTGCTGAAAGGCATTATTTCATACTGTGTGGGAAGAGGCAATGGTAAACCCCTCCTGTATTCTACCAAAAGAAAACCACAGGGCTCTGTGGGTGCCAGGAGTCGAAATCGACTTGACGGCACACTTTACCTTTACCTATACATCACAAAATAAATACCAAATATAGTCAATTGTCACTTCATCAAGGTTAACATCAGGCTTTTGCCCTGTAGTTTACCTATTTGGTTTTTTTCTTTTTTTGTTAGTTATTTTAGTTTTTAATTTAGAATGTAATTTTACTGTTGTCTTGCTTTGCATGTTTTTGTACACTGCCCAGAGTCTTCGGAATGAGTGGTATATTAAATGTTTCTAATAAATAAAATAAATAAACATCAAAAAATCAGTGCTGTTTAATGAGTAATGTTTGGGTCTAATGCTTAGACCAGAAAAAATGAGTGCAAATCTGAACTTAGCCATGCAGCTTTCTTGGTTGCTCTGGGGTGAGTCATTATTTCTGAGCCTAATCTACCTTACAGAGATATTGTGAGAATAAACTGGGATAACTCCATGAATGCCGGCACCGAGTGTCCTGCAAAGACACGTTGGACAAAATTGTAATAAATAAAATTTGTTGGGGGATGGGTTAACTGTTACTGTATGCTGTTGGTTAAGAAAAGAAAAGAAAAGAAAATGATCCAAAAATAAGTATTACTTGCTTTCACATAAGGAAAAGAGATTGCATTTAACTTGGCCGAGTTTGTAGAGAAAGCACAGAGTGGAAATGGCTTGTGACCAGAATAGCAAGTGTTGCATTGCTGCGGTGATTATATTCATTCGTTATTATAAGATGCAGCTTCCAAAGGTAACATTATAATTTCTGTGTGGTAATTATAAACATTCACAGCACTACAACTAAATTTGAAATGTAGAAGCAGTTCTTTCACAGGCATCCCTAAATCCATGTTGTACTTTAATATTCAAAAGTCAGCACACATCACCACATAACTGTGTTGAGCAATCACCAAACCTAAAGAGATGTGGTGTGAATTAATCAAAAGGATTAAGGCAGTACACCAATATTAATGAATAAATAAAATGGAATTATATTTACTTTCCTCTTTATCTCTGAGCAGTTTGTTTTTCCTTTAAAGATAGGTTTTGCTTAAGGCCACCGACCGGGAAGAATGGGATGTGCAGGGTGGGGGAGGAAGACATTCAGCTAAAGCCTTCATTGCTTCAATGAAGAAGCAATAAGCAGCGCCTAAGGATCTTTCCCCCAGTAACCACATTTTGCAGAATGGTGCTAACAGTACACATGCACTCAAAGACAGAGGATTTGTGCACATCCTATTTCATGCCCATGCAACTTATTGGCCACTGAATGTAAATCCTATGGACATCTTAGGAAATCTGCAGGAACTTGCCCACCCCCCCGCCCGCCCAAAGCAACTTTACAGAAAATATGGACTGCTCTTTTACTACCTGAAAAGAAACTTTCAACTGGAAGGGATTTTTATTTTATTTTATTTTATTTACTGTTCAGTTTTCTACAGCCAGAGCTCTATGGTATTTTCCAGACTGGGGCCTTACTGTAGTAGAAAGTGTTGTAAGCTAGAATGAGAATATATAACATGTGTACATGAATATATTGTAGAGCAGGCTTTCTTAACCTTGGGCCCTCAGATGTTGTTGGACTACAACTTCCAGAATCCTCAGCTGCAATGGCTTTTGCTTGGGGATTATGGGAGTTGTAATCCAACAACCTCTGGGGGCCCAAGGTTAAGAAACCCTGTTGTAGAGTATACAGTGTGTACAAGCAAATCATATTGCTGCCTTTTATTATGGTTCATTACAGTTTCTCTTCCTTCAGTTCGTTCACACAGCAGACTTCCCCTTATCCATCCCACCCATTTCTGGCTAACAGGGTTATAGAGGAGGTGAGGCCCCCATCTCCTGCTTCCGATTGGCACATTCACCTGTGCCCAAGCAGTGAAGAAAGTACGTCTGTGTGCACACATCTGGTGCTTGCAGATCCACCCTCAAATGTGATTTTTTTTGTCTTTCAATCAAATCAAATCAAATCAATAAATAAATAGCAGTCTCACTGAGGACAGGGACCAGCAGGTGGAAAAGTTCCCACTGGAATTGAATTAGTTTGCATCCTTACTGTCAAATATAATTTTCCATACTCATGCCCCCTGCCAGACACCACCAAATTGTTCTTACGTCTTTCTCTCTTTATGAAGGGAAACACAGCTGGGTCCCTCTGAAGTACTGGTATTATTGCAGAAGAACACTATGGAGGAGAGAGAAAGAGAGTGAGTAGGTATATACACTGGAGAACCATGCACATCTCCACCCACTGAAAACAATATCTCATGAGATAGCAGGGCACCATGCGTACCCCTCCCCACTCCCCAGACATCCGGAATTGTTATTACTTCTTCCTCCCTTTATGAAAGGAAACATTGCTGGGTTACTTTCATGCACCGATGTTCTTACAAAAGAGCACCATGGAGGTATATAAAAACATAGATAAGTCTAAAACTGATAAGAGATCTGCTACATCTTTCACTATTACATGGGAGAAAGAAGCCCCTCTCCTTGAGAGGTAATTAAGAGGCCTTATGCTGAATGTAATTGTTAATTAAAGAGAAAGTTAATAATATAGTGAAATAGAAACAAAACACTTAGCCACTATTATGAGCTTATTTTTCACAACAGACCAGGTGTGAGATAGAACTTACAGGATTCAATGAAAGAGTTTGAGCTGAATGTAGTCCCTTACATCATCATGTCCAGAGAAGCAAGTGATAACATCAGTGAGATAAAGGACATATTTTACAGGTTAAGTCTGAAATGTACACAGAAGAAGTAATTGGTTTAACAAGATTATTGTGGCAAAATCATAGATTTTATCCCATGGACCTGATTTCTGCACTCAGTACTGTGAAACATTCTCCTTTCTTGCTATGTTTTCACATTTTTAGTCTAGCCAATGCCACATAATAGACAATCGTGCAAATATAATGAAACAGATATTCATAACATAAGTCTGGAGAACTGTTTTGTCCACAAGATGCTACTGCTTCTCATACATATAAAGGCACCACTGCTAATACTGAGTAGAATGCAATGTCAGTTCTAGATGAGAAGCTACACTGTAGAGAAAATTCTGATCAGGAATCCCATGGCACCATATCAGAATTTAACAGCCCTGACTTTTATGCCTAAAATATGACAAGATAAAATGCCAAGCAAAGAAACAGAGAAATTATTATTGTCTCTCTCTGTGCGTGCATGCATGTGCGTGCATGCATATGCTGGGCGGGGGGAGTAGTTGGGAAAAGATTATGATCTATCAGATTTGAAGCACTCATTTAGTCCAGAAGACAAATGGGGGGAAATGATTAAAATGTATTTACTTGAGAGTTTTTAAAAGCAATGTTATTGCACTGAACATAACATTGTTTTTGAAATTCACATTTCTCTGAGTTTTCTTACAGAATCACCATTCTACCTGTTACAAGGTGGAATGGTGATTCCTATAAAGTGAGCCTTCCCTTTAAAATATAATGATAAATAGGTAAACACACAAACTTGCTAGTATACTGCATCACTGTCATCTAGAGACCCACAATGAGAACTACTATGCAAGCCATCTTCCCAATCCATTTGGACATATGGAGCACCTACTTCCAGTTTAAGGGAGGAGGGAGCTCGAGCAGAAGTCAAAGCTGTGTCCACATATTAGAGCACTCCTACTACAAGAGATCATGGGATTCAGGTATACATTGAACAGAACTGCAGCATCCCAGAAGCTATACTTTAACAGCAGCAGTAATATTACAGTAGGAGTAACTGGTGAATAGGGATCAGGACCTCCATTACTTTTTTTATTGCCAACATGGCAGCATAGTAGAACAAAGTGCTTAATGAGGCAGAAAAGCTGCCCCAGGTTCTGAACTCCATGGACACTAAGTAAATCAATCTGAAATTTAGATCTCTCTCTCTCTCTCTCTCTCTCTCTCTCTCTATATATATATATATATATACACACACACAACTATATAACTATATGCAACTATATTTATTATTTATTATTTATTTAATACATTTCCATACTGCCCCAAACCAAAGTCTCGGGGCGGTTCACAATCATAAAACAATACAAATAAAATCAATTAAAACTCCACAAAGATGCCTAAAATGAAAACAATTTACAATATTTAAAATTGCGAAAGTTAAAAGGCCTGGTTAAAAAGATGAATCTTCAAAGATCTTTTAAAAACTGCTAGAGATGGGGAGAGTCTTATGTCAGCGGGAAGCGCATTCCAAAGTCTCGGAGCGACAACTGAGAAGGCCCATCCCTGAGTGGCCACCGAACGACTTGAAGGTAGCCACAGACGGGCCTCCCCTGACAAATGCAGTGGACGATGGGGATCGTGCAGAAGAAGTCGCCGTTGGCCCAAGCTGTTCAGAGCTTTATTGGTTATAATCAGCACTTTGTATTTTGCCCAGAAACCTATTGGCAGCCAGTGTAACTCCTGTAATATAGGAGTAATATGGTCTCTTCGAGATGACCCGGAGACCAACTTGGCTGCCGTGTTCTGTACTAATTGTAGTTTCCGGACTACGTACAAAGGGAGCCCAACATAGAGCGCATTGCAGTAATCAAGTCTGGAGGTTACCAGCAAATGTACTACTGTTCTGAGGTCATGAATCTCAAGAAACCGACGGAGCTGGCATATCAACCGAAGCTGATAAAAAGCACTTCTGGCCACTGCCTCAACCTGAAAAACCAGGGAGAGGCATGAATCCAGAAGCACCCCAAACTGCGTACCTGTTCCTTCTGAGGAAGTGTGACCCCATCTAGAACAGGCAGGTCAATATCGTTTCCCAAGTAATGACCCCGCACAACAAGTACTTCCGTGTTGTCTGGATTGTTATCCCCCATCCAGCTCATTACTGCCCCCAGGCAGGCATTCAGGAAGGATATGCCTTCTCCTAATGAAGCTGACATGGAGAAAGAGATCTGGGTGTCATCAGCGTACTGATAGCACCCAGCACCAAATCCCCGATTATATATATATTATATATAGTTATATAGTATTCTCTCTCCCTCTCTCTCTCTCTCTCTCTCTATATATATATATATATATACACACACACACACACACACCCAAATGTCTAAATAACAACAACAACAACAACAACAACAACAACAATTTCATTTGTTAGGCACCCCATAACATATTGTTCTCTGGGTGGCTCACAACAGAGGATTAAAACAAACAATGAAAATACAACACATTAAATCATAATAGACAAAAAAAAAAAAAAGAAAACACACAATACAAAACAGCTTAAAACTTATTTTAAAACTAGTTAAAAATCAAATTGATTTACCTAGTGTAAATCTAGCTAGATAGCTATAATTTACTGAATATAAATATGGTCAAAGTAACCATACAGAGGCAGGGTTCTCCTTTATAGAAATTTTGGGTCATTCTATGTTGATGTTCTCTAAGCCCTTTGGATTAAAGCATTTTCCGTGAAACACATATTTAACTGTTTTATAACATATAACGTTGACAACCAATTAACATGTTGGGTGGGGGAAAAGACAAGGCTTTCTTTCGGCCACTCTTAATTAAGGCTCTGAAAATTTGCAACATATATCTGATCCATCACCCAACATTCCTTTAATAAAGTCACGTATGGCACAATTTTATATATGCAGCCATAAACACACCCATTTTAGAAGTTAAAAAAAGCAGAATAAGAAAACTCTACACTTTACAAATCCTTTCCAATTCACCTTTCAACAAAAGGTCAGCAGGTAAAAATCTACATGTTTGAAAGCACTTGAAGTGTTTAGGGAGCTCACAGCTTTTATATTATTCATGTATATTTGCTGATTATAAACCACAATGGACTGAAAGGTTTCAAGTCTTCCACTTCAAAAGGCAGTGGGGAGAGCTATGTCTTTTGTTTACTGACCATGTGGGAGAAAAAACAGAATATTTTTCTTACTTTATAATAATATGCTGTCTGACCAGTTCAGAGAGAGAGAGAGAGAGAGAGATCTCCAATAATGTCTCAAGTCCAACTGTGGGTCTCATTAGGACAGAGGAAACTGTCATGCAACTGTGAATGTGCAATAAGTGTAGAGGTAAGGAAAAGGAAAGAAAATATTAAAAGCATTCTCCTTTCAGATACTGCCACAAAGGTATTTATCTTTAATACAATGAACAAGCTAAAACAGAGAGTAGAAAATTAGGACTTCACTCCCTGACCTTCAACATTTAAAGAAAGAGAGGCTTTGGCTGTACAGCTTTCTGCAGAAACTGGAAAATATTAGAAAGTGCAAGATGCACAATTATCCTTTTTTCATATACCACCTCTTCTTAAGCAAAGCCTTGAATTGATTTCAATGGGAGTTCTGCTTTAAAATCAATGGCATATGACATGACATTTCAGTAACACAGTTTAGGGGCTACATATTATGCACAATAATGTTATTCAGAATCTAGTTCTGTCACCATCCTTTATGTTGTGTCCAGTGGCATATGGGAAACAACTCAAGGTTTGCATTAAGGTGGGCGGCAGTGGGGGCAGGGGGATGAAATGTTTGGCTTACCCATACAGACTGAGATAAACTGCAGCACCATCATCAGGGATGAGAAAAATTTTCTGTTCTGAAACAATGGGAGAAGTATGCAGCTTAGCTGGTGGAAATGAGTGATGGTCCACCCAAGGATCTGGGGACAATAGGGACTCTTAAGTGGTTAGCCCTTAAGTGGTTACCCCTTCCACACCATTCACATCTCCTCTATATTACAAAAAGCAAAAACAAAACCAAAGCTTCTCTTTCCAGTAATGGTGAGTGTGGAGAAAAAGATGTTGAAATGGGCATGAAAAAACTATATGACGTATTTCACAGTAAAAATTATCTTCATGCTCTTTTTTGCTGTGTTTACAATTGTGCTGCTACACAAAGCACAGGTACCTAAAGGTTACATACTCTAAGTCAGATGTTATCATGAGCAGCAAGGTGTTGTGGGTAATGAGTGGGCAATGGCATGGATTGCAGTCCACATGGCAAGACAGGTAGGAAGATACATCCCTATCCAAACTGTGTACTGCAGGTGGTGGCCATACTGGATGCCTTGTATTTGAATGTGCATCATGTTTTGTGATACAGATGCACAACCAAAAGCACATAGGCATTTGATCTGTGCACATGTTGTTCAAGCCAGGGAATTTCCATGCAGTTGAGACAAGACACCAATTGGCCTCTGCAATACTGCAGAGGTCTCTGGGATTTCCTGTCACTGTAAGTGGGGGGGTGTATCTGCTGGAGCTTAACTACTGGAAGTACCAAGGGAGGCACCATTTATGAATGGAAAGACAGGACAACCCAGAGGTGTCTCCAAAAATGCAGACACCTCTGGACCATATCTTGTTTCACATGAGGTGCTTGATGAATAAGAAGTAGAGCCTCTTCTGCTTCAAGCCCTGAGTGAGATATTGCCTCCAATTTCCAACAATACTTCTATTGAGAAGAGAGCCAAGAAATGGACATTCCATACAACTGCCTTGAGTAGATGCCTAACATATATCCCCCACTGACAAACATTATTCTTGGTGTACAGGTGAAAGGAGAAAGAGAGGGACATTGAGGTGCCAGGAAATTTAGACACACCCCAGGAAGGAACAACAGTGGCCCATAATAGTGTAGCAGATAAATGGTGAATATAAGCTGAATTGTGCACTTTGGCTTACAAGCATGAGATTTGACAGTAATGTTGTCAGATATGTGAGGTTTTAGAAAGTAGATCAGGGCAACCCAAAAATTCAAAACGGTGACAAGAAATCCAAAAAGGTATTGCAATATTAAGATCACCACAATCATTCAAAAAGTGATAAAGTCCTGTGATTTGGCAGACATGCTGCCAGATGTTTATGGTTTTAGAAGGTAATGGTCATCACCACAACAAATTCAATATGGTGGCTAAAAATCCAATATGGCACTGCAATATCAAATGTTTAAGATCACCAGAATCATTCAAATAGTACTAAAGGCCTGAGATTTGGCAGACGTGCTGTCAGCCCAACAAATTCAATATGGTGGCTAAAATTTCAATATTGTTGCTAAAAAGCAACAGAGCCTTCGGATGGGGTGGTTAATAAATATAATTAATAATGATGATGATGGTAATAGTATTGCCCTTGGTGCAGTACCAAAAGAACTTGAACACCATCTTGACACTTGGGTATCAATAAAATTACAATACATCAACTACAGAAGGCTAAACTACTCAGGACAGCATGAATACTACGACCATAGCTTTAATTTTTCTTGAGTTATCCTAGACACTAGGAAAGGGCCAGATAATTAAAGTACCAAATACAGTCAATAACATCTGGTAGACTCTGGGTAAATATAATAGTAGTAGTAATAATAATACTAAAATGTTTAGAAACAACTGGTGTCAGCAAAAACATTCAGATATTTATTTTAAAAAGCAATAAGCATGTGGAGTACATAGCTAACAATCAATGGCGAGACACTTGGACAGGTTAGCATTAGAAGAGGTATTTTCCAAGGGGACTCACTATCCCCTCTGTTGTTTGTAATCGCCATGACTCCACTTCCCCAAATACTAAACAAAACAGGCCTCGGATACCAAACATCTTAAGCATCAAGTAAAATCAACCAACTGCTGTACATGGACGATCTGAAGTTGTATGGAAAGTCGCAGTCAGAAATTGAATCAATGCAAAACACTGTCCATATATTCAGTAGCGATAAAGCAATGGAGTTTGGACTAGACAAGTGTGCTGCATTAATAATGAACAGTGGGGACATAAGAAAAACAGAAAGAATAGAACTGCCCAATGGAAGCAAGATCAAGAACCTGGAAGAGAAAGAACATTACAGATACTTGGGCATTCTCCAGGCTGATAACATCGCACACACTGAAGTTAAAAGAGAAATAGGAAGTGAATACATCAGGAGAGTTAGAAAAATCCTCAAGTCCAAACTCAATGGCGGGAACACCATACAAGCCATAAACACCTGGGCTATACCGGTTATCAGATGCACTGTAGGAATAATAGACTGGACCCAGGCAGAGCTAGAGACGCTGGATCGTAAAACCAGAAAAATAATGACCATCAACCATGCTCTGCGATGTAGATAGGCTATACCTCCCTTGGAGCTCAGGTAGAAGAGGAATGCTGCAAGTCCATCAAACAGCAGAGTAGGAGAAAAGAGGCCTTGAAGAATATATCAAGAACAGTGAAGAAGATGCACTTCAAATGGTCAATAATGAGAAACTATTCAACACCAATGAAACAAAGCAGGCCTACAAGAAAGAACAAGTCAAGAACCGAGCAGAAAAATGGAGAAAGAAGCCCCTGCGTGGTCAATATTTGCACAATATAAGTGGAAAATCAGACATCACCAAGACCTGGCAATGGCTTAAGAATGGCAACTTGAAGAAAGAAACAGAGGGTTTAATACTGGCTGCACAAGAACAGGCACTAAGAACAAATGCAATAAGAGCAAAAGTAGAAAAGTCAACAACAAACAGCAAGTGCTGCCTTTGTAACGAAGCAGATGAAACCGTGGACCACCTAATCAGCTGTTGTAAAAAGATTACACAGACTGACTACAAACAAAGGCATGACAAGGTAGCAGTGATGATGCACTGGAATATCTGCAAAAACTACAAGCTACCTGTAGCCAAAAATTGATGGGACCATAAAATTGAAAAAGTGGTGGAAAACGAAGATGTAAAAATATTATGGGACTTCCGACTACAAACAGAAAAATATCTGCCACACAATACACCAGATATAACTGTAGTTGAGAAGAAAGAAAAACAAGTTAAAATAATCGACATAGCAATACCAGGGGATAGCAGAATAGAAGAAAAAGAAATAGAAAAAACTTTAAAAATCACAAAATACAAAGATCTACAAATTGAAATTGAAAGGCTGTGGCAGAAGAAGACCAAAATAATCCCCGTTGTAACTGGCGCCCTAGTTGCAATTCCAAAACAACCTAAAGAGCACCTTAACACCATAGGGCAACATAAATCACCATCAGCCAATTACAAAAAGCAACTTTACTGGGAACAGCCTATATTCTGCAACGATATCTATAACAGTAGCAACAACACTGACAATAAAATTCAGCCATCCCAGGTCCTTGGGAAGGACTCGATGTCTGGATAAAACAAACCAGTCACTAACACCTCTCTGACTTTGTAAGCAATAATACAATAATATAATAACAAGAAGAAGGAGAAGGAGAAGGAGAAGGAGAAGGAGAAGGAGAAGGAGAAGCGGCACTAAGAACAAATGCAATAAGAGCAAAAGTAGAAAAATCCACAACAAACAGCAAGTGCCGCCTTTGTAAAGAAGCAGATGAAACCGTGGACCACCTAATCAGCTGTTGTAAAAAGATCGCATAGACTGACTACAAACAAAGGCATGACAAGGTAGCAGTGATGATGCACTGGAATATCTGTAAAAACTACAAGCTACTGGTAGCCAAAGATTGGTGGGACCATAAAATTGAAAAAGTGGTAGAAAACGAAGATGCAAAAATATTATGGGACTTCTGACTACAAACAGACCAACATCTGCCACACAATACACCAGATAAAACTGTAGTCGAGAAGAAAGAAAAACAAGTCAAAATAATTGACATAGCAATACCAGGGGATAGCAGAATAGAAGAAAAAGAAATAGGGGGGGAAATACAAAGATCTACAGATTGAAATTGAAAGGCTGTGGCAGAAGACCAAAATAATCCCAGTAGTAATTGGTGCCCTAGGTGCAATTCCAAAACACCTTGAAGAGCACCTCAACACCATAGGGGCCACAGAAAACACCACCAGCCATTTACAAAAAGCAACTTTACTGGGAGCAGCCTATATTCGATGATGATATCTATAATAATAACAACAACAATATTGATAATAAAATTCAGCCATCCCAGGTCCTTGGGAAGGATTCGATGTCTGGATAAAACAAACCAGTCAATAACACCTGTCTGACTGTGTAAACAAGAAATAACAACAACAACAATAATAATATGGCATCACAATGTTAAATGTTGGAAATCTTCAGAATCATTCAAATTGGGAAAAATATCAATCAGATTGCATGGAATAGATTTTATTTGATGGAATGGAGCATAAATATTTTCAATAAAAGCACATTTTTTTAAAAAAAAAAAATAATATTAGATGGCTAATATAATTTAGCCATCTTTAACAATGCTTACGTTACTATACAGTTCAATTGACTGGTTATGACCAGATCTATTAGAATGATTAAACAAAGTACTTAAAAAGCAAAGGTAACTTAATTGATTAATGATATAAAACAAAGACATATGATAGCTTTCTACTCTAATCATGTGCAGCTGTATAGTACATTGCAGTTTGATTGGAGTGATCTTAAACATTTAATATTATGATGCCCTGATATACTTTCTAAAACTACACATATCTGACAACATTTCTGCCAAATCTCATGTTTGTAAGCCAAAGTGCACAATAGCATTCACTAGCCCCACTATAATGGCCATTTCCAAGGCAGACTTCTTCCACCTGTCCTGTTTAGGAACATTGTCACTGAGGGGGAAAAGTAATTGCAGTGGGTTTTAACAGCCCCACAATGTTGTATGGCACAACTTTCAGTTCAGTATGTTCATGTTATAACAAAGTCAGCTTCCATCCGATGGGCCAGACTCGCCCAGCAGTGAAGTCTCAGCAGACTCCTGCCCCCATGCCTGGCCACAGAGGTATTCCCCATGCCCAAATTGGGGGGGGGGGCAGTTGTGGATTAGGGCAAGAACTGACAAATCAAATTCAAACCTCAGACTTACAGGCCATTAACATGACCTACTGGGTGGGTAGGTGGGTGGGCGAGAGAAAGGCTTCCCAAACTTTGCCTCCCCCACCCCAGACAATCCTTGTAAGCTTGGTGGGAGCACACTCCCACACCATCAGCCCTGCTCCCTGCAGCATAAGCAGGGCACTGAGGCCAGGACTCGTCCATGAAGCCCACAATGCACTGTGCGACACTATGCACTGGGGAATTCCCACAAAGAGACAGGTGCTCTGGATGCCCATCTCTGTGTGCGGACGGGCTGGAAGCAGGCCGTGCTTGCACACAGGGCTGTCCTTAGAGCAGGCCTGCTCAACTTCGGCCCTCCTGCAGAAGTTGGCCTACAACTCCCATAATTATTGGCTACTGTGGCTGGGGATTATGGGAGTTGTAGTCCAAAAACATCTGGGGGGCCTAGGTTGAGCAGGCCTGCCTTAGAGAGTCCTGGCAGGGTGTGGGGCCCAGGGCGGGGCCCCCTTCCAGTTAATTCTAATGGGGGTTAAGAGAGCAGGGCCCGAGGCGGTTGCCCTGCTTGCTATGCCCTAAGGACAGCCCTGCTCACACATGAGCAGGTAGCCAGAAGTAATGGAGTGCTGTGCATGAGATCAGCCTCTTAAGCGTTCAGTTCTCAAGTCCATTCATTCTACAACTCTGCCTTTGCATTTCTGTAATCATTTTCACTTTCTTCACAGCAAATCCAAATTTAATTCACCAGCAGACTTTTAGGATTAACTTGGTTTCGAACAAGCACAGTGCTATCCAGTATACACAAAATATAATATTTTACAGACAATTAAGCTTATGAATGCCTGGCCAGTATCGACTATAAGAACACGGGGTTGGGTAGGGAACTATTATACTGTCTATATTTTTTGTGACACTGTTTTGGCTGATTTTCATGTCAGGTTTTTTTTTTTTACACTGAAGCATATATGCAGAATTATATGATGGGGCTGCCTAGAAACTGGGGAGATTTTATTGAGTCTCTACACTGTGAAATGACTGTGTTGGCAGAAAACACTAGAGTCTACCTTTCCTATCACCCAGAAATGGAGGCAGAAGAACAGGTGTGTGCAGTCAATGGCAATCAAAACTTGAGACAAATATGTTTCCACAGAAAGGTCGCTTTCTGTTATTAAAATTAGCAAATTTTAATTTATTAAAATATGTTATGATTAAAATTAGCAAAGAAAAGTTTCTCACCCTCTCACGCTGCATTTTTAATTCAGTCCAAGCATAGAGCATCAATTAAAAACACACCAGGGAGCTTATGGAAAATTGAGGAAGGCCACGAGTAAGCACAAGAAGACTCCCAAGACCCAGGGAAGAAGTTGCAAATATCTACCTACACATAGAAACAAAGGCATTTTGGTGCATGCTCCTTGTAGCTAAGAAGGTTTGTAGCCTTAAAAAGAAAAAGGAAAAAAAACCATTGGAGAATTATTCTCTCCTGACTGCATGTGAATGGGAGTTGTCTGTGCATGCTGAGGAGAGAATATATCCCTAATAGCAAGAGAGTTTATATTTAACCCAGTTTTCAGTTTTCTTAATATTTTGTCAATCATCTTATAGGTTTTAGCTCAGGGATAAATTTGAAGCTGGTATTTCCCTGGTGAAACCTGCAACAATAGAGAAATATATATACTGAGGGAAGAAAAAGAAAGTAGGATATTGAAGAAACCTAATAGAAAAACCTAACATTTCATGTTGCACTTAATAATTACTTTTTACAGATCCCTTTGACGGAGAGAGCTTTTGTATCTCAAAGTTTTATTGCACAGATATCCTCTTGAAAATCTCTAGACCTTCTCCTTATTTTATAT
Source organism: Hemicordylus capensis (assembly GCF_027244095.1). Lineage (NCBI taxonomy): Eukaryota > Metazoa > Chordata > Lepidosauria > Squamata > Cordylidae > Hemicordylus > Hemicordylus capensis. Next base: position 173,321,153 of record NC_069661.1, read on the forward strand.
TCTAAAATATACATGTGTTCCACTGTCTGTCTTAAGACATTGGTTTCAATTTCATACATCTTTAGCTCATCCTTGGCGATTTATACAAGACTTAAAGGCTGAATATTATTTTCAGGGTAACCTGTGAAAAAATGCTATAGTCACTGGGAACAGGAAATGGCTAATTTGTCCATGTATAAACAGAAACCTCATGTTTTGTTGAACAGCTATGGAAACTTGGTTGAATGACTCATGGACTCCTTTTGTTCTCCCCTTATGTGACTCATTCTTACCAATGCTTCCCCAATTACCTCTTTGAGCCTACATAGTACAGTATCTCCACATTCTAAAACAATTAAAAACTAATGGGAGGAGTATTTCTCTTAAAAAACAGGTTTCTGGATATCCAGTCTGCCCAGACTTCAAGTTTTTATGGTGCTTCAGCAGTGCTAGGGTGTACTTTCGTACATGATGACAAGACCTACTTCATATTCAAAGCAGTAAATGAGTTCAGCATGTGACAAGAAGATAAGTACCCCCACATAGTTTGCTTCCAAGTGGATCAGTTCTTCAGTGTATATTAAGCTCTTCCAGATTTATTCCTAGTTGTTGGCTGTTTGCCAGGGTTGAATTTTGTTTGGTTGTACAGTACATTGAATGGTCCCAGGTGCTGGAATATTAATGTTATGCCCAGTTCTTATTTACAGTTTTTCTTAGGTTGCTATGAACTGTCAAGAGTTGTAGCATGCTTATTTTGTAACAGTTAAAAATATGGATGTATTGTTAAAACGTTTTTGTCTATATTGAGAGAGAAATAATTGGATTCTCATCATAGAATACACCGATGAAAGGTTGTTTACATGGTTTAAGTTCAGATTTCTCCATGACGTATAGCAGTATTAAGATGAGGCCTAGTTTGCAGAGATACTTATAAAGATTATAAAATTCCTTATACTGGACTTCACTGTTCCTTTGCTGCAGTCGTTTCAATGTATATTTGTATGTAAATTGTGAACATATTAAGGCAAGGTTTAAAATCTTAAGATTTTTATATGGATGTCCGGCTACACCACTCTTTACCTTCCTAACCCAGGCTGGCAAGCTCCCTGGGTCCAGCCTCAGAGTGAGGACAGGTAGGGAGTTGAGCGGCACTCTATTCCTCCTCTCAAGCTGTGTGCTCTCTGTGTCGGCCTCGCTCTGTAGGCTCCCAATACTCACTTCCAGCCTCCTTCTCCTCACTGACCAACCCCTTATATGCTTCCCTGCAGGCTAGTCAAAGGCCACCCCCAATAGACCAATGCCCTATTTGCTGTAATTCCCCATCCCCTCCAGCTGCTGCCCAGGTCTTTCCCTCACCTCCTTCCTCCTGCTCGTGCCCCTTCCCCTTAGGAGGCACACTGCCGATGTCATTCTCATGTGCCTCCCTATCGTCCCTCTAAGGGTTCCACCCACCCCTCCTTGGCTCTGCAGTTGAGGCTTTTGCCTGCCAAAAGTTGTAGCGGGTTGCCAGGACCAAGTTCCCACCCATTGGTGGGCCATTCTCCTCCTATCCCTCATTGCTGTCCGTCCTCTCCTCTTCGGCACACCCTGCAGCCTCACACCTGGAGGTAAGGATGGCCGGATGTGCCGGACAATGGATTAAAATGAATGTGGTTATTTTTGTACATTTTGACCTACTGGCTATTTTTATATGTTCGTATGACTATCAAATAAAGCGTATTAAATTATATAAGATAGAGAGGTCATTCACATAATCAAAAACTGCATTTTACCCAGGTTTGGGAGCTGTGTGTGTGTGCTTCCAATTTTTGGTTGTGAGGAAGCAAGGTATGACAAAAACCTGGGTAGAAGAGATTGTGTGGAAACAGGTAGGAGGAAAAGCTACCCAGATTTTCTTCCTACCTTGCTTCCACACAATCACTTCTACCTAGATTTTCCTACTAGCTTGCTTCTACACAACCAAAAAACAGGAGAACACAGTTTTTGATTGAGTGGATGACCTCAGTATTATGGATTCAAAGTCAGCATTTTATTTTTTAGAAAAATAAATATTTGCTAGGGAACACATCATTTGGGGGGGCAAAATCATAATTCAAGGAAGCTATTCTGACGATCACCAGAAAGCAGGCTAAAGTAGCCTAGCCCGCTTCCTGGTGCTTGTCAGAACCACTGGGTTCGTGGGCGAGCCCGGTGGTTCCAAGGCAGCTAGGCCACCTAATTTCCTCTCCCCTTAAGCGAGGTTAACAGAGCAAGTGCTCCATTAAGCTTGTTTTTCTGCTCATGCGACACATGAATAGACCCCCAACCAGGAGGCTACAATCAGCCTCCCAGGCTTGGGCGTCCCCCCAGAATGCCCCGCACACTCACGTGGGGCATCCTGGGACTTCTGGGGGCTGAGCGGCCCCCGATCCCCACAGCCCCCACCAGGAGCCACAGGGCTCCTAAGCCCACTGTCCCTGCAAACCACTTCAAGTTGCTTCACACCAATCATGTGAAGCGCCTCAAGGTATCCAAAACGACATTGTTTCATGATTAGCAATCAAAACAGAAATATGGAACCCTGTTAACATCTTTTAAGTGAGGCTGTTCACATGTGCAGCCAAGACTGGCCTAAGGCAGCCAAGCCTGCTCTTGGCTGCACGTGTGAAACCATGGTTGCTGAACAGCTGCCAGTGGCACAGTGACAAACCTGCCTGCAGAGCCAGCCTCTTCAGTGGAGTTAAGGGAGCGAGTGCTCCCTTGGTCCCATTTTCTGCATCATGTGCAGCACTGGCTGCTTTTAGCTAGTGCTGTAGCAGTGACAGGTGCCCACCCATTGCTGTTGGGAGCCCCACAATGTACCACACACTCAAGTGGTGCATTATGAGATTTCCAGAGTGGTTGTCTGTGGGGAAGCAGCCTTCACCGCCTTCCGCCCTCAAGCCCTAATCACTGATTGTGAGAAAGGGCTCAGTGCCTCGAGCTTCCCACTGTTATGAATTCATTTCATAACCTTATAACTTTTTTGTGTGTAAATAATACTGTAATGACCCTGGTTCTCTTTCATGTGGAGGAATCACCTACTCTCTTGCCATGGTACAACCTGATACCTGCTATTACATGGTAGAATGCATGTAGAAGGCCTTAGGTTCAATCCCCAGCATTTCCAGGTAAGGCTGGGAAAGACCCTTGTCTGAAACCCGGATGAGCCTTTGCCAAGCAGTGTTCACAATGCTGACCAAGATGGACCAATGGTCTGACTCAGTATGAGGCAGTTTCACATGTTCAACCTGCCAGAGCCTGCCAATCAGCCTGGGTGATGAAGCCAAAATTAATTAGGCCAGCCAGCTGCATCAAGAAGCCTTTAAAATCTCCCCAAAGAATACAGATTAATGTTGATACCCTTATCTAGGTGGAAAACATATTTTTTTCGGCTCTGTGTGGTTAAATGGTTGACAAAGTATGATGAAAGACAGAAGAAGGTTAGGCTTGGTATGTGAAGTTGGCTGAATTTGCAACTTGGGTATGATGATAATGCCTTGGAGATATGTTGCCAAAGTCAGGGGTTCTCCAATATAGATCCCCAGATATTGATGGACTAAAGGCCTATCATCCCCACCCACAATGGCCTTTGTAGTCCAATAACATCTGGGAGCCCAAGTTGTGCCCTGGCATAAGTGCTTACATATGAAATTCTACAGTAACTACTTGGTTGTATTTCCATTAATATTTATTTATTTAAAGTATGTATATCCTGCCTTTTCAAATACGTACAAGACAGTTTACACCAATATAAAACAAAAATAATGTAATTTTAAAAAACCAAAAAAATCAAAGGTTTAAAGACAATTCTAAAAGCAAACAAGAGAAGACAGAGGGCAGTATCCACTAAAATGGTACAGAAGTTAATAAAAATGTTATTAACCTTTAAAAGATGGGTTTTTACCATTCGGTGTAAAGAAAGAACAGTAGGTCCAAGACAAGCCTCCTGAGGCAGGGAGTTCTCTAATCTGGATGCCACTAAGGAGACAGTCCTCTCATGTGTGCCCACGACTGGTAAACTTCCCTCTGGCAAACACAGCACACATAGGAGGGCCTGCCCTGATGACCAAAGTGTGTGGACATGATTAATATGGGGATAGACAGTCCTTTGAGTACTTTGGGCCCAAGTCATTTAGGACTGGTGTAATATGATCCAAAGGACCAGCCCCATTCTGCAGCCTTGATGCCATATTCTGCACTAACTTCAAAACACTCTCCAAGGGCAGCATCACGTAGAATGTGCTACAGTAGTCCAGCTTTGAGCTGAACGAATCACATGTTGCCATGGCCAAATGTGCTCTTTCAAGGTACCGATGCAGGTGGTGTACTAGCCAAAGCTGGCCAAAGGCACCCCTTGCCACCTCTGCCACCTGGGCATCCAGGGTCAGACCTGTATCAAGGAGTACCCCCAGGCTCTCAGAAGACCTACTACCCATCCAACAACATCAGTTGAAATCCTATATTTATTTATTTATTATTCCTCTGTGTAAACCGCTTTGGAACCTTTTGTTGAAAAGCGGTATATAAATATTTGTTGTTATTGTTATTATACCCTGATTAGCATCTCTCTTGACCAGGAACACCTCTGTCTTGTCAGGGTTGTTTGAGTTTATTGGCTCCCACCCAGCCAACAATATACCCAATACCTTCAACAAGCACCAGTCCGGGACTTCTACAGCATCCCTGAAATTAGATGGAAAGGTGAAATAGAGCTGAGTGTTATCAGCACACAGTAGTGGTGGCAATGAGCTCCAAAATCCTGGATGATATACCCTAGTAGGTTTATGTAGATGTTAAACGGCATGGGGGACAATATGGAACCTGGCAGAATACTGTAAACCCAAGGCCACACTGCTGAGCAGGAGTCTCCCAGCAGCACCTTCTAAGACCTCCCCTTTAGGTAGGATGTGAACCACCAAAAAATGGCACTTTTGTTCACATCCCTGAGCAAGGCAGCCCAGAATGATACCATGGTCGATGGTACTGAATGCCACCGAGTCCAGAAGAATTGACAAGGACACACTTCTCCTGACTAATTCCTGGATCAGTCAGGGTGATCAGTGCTGTTTCAGTGTCAAAGCCTGGCCTGAAGTCAGATTGAAAAGTAACCAGATAATCAGATGCATCCAGGAAACCTTGAAATTGGGTCGCCACCACATGTTCAAACACTTTGCTCAAGGATGGCAAATTTGAGACTGGTTGGAAATTACCCAATATGGTAGGGGACTGGAATAGTTTATTCAGCAACACAAACTTATGACCTTATGACTTGTTTCCAAAGAAAAAGGGCAACAAGATGCTACAGTCACCGTTGTTGATTCTACAAGTAATATGGAGGATAGCCAGACAGACATAGAAAATGTTGGCATTGATACAAGCAATTTATCCACAGTGTCTAGTAAAGTGGTCACAGTAGAAGGGTTCCTCCTCACCACCTTGGGGGCAAGTTTGCAAAAGCCCTGAACCACAGGAAACACCCCTGCTGGACAACTCTGTGTGCATGCAATGAAGATGGAAACGTAAGAAAAGTAAGATAGACCTTCAACTCACCATTGGGAAGAGACAGAATACACACACACACACACACACACACACACACGTAAACATCCACATTTTTTTCCAAATTATAAAAACAGAGAACAATGTTTCCAAGAAATCTGGCCCTATGATGAGTCTGAACCCATACTATGGTTATTAAGAGCCTGCAAAGCCATTCACTTTTAATTAAAATGATCATAATATTTAATATGTCATTTCCTTATCTCATCCAGCTTCATCCATCCTTAATGGGCATCAAAAGAGACCATTGTACCTAATAACCATAAACACAGTCATGATTGGTGACATCCATGGCCTTCTTCCTTGACATCAGAATAAGAATTTGAAAATATCATTACAAAATATCCTGAAATTCAAATATTTTATGTATAGAAAGACAACAGCAAAGCTACTAAGCAAGTCAAGCGGCCTAGAAAAGTTAGGTATGAAAGAAGCAGGACCCACAACAAAGAAAGCTGGGCCTAGCCCAACTGAAAGGCCAAGGAAAGGGGAAGAAAGCAGAGGAAAGAGAAATGGAGCAAAGGTAGCAGGAGCCTGAGTCAGTTGAGATAGCAGGTAGAGGTCAAGGAAGCCAAATTAAAGATGGAGAGTGAAATTAAGAGTCCAAAAAGAGGAGGATGCAGGAGGATCAATGGCTAAGGAAAGACCAAAGGAGGAGGAGGTTGGTGGGAACAAATCTGGAGTGGCATATGACTACAGGAAGCAAAAATAATGATTTTTTAAAAGCTTTAAACACATAGAAAAGACAACTGCAAGGATTGATGTTCCCAACATATTGTGAAGGAATATTTATCAAGGGAAGTTATATATTTGCTTTCTTCACAAATGTGCATAGTATACTTGAGTTTGCTGCAGTTTACAATTTTGCTGAGCAGGTTTATGTAGAAGTCAAATATACAATTCCCCTTGAAAAACACATTGGAAACACCCGATCCTTGCAGTTGTCTTTTCTGTGTGGCATATGCCTGTCCATTTACCTACAGTCCATCTTTATTGCTACACTTCTATACACATTTCCACCATTTGGTGAACATTTTGTTAGTCATGTGATAATTGTAATAATTATCAAAAAGATCCCATGAATCGGTAAGTGCATATTAAGATATATGCTTCTAGGCAATATTTGGCATACAGAAGGAAGAAGAAGAAAATATTGAAATCAAAGATTATTTGCTATTGGAAAGTGTCTACCACTACCACCCTGTAAAAACACAGTGAAGAAAAAAATAATACTATGAAAGACAAAATTGTTTTTAATGATTTTCCAAAGGCATTCCGCCTTGTTCTTTTTGTTCAACACTATGCTACTTCCTTCACTGTGCTCAGCATCTTCTAATGTGCCCTGTGGCTTTGTACCAGATGCTGAATTGTGACTTGCATCAGACATCTGCTGGGAGCCGCATATGAGTGATATTTGCAAAAACTACTATGTAATGTGGCTGCCTCTTTTTGTTTTTTCCCCTGGAGGACTAGTTCCCAAAATAAAAGGAAAACTGAAAATTCTTGTTGTGCATTTTTCCTAATGTTGTTCCTTTGGCTGTACTTACACATTTTTAAAAAATATCCTGGAATTTAGCCTTGATCTCTTGTGCTTGACATTAGCATGTGGCACCCTTGGGGGGGGGGGTCGGTCCTAACTAGGCTTGCCACCCATTCTTTGTTTCAAAGAACAGTTCTTTATTTAACATTGACATGTACCTGTTCTCTTTCAAGTTAATAAAGAACACAGTTTGTTCTCTATTTTCAGCCCTCTGAGGTAGGCCAATCACTGATTGCAGTGCGCACACAATGAAGACGCTGGCTTCATGTTGCAGGCTTCTAGAAAGCAGTCTTCTTCAGCCCTGCAGGCTGGATAGCAGATTGCACTCCGGTACTACAATTCCCATGATGAAGCTTGTTTTTGGAGCCAAAAGTTCACCTTTGCCTCTGCAGGTGATAGGAGCAGGCTGAGCCTTCTGGAGCAGAGAGCATCCAGGCCTGTGGAGGTGTGGCCCATTCTGCAAAAGTCTCTCCCTAGAGTTGAGCAGCCTTTCTGTCATCACGGCATCTTCTTCCACCCAATCTCCAGCAAAAAAGGCAAGTGAATGCAAACATATTGTGAAAAATGTGAAAAGGAGTTGTGTCGGTTGTCTAAAGTGCATGATAATGTTTTGAAAACTCATTGCAGTATATGCAACAGAGACTTTTTAGTTTTGCATGGTGTTTGAGGTGAAACAGCATACAGCTGGAGACGGTCATGTTTGCAACATTTGAATGAGTGGTCAAAATCAAGCCATACCCAAGTTCCTAATTAATAAAAGTTCATCAGAAGCCAAAAGAGTATCTATTTTTATTATCTCTTATTGTTGTGCCAGTTAAATGAAAGAGTGAAAGAGATTTGAGGGTCTCTCGCTGGTGACAAGCTGCTCTCACTTTATATGAAAAATACTCGAACATGAGTATTTCATTTATGTGCTAACATGTGTATATTGCTGAGCCTGGGTGGTTGCAACAAGCTTCCTTGTTTTATTGATTCATTAAAACTTTTGTACGCCGCCTTTCTAGCAAGCTATTCAAAGCAGCTTATAATACCAAAATTATACAAATATGGAATAACCAAAAATACAGCAAGGAGTAACCAAAAATACTAATGGAAAAGAAGAGATGCATTCTAAGGGCAAAAAGCAACTCTAATTTAACCTGCTATCTGTTTTAAATGGGTTGAGATTGCATTGTTATCAGCTAGGGTTTCCCCCCCCCCCTTATAATTCAAAATTGCTGTTTATTCTGGGGTAGCATTCGGACAAAGTTGCTCATAAGAAGCACTAAATGTAATACATGAATACATTACACTACTGATAAATTATTGTCCATGTTCTGATAGACACACATAATGTCATTTTATTAAAGTCTTACAGTGAGGCTGTTCTCATGTGTAGCCTAACTTAGGCGAGGGATGACCAGCTTGAGCTAGAATGTGTGTGAGAACTGCAGAGATCAGGCCTGATCCCACAGGGCAGCACCGCCTAGGCTGGCTTTTAAGCCTGGCTGTTAGCCGAGGTTAAGGGAGCAAGCACTCCCTTCACTCCAGCTACCCACTCGTGTGAAAGCACAGGCTGCTTCCAGCCCAGCCACACAGAGAAGAGTGCCTAGACTGTCCATCTCTTGGGGGAATCTCCCAGTGCATAATGGTGCACTGTGGGATTCCCAGAGGTCGGGAAGCATCATCCCGGCCTCCAGAGCTGTGTGATGCACCACGCAGCGCTGCTCGGCTGGAAGTACAGTCCACGCTCCTGGGAACACAAAATCACTCATCGGGGAAGGGGGGGTGAATTTAAGCAGTCTTTCCCCCGAATGCCCAACCGCCACCCTGCTCTCCCACCCACCCTCTGCCCCACCTGACCAGTTGTGTGAGCGACCTCAATATGTTCTTTACTTTGGAGCTCTTCAGGTGGCAAGCCTCGTCCTAACATCTAGTAGGGTACACCTCCCCACTGATGCCTGCCTTCAGGCTCCCCTCAGGGACCACCAGGCTGGACACTATTTTGCTAGCAGCCATAATTTCCCCCACAATATCCCTGAATGATATTTATATTTGGGGCATTGTGAGAGAAAAATTGTGGCTGCCAACCAGTGGATGCCAAGAGGAGCAGAAAATAATCACAGGTTGGGAGTACAGCTGGTCTTTTGGTAGTGAGCATGAATAGAGAGCTAGCATGGTGTCGTGGCTAGAGTGCTGGACTAGGACTGGGGAGACCCGAGTTCAAATCCCCATTCAGCCATAAAACTAGCTGGATGGCTCTGGGCCAGTCACTTCTCTCTCAGCCTAACCTACTTCACAGGGTTGTTGTGGGGAGAAACCTAAGTATGTAGTACACAGCTCTGGGCTCCTTGGAGGAAGAGCGGGATATAAAATGAAATAAATAAATAAATACATACATACATACATACATACATACTTCCCTTTGCTAAGCAGGGTTTGCAATGGTTGGCATCTGGGTGGGTGACTACATATGAATGTGGTGCGCTGTAAGATATTCCTCTTAGGGGATGGGGCCATAGTTCAGCTGTAGAGCATCTGCTTTGCATGTAGAAGGTCTCAGGTTCAATCTCTGGCATCTCCAGGTAGGGTTGGGAAAGACTCCTGCCTGAAACCATGGAAAGCTGCTGGAAGTCTAGACCAATGGTTTGACTCAGTAGAAGGCAGCTTCCTATGTGCCTATGAGTAGGTGACCGTCAAATGTCCATGAGGAAGGCAGCTAGAATACCAACACCAAACAGGCCTGGTCACTGGCTGCCACCTAGCTCACTTCAGATGGCTGGGGCACTTAGAGCAAGGCCTTTGATGAAGATTTCAGAGATTGGGCAGTCCCATAAAAGCTTGGTCTTAGGCATGATCACTCAGAAGGAAACCCACTGAACCCAGTAGTTCCTTTCTAGTAAGTGGGCTTAGGTTTATAGCCTGAGGGGTTAATGCCAATCTATCATTGGTAAATGATTGATTGATTAAGTGCTGTCAAGTCGGTGTCGACTCTTGGAGACCACATAGATAGAATCTCTCCAGGGTGATCTGTCTTCAACTTGGCCTTTAAGATCTCTCAGTGGTGCATTCATTGCTCTCATAATCGAGTCCATCCACCTTGCTGCTGGTGGTCCTCTTCTTCTCTTTCCTTCAACTTTTCCCAGCATGATAGACTTCTCAAGTGAGCTGGGTTTTTGCATAATGTGTCTGAAGTATGATAGTTTGAGCCTGGTCATTTGTGCCTTGAGTGAAAATTCTGGATTGATCTGTTCTATGATCCATTTGTTTGTTTTCCGGGCTGTCCATGGTATCTTCAGAAGTCTTCTCCAGCATCAAAGTTAAAAAGCATCAATACTTTTTCTATCTTGCTTCTTCAGAGTCCAGCTTTCACATCCATAGAGTGTCATGGGAAAAACCATTGTCCGTACGATTCTAATCTTTGTATGTATAGACACGTCACGGCATCTAAATACTTTGGTAAATTATAGGCTTATGTTAACCGTGGAAGGGTAAGGTTTATGGCCACTGCCAAAAGGGGCTCAAAAGTCTCACTTTTAGCTGCAAAATTTGCACTCAATGAGGCTGTTCTCACGAGCAGCCAAACCCAGATTTAAGTAGCCATGCCTGGGCTTTGCTGCCCATAAGAACCGCTGGGATCCACACAGATCCTGACGGTGCTGCGGCACCAAACCCAGCACCATAGCCGGGCTCTTAGCCAAGATTAAGAGTGCAACCATATCCTTAAACCCAGCTCTGAGATCGTGTGTCAGCGCGAGCTTTTTGCAGCTCATGCTGATGCAGGGATGGGCATCTAGACAGCCCATCCCCTGGAGGAATCCCCCAGTGTATTGTGCCTGGGACACGGTGCACTGTGGGATTCATGGAAGCCAGGATGATGAGTCCCAACCTCTGTTTACCAGCGCAGCCAGGAGCACTGCGGAGAGTCATCCACGCTGCTCCCGGCAGCACTGCCCATGTGGGTTTGTGGCTTGTGGGCCACCCAGGCTGCAAAGGGTCGTCTGGGGGGAAGGTAGGTTGAACACTACCTTCTCCACCCCTGACGGCACAATTGAGGACGGCCATGTGAACAGCCCCTGTATACGGTCATGGTGACACCAACGGTCCTCTGATTAACAACATCTCTTTGAGTCAGCATCCTGACTCCTATGTGCAAACGTTTCACTTCTGGCCAAAAAACTAGAATAAACTGGAATTACAAGCAGAATAGTGGCAGATCTCTTGGTTAGATTAAATGGCTCTGGAAACTTTAGAGAACAATCAGGCCAAAGGTATTCCCTCTACAGTTCAGAATGTCCATTTTTAAAGGTTTGTTGCATTCATAGATTACATGGCAAATACAGTTGTATTTTGTTCAAAATATCCAAGCCAGTCCCATTCTGAAGGCTATTCATTGCCATCTCACCTGGCTAGGATAGTAAAATATACCTGTTTCTACAGCCCAAGGCACTTGAGAGTCAAACCTGCACCACCTCTTATCATTTTTGGTCTCGCCAACCCCATGGATTAGGTTTCCAATGACAGATGAGCAGAAAAGGTGTAGCTAATTGGTGTAAGACCTAGCAGGTCTGATACCCATGCTTTTCAGAAATGTATTCAAGAGCTCTAACCACTTAACTATTGCACTACTAGCAAATTAGAGCATATGGCCATGAGCCAATTACTCCAGGGTTGTAAGCCCATCTCTGAAACAGACTCTTCCTTCCTAGCCTTAGGCAAGATAGCTAATATGTAAGCACTTAACTGTACTTGAATCAGACATACTGCAACCCATAAACCACTTAACCCAGAGCAGTCACACTGATTTCCGTGGGACTATTCAAAAATAAGTTGAAGAATGCAATCATAGCCATTGTGAGTGTTATAATAGTTTGAACATGGAAAGTGTTAATGCTAAACCTAAATGGCTTATTATGTTAGTACAGAACACCTCGGTATTGCTAACATATCAGGGAAAATGCTAAAACAACGGGGTGATATTTCAGGGATTTTGTGTGCAGCTGTGGCCAGACCCAAAAAGGCAATCAGTGCAAGTGAAGTGTTTCCATTGACCTGAATAGCCTTTGAATCAGTACTACACTAGACAGCTTTAACTTCTGCCTGATGGCAGAATAAGCAATAAAGATTATGGCACGCCGTTTAAGTGCTGCACACACTCTCTGCAACATGGCCCTGATAGGAAGGTTAATATAGAAGACAAATGACAGAGAGGACTTTATTCTATTGTATCATCTGATATATGTACATAACAGATAAACATCTTTCCTTTTACATTAGATCAAGAGCCAAGGGACATAACAGAATACTTGGAGCGATCAGCTTCTTAAAACTGCTGTTGCCGAATCAATTGTTCTCATAGCAGACCGATTCCTATGCAGACCAGCTTTAATAGCACAGACCATATGTTACAGGATGTTAGTAACTGCTAAGAGGCATTTGAAATGTTAAAATTCCACGTTCTGCACACTTCTTTCCCACAACATGCATACACATGCACACATGCAACATCAACTTCTACTGACATCTGAAAAAGCATGACCTCTCGAGGGACTTTTCAAAACACTTCCTTTAAAAAAAACAAAAACAGATGCTCCTCACTTATTATCTGCACAAATGGTTCATAGGATTTATTTTACTGCATTGGAGGGTATGATATCCAATCTTATATTGTAGGAGTAATGTTAACAAGGTCTTATTCAGTAGAATGTAGGGGGCCCTTGGTGCTCTTTGACTCATCCTTCCTGGGATTTGCTCACATTAAGCTTTCAGGGAACAACAACGGCACATGAACCTGTCCAGTCAGCAGCAGTACTAAACCTCCGTGTAGAAACAGCAAATCTTGAATCTCAGAATTTAGCACAATTGTTGGCATACTATCAAGCAGTGCTAAGTATCCCTGGAGAGCTTATTCAAGAGAGTATACCTTACTTCTCCTCTGTCCCCACACTATACATATCAGACATCCCACAGTTTTCCCTCACATGGGGGAATACATTTAATGAATTATGGGAAGTCATCTGTTGAATTCCTGAGCTCTCCATTGTTCCCACTGCAGTCCTCTCTGTGGTGGGCAGAGGAACCATGAGAATGTCTGGAGTAGGCTGTCCCCTAGTAATAGTCACTCGGCCTGTGTGTCAGAATGTCTTATTCTGAATGTGTACCATTCTCTCCATTACCAGACAGAGGCAGGGAATCCTGATACAGCGACCTCCACACAGGACCTGCCATTTCCAGTGCCAAGGGGGCACTGTTAGGCCTGGGACCTTCAGCGACACAGGGAAGGCATGAAGGGGACTCTAGGAAGATGGGAAGATAAATCTAGAAACTGTGCATGCCTTCAGGCAGCCCCTTCCTGCCTCCCCATCCCCATGAGCTGCAGTTCTGTGGAAAATCCCACCAGCAGGAGCACCCTCCGCATAGCAACAGGGGTGCAGTACACATGTATCTGAATTGGAGCACCCAATGCATAGACCTAATGTTCACATGAATATTAGTTCACAACCATGTACTCCTCTTGAAAGAGAAACCTGTGTTTCAACTATTTCCTTACTCTCCTGCTCATGTACACATAGCCTACAACCTCTTGACTCTGGACACTCTTTTTGGTAGCATTGCTTTCTTTTCAGTGGTATTTATTCATTTTGGACTAATTTGTTTCATGAAATATATTTCAAAGGGGAAAGAAATATGCAAATTAGATCTCTGTGTGATTCAGCATTCCCAGTTTAGAAATCCAGTTTAGGAGAATCCAGCTTAGAAATGCTTGTGCTGTTCCTGCATCGAACAAAGTCATAATAGCATCACCAGCCTAAGACTGTCTGAATGAGGCAATTCTGTCTTAGGTGATCTGAAAACTCCATCCGTACAGTTTGGCCTCTGCTCATGTGTACAGATGTCTGTACACTCATACATGTGTTTGTGCGAATGACTGTACCTGTATTCATTTTACAAGTGAGCCTGGATATAGGCCCTTCAAATGCATGGTTCCAATAGGAAGTGTACTTGTGTTATACCTGTGTTCAGTACAACACGTGAATGACTGTACCTGTATACAGATCTGTTCCTGTGTACACTGTACACTCATTGTACGAATGTTGAATATACACATGGATGGACCTTGTATATACATTCATTTAAAAAGTGAACCTGGGTACAGGCCCCCTCAAATGCAGGATACAGACAGGAAGTGGACTACTGTACATGCATTGGATATAATGTGATTCACATGTGTACAGATTTGTATGTATGTGCACTGTACACAGATTGTATATGCACTGAACATATCATGTGGCTAGTTATTTGATGTTTCAGTAATCAAGGAAATATATGCATGTATTACTTGGCTCTTAAACTAGAAGTATTCAGGGATTTTGTTTGAAAATCCATAGCGACCTATTCAGTCTATGAATATCAATATTTATATAGATGCCTTTCACAAGTAATAGCACTGTAAGAATATAACAGAAAAGTTTGATTTGATTTGTTCTTAGTGCAATGAATTTTTCTGTATTCTTTCTGCCTTCTGTATGATACAAATCCCCCTTTCACAATAAAATTGTATCATTGGAAAAAAGGTTTTTTTGAAACAGGTTAAGATAATTCAGGACTTCCTGTGAACCAATTTTGGCTCACTAAATGATGTTGCTCAAGTCACTGGGAAGCATCCAGACTAATGCTGCCCTAATGCTGCCCTTGCATTAAAATATTTTGCACATGAAACAATTTTTGACAATCCTCACAGCCCTTTGCAGTCCCCAGTGTCTGCTGAAATTATGCCTGTAAGGGCTGTAGGACCCTCAGGGCAGGGGTGGATCTTATCTATGGGCAAAGTGGGCGGTGCTCACCTTAAATTTCTCAGTCACCATGTTGTCTCTGCTTACATTTTGTATGCCTACTGCCTCTCTCTGTGGTTCCCTGCTGCTCTTGCCTGCAGCCTGCTGCTGCTGCTTTAAGAGTTGTGAAGTGGATGATGGTAGCATTGACTTCACAGAACAAATGAAAAGCCCCAGATCTTTTAACATATCAATATTAATAAGGTAGCAGCCAATAAGCATGCTCAGTTTTGTTCTTGTAAAGTGGGCTGACCGAGGAGTGCCTTACAAACCTCCCTAAATGCCATATTTAAGTTAAGTTAAATTAAATTAAAATTTAATTTAATTTAGGTACAAGGAGGGCACCACTAGACTGCTGAAGGCAGTGTGTAAGAGGATGTTGTAGTCAGGGGCAAGCAGTTGGAGCAGGTGGTGAAAGTCAGCAATCTCCATCACCTGGAATGGCTGATCGTCCAAAGCGATAATCTCCCCAATGGTCCAGGTGATGAAATGAGGCTCTGGGCAACCAGATTGTTTGCCCACTGACTGCACACACTGCACAGGACACATCCCCTGCTAAAGAGAAGGAGCAGCTGCCTTGCCGCTAACCAAGGACAAACTAGGACTATTGTTGCCAGCAGTGGCATGGACCCCTGGATGCAGCCATTGTAGGTGTGACCACATTGCAGGTGTGCAGCATTCCTCAACATTTTAAAACCCTGCTGACCTGTGTCCTGGAGTAGAAACAGGCAGTGTGGTGGGGGGTCACCATGGCAGAGCTCAAAGTGGTCCCAAACCAGGCTGCTTTCTGTCTGGGACTGTTTGGGGGGGGGGTTTGATTTATTTTTTTCTTTTTCTTTCTGTTTCTTTTTATTGTATCACATAATCAAGGATGACAATTATATATGCAAGAATAACTATTTTTTAAAAACTGAAGAGAAGAAAAAGAAAGAAAGAAGATCCTTTAAATATAACTTTAACACAATATGGTACAACCTACCTAGGAAAAAAGAAAGGGAATGCGAGGTGGGGGGACAAACAAACAAACACCTTCTTCTAATGATATATATCTTTTTTCCCTCAAAGCATAAACAGTTCATTAAAATACGACCAAGTAGTTGAATATTATTCTTTATTAACTTTCATTTGAGGGTAAACCAGTTCAAATGCTGGGATTGTTTTTAATGGTTTTTAAACCGCTTTGGGGCTGTTTTTAATGAAAGGCAGTATATAAACTTAACAATTAAAAAAAATGCTGACAAGGGACACATGTCAGTTAGTTATCCAAAGTTGCAGTACAGAAGTAAATCTACCCTTCCAGTGCTGTACTACAATCCTTTTGGCAACCATTCCAAGCACGAAGAATCCACAATTCTTGATGTAATGCTAGATTCCATGTGCAGGGGATATACCATAACAAAACATGACTGTCCTTGACAGGCATTCAACCATTTTGGTGGGGGTGGTACTGGGGCTGCTGGTTTGTTCTGGAGCCACCACCTTCCATCTGGGGTGAGAAAGTTGAGGAAGTGGAAGTACTTCCTGCTCCTCCTCAGTCTCAGCTAGGGGAGTCGCACTGCCAATGGGGAGTGAGGAGGATGGAGAGAGTGAGTTGGCTGAGCTAGCAGCCAACGACATCTTCTCCTCCACTGTCATGGGAAGAGTTTCTTCCCTGACAGAGGACTCCCCCCACCTGCCATTCTATCTCAGCTCCCACAGGCCATGCAGCTTTGCTGCAGATCCTCCAGAAAGGAGAGCCTGTGCACAATATCAGTGGGGTAGTCTCGGGGAATAGGCCCTCTCACCATCACCCACCATGACCAAAGCATCACCGCTCCCTCTGCCTGCCACTCTGCTACTGTCTCTGCTTTGCACCTTCAGTGTGGGTTTAACCTCAGCGTGGGTTTAAAAAAAAATTAAACCCTGAAAGTGGGAGGAGAGGAGAAGTAGCTTTAAGTGGGTGCTTGCCCTGGAGTGATCTATGTATGCTCTGTGTGACACACACACACAGCACCATCTATAGCACTGTGGTGCATACACAGAAGCTAGAAAAATCAAATCTCCCCCAATTAAAGAAACAGGCTTTATTGGGGATGGGGAGTGGGGCCTTCTTGCCGGGGAGTGAGCAACAATGGGGCAAGTCTAAGGAAAAGGAAGGCAAAGGGCAGGGAATTACTGTGGCCTCTCTAACTCAAATCCACCCCTCCTGTCCTTTCGACTTCCTAGTACCTAATCCCTCCCTTCTCCAAACTAGACCCTATTTAAAGAACTCTTGTATAACTTGACCAAAGCAGGGGGTGTCTTACCTTCTGGCATCTTCTGCTAGAGGCTTCTGGCATCTCTAGCTGGAGTCTGCCAGGTGTTGTTCTTGGAAGCACTCTTGGGCTGAGCACACACCGGACTTGACAGCTGGGGAGAGGGCAGGTGGGCACCAGTCAAGCATCCACTCGCCCAAACAATAAAAAGAAAAGAAAACAAGAGGGGGGGCAGGACAGAGAGAGCCTGACAGGCTGGGCACAGACAGAACACACCAGCCTACAAAAACCAAAAAATGAATCCACCAGGCACACAGGCAGCAGCAACAAAGCTACAGCTTGGGGCTGCAGAAGGCGGGGGGCGGGGGGAGCACAGCAACCCAGTTATTAAAGTCCTGGGGGCTGGCTACAAGCAATAGTAAGATTTTTTTAAAAATAATAATAATAATAATTCAAGCAGCACCTAGTTAAAGCCACTGGGGGCTGCTGGCACAATTTTGAAAAAATTCGGCAGGTGGGGAAAATCAGTACAGCACCCAGTTATTAAAGCCACTGAGGGCTGGCTACAAGCAGTAATAAGAAATTCAAAATTTTAAAAATCCAAGCAGCAACCAGTTAAAGCCACTGGGGGCTGCTGGTACATTTAAAAAACAGAAAAAGGAAATAAAAGCAGCTGTTGGCACTGCAAATTAAAGTAAAATTTAAAAAAAATAAGAGGGGCAGATAAGCAGGCACTCTCTGTGTCTCTCTCTTCACTCACTGGGCCAGGCAGGCAGGCCCAGACCACCACCAGCAGTCTCTGCTCTCAGTGCTGCTGCTGTTTCTGCTGCAGTCTCTCTCTGATGATCCTTCTCTCCTGCAGCACAAATGGCTCTCTGCCTACATTATCAGCCCCTTACATTTTGAAAATCCCTCCTTTAGACTTGTTCTCCATGCTCCCTCCCTCCAGTCAATGGGGGCACAGTTGCACCTAAGGACACTTGATGTGAATGATAACAAGCCAACCAAGGAAATCTCAAGCCATTTGGAAGCCAGTTCCAGTAAACCAACAAGCAAAGGCAAAACGGCCCTCCAAAATAGCCTAGCCACTTGAATCACTCAAATCAATTTGAGTTATTCATGTGGTGAGTGCCATTTTTGCTGATTGCTACACACCACTCAAATAACTTGAATCAATTTGAGCTCGAATTGTGGCTGCTTTGATTCAAACTTGAATTAGGCCCTTTATTTTAAGAGTGATTTGATTCGAGTTTGAATCACTCAAATTAACCCAGTTTGAGTTCAAATCTATTTTACTCGAATCGATTTGTACATTTCTAGCTGGCTGGTTGTTGGGTAAGTTTGAGCTTTAGCTGACTTCTTTGTTTGGATAGGAGAACTGCAACTTTTGCGTTCCCTCCCTTGCTCTGTGATCTGCTCTGTATGCAAAGCATTCTGGCCCATTCCCAAAATGACATTGGAAGCAACAAACATTGGAAGAAACAGCAAACTGTAAGACTGGACTAATTAGATTAGAAACTGGCATAAGAAGCCAGAAATGTATTTTAGGACATATGCATGGACTTCTGAATCTAAACTGCTTTTCAAATAATTGCAGGAGTAGCTTCCCATGTGGGTGTGAAATGGAATCCAGAAATGGATTCTGTTGAAGGGAAAATAATTTCAAAAATCCATTTGCATGCAGAGAGCTAACCAGGTTTTTCTACGGATTATGACCAGTATCTGTAAATATGTCCACTGGGCGTTATTATTCATTGGGTAAGGGCTAAGGAAGTGATCTCTATTTTTTCAAAAAAAATTGTAATTTGCTAGGATGGACAGCTAGATGGGCGCCCAAGGTGGGCAGAGAGTGCCACTCAGCTGTTCAGCAAGCATGGAGTAGAGAGAGCATCTTTGCTTCCCATCGTGTTCTCTAAGTTACAGGAGATGTTTCATAGCTTCAGCAAGCATTATCAAAAAAACCTGTGGTGTTTCTATTATTTGTGTACGCATTTTTTTAAATAGGCAGGCAGAGCTTCCCTTGTAAATTCAGAATGCATTTGTTCCCCACTTTTGTAGCTGGTCTTTGCTTTATCTGTGGCTTATGTAGATTTATTTACTTTTACCCACGAACTCCCCAGCCCCCGCCGGCTCCGTCACCGAGCCGACAATCGTGTGGGCAGCCGATTCGGCCACCCAGGGCTCCCACCCTGATCGTCTGCAGGAGAGTGGGCTTAGCCCGCCCTCCCCACTTAGCTTCACAAAACGGGTCTCACTGATCGTGAGACCCGGCTCAGTGAGTTTCATGGCTGAATGGGGATTTCAACTTGGATTTTCCCATCTAGTCCAGCACACTAACCACTGTACCACTATGGCTTAGAGTTATTTCTTGTTGTTGTTGTTGTTGTTGTTATTTGTTATTTGTAATATTCATTTTTTAAACAATCAGGCAGGCAGAGTTGCCCTGGTGACTTCAGAATGCATTTACTCTCCATGGAAGCAGCCTTTTGTAATTGATCTGTCCTTTACTTGTGACTTCTACAGTTCCTTTCCTGGGGGTGTGCTTCTGAGTTGATGCTGCCATGTTAGATATGTATCACATGACCTTAGTCCTGTTAAGCAATAGAAAGCAACAGGTGTGTTCCATATTTCTCTGTATCTCTGCTGATAAGCAATTGAGATTTGAATCATTGTGTGTGTGTGTGTGTGTGTGTGTGTGTGTGTGCGCTTGTATTTTGATCCCACTTGTGTTAGCTACAATCTACACTTTGCCAGTTATCGCTAAGGCGCCTGCATAGTCCTAGCTCCGCCTCCGCAGCTGCCCACAATTGGCTTTGCCTCCTGCACCACCCACAGTTGGCTCCACCTCTCACTAGCTGTGGCTCTACCCATCACCTGCCCTGCCTAGTGCCCCACCCCATCCCAGGAACCACCAGCCGCCACTGCCTCAGGGCCATACACTGGGGGGGGGAGGCAACAGAGGGAAGGGGGCCTGGCAAAAATTGTTGTACACATGAAACGTTCTAGCACAAGGGCAGCGTTAATCTGGATGCTGCCCACTGTTTTTTAAATACAAACCTCCAAATCAGGTCAAGATAGTCTGCGATGCAACCTGACACTGAAGTGCTGGAGGAACTCTTCACACACGGTTCTCCTGAGCGTGTTATCTCAGTCACTTCAAATCAGTAGCATTGACTCTAAGTGCCACATGATAATATATGTCCTTAGTTATTGAAGGAAATGAATACAACAATGTATGCTCAGAGTGGGGGAGAGGCAGCTACGTACTTTGGTGCCAAGTTGAGCACACTTCACTGGCACTTTGTTGCCAAGTTGCAGAATGTGCCACTCTGACCCACACTGTAGCTTTAAGCATGAAACCACCTTTCATTTTCCCCAACTTTGCTGGAGAAATAACATGAACTCCTGGATATCATAGTTGCTTAAGAACATACGGTTCTTCTCTGCAATCCCCTTGTTGTACTGTGACTCTGCATAAGGGAGCCACAGAATATGAATCTTGAATTAATACTGCCTCAGGCAATGGTAACCCTCCACAGACTTTTCTCACAGCTCAGCTGCACTTGCTGAGGGAAATGTACTGCTTAGAGTGACTCTTTCCCTGACCCCCAGCCTGCCCACATATACTGTTGCACAGGGGAGAAAAATGACTAAACAGAGAAGCAACATAGTTAGCCACTTCAATGTGGCCCTACTGTGACTTTTAACTTCATGGAATCCCTTGTGCACTGTTAAATAGGAAGGAGCTTATGGTCTATTGGTTTTTAAAGTAAACAAAAAGAAAGCAACAATGAATCTCAGTTGGCTTTTTAAAAAACAACTGACTCTCTTTCAGAGGAGAAAAACCAAGAGTCACAAACATTATGACTATAACAAACTCAAAAGGATTGCCAGAAAACCTAATCTGTTCAACAGGTAACAACAGCCATCTTTGGAACCAGCACAGTGAGTCATATGCATTCAAAAAGTCAGCCTAGATCTGCCTTTTTAATATTCTCTAAATGTAATGCATATGCATAAGCTCAAAATGACTCAGAAAAAGCTGGTGGTATGAAAGTGGCCAACATGACCTAAATACAACTTTCCAATCAGTAATTTCTATGAAATCCAATAAGGCTAGCTATATAATTCTAAATTATTCCTAAATGCAAAGGTCATAAGGGCCAGAAGATGCATCACCAAACCTCACTCTCGTTTGCTTATTTTTGGATTTGATTTTTAACTGGCATCTAACGTGCTTACAATTAATTCCTAGTTAATAAGGCACTAGAAAAATGAAACCATTTGAATCAGTTCCCCAAGGCCTGGATCATGTAAACAGATATGTTACAATTGTACATTTCTCAGTCTTCTGAATTCACACTTGGTCTCTGAGTCCAGAGAGAAGCTCCAGGATGGTTTCTATTACAAATATTCAACCTCAAAGAGCACACATAGGAGTTACTTATATGATCAGCTTTCCTGAGCCAATTCATTAACTCTCTCATTTATTTACATGCTCACAGAGTTTAATCAGAGGATGAAGCAAGTTAAAAGTGAAGAAAAGAAACCCCGGGACGAAAAAATCACTTCAGCAGCAGCAGGTACATTATTTTGTATGTAGAGGAACACCATTGGGGCAGGTGGGGGGGGGGAATCCATGCAAACCACAGTCTGAGACTATGAACAACAAAATGTCAGTACTACACCTTCAGAATCCCTTCATGAATAAGCAAGGGTACTTGATCAAGGATAACAATCCTGATTCAGCAACACAAGTGTCTGGTCTTGATAACATTCTCATTCAATCTGGTCTAATTTTCACTGAGGTGAAAATCTCAGGCAAACTGTGTCCACGTTCAGATGTTATGTTCCCGCCACAAAACCTCAGGTTGGAGCAGCAAAACTCACTTCAAACTGAAGGTTCAAATTGGGGTTTGGCCAGGGAAACCAAAGGTAGCCTTTGCTGCGAAACAGCGGTTGCATGCATTTGTTCACAAATCCCAAACTCTGCCTCATTTAACTGCAGTTTTACACTATGTGTGAATGTGGTCAGTGTCTGAACTGTACCATTCAGAGGGCAGATGAGAGTGGCTGCTTTTAAAAGTGGTTGCTCTATTTTTTATTTTTTTTAAGGCTCTAGCCTACTCTAGCATGACTCCCTGACATGCTGATTCTCTATATGGAGGGTAGCTCTGTATGTGAGTGTGGGGTGGGGGCAGAGGGTATTCAACCATTTGAGGCCCAAATCTGAAGTGGTACTGCTCAGAGCCAGGTTTAACAGCATAGTGAGAGCTAGCTAAATGCTACCTACCATACAAATCCATCTCTGAAGAGCACATATCAACAACCAACTATAGTTTTGAAACATCTTTTCCTGAGACAGAATTTTCTCTAAACTCTGTTTTTCAAATATCTAGCTCACTCTCAAGATTAGGGGTGTGCATGAAAAATCTGGCACAGAATCGATTAGTCAAAAACCAGGCTGGTTTGAAGGTTCAGTCACAGACCAAACTGGGGGAGTATCGGTCTCCCAGTACCAGAACGAAACCAGATCTGGTTCTGGCAGGCCAGTTCCGTGCCAAACATGCAGCAGCGGCGGGGTGTGTGTGTGTGTGTGTGTGGCAACAAAGGTCGTTGAAAGGTTCTCTTACCACCAAGTTTGCTGCCTACACCACCGCTCATGGTGCCGCTCACACCGCCGCCCCCCAGGACAGCCCATAATTTAAGCGCATGAAATCCTGCCTCTTCTACCAAGCCGTCCACTTGGTGACAGCTTAGTTCTAGCCTCTGTGCATGCGCGAACACTATTTGCATGTTGATTCAAATAGGGTCCGCGCACGTGTGGATGCCAGAACCAAGCTGCCACCAAGTGGGTAGCTTGATACAAGAGGCAGGAGTGTGGATGCTTTTGTTGTGGGCTGTGCCGGGGGTGAGCAGCAGCATGGGCAGAAAGCTTGGTAGCAAGAGGGCCTTTTAACTGTCTCTCTCACTGCCCCCCACTGCCACCCCTTCACAAAGCCAGGGGTCCCCCACTCCTATACTTGTAAAGGGGGAATCCTCACCAGATTCCCCTTGACAAGTATTGCCACCCAAACCGCTGAACCTGATTGGACAGACTGGACTGGCCAGTTAATTTGATCGGACCAGTTTGGCGTGATGCAGTTCAGTTCATGTTGGTTCAAATTCAAACCGAACCACATGTTTTTGTTTGTGCACATCCCTATTCAAGATTGGCTAGAGTGGGTAAGAATTTCCTGCTTCTAAAAATGATCTGATTTTGTTGTTTTTTTATTTTCTTTCAAATGAACTCTGACATGAATATTATTTGTTCTGTGAAAGTTTGGAAGGAAACAGCTCAGGGCAAAAGTGATATGAAAAAACACTAGCCCTCACTTAAATAAAGTATTATTTTTATGTGCCAAGTTAAAAGAACATTGCAAAATCAAGATTACTGTTGTACGAAATATCTTCATCAACTAGATGTATAGAGAAAATACATTTCCAAAATGGTCTTGCTAAAAATGTGAATGCACTTGGACATTTCCAGAAGTTTTATTAATCTATGTTAGGAGCATAGGAAGCTGCCTTCTACTGAGTTAGACTATTGATCAGTCTAGCACAGTATTGTCTACACGGACTAGCAGTGGTTTCCCCAAGGCTGCAGGCAGGAATGCCCTATCTTGAAGATGCCAGGGTGGGAATTTGGGACCTCAGATGTACTTCCCAGAGTGGCCCCATTCCCATAAGGGGAATATTTAATAGTGCTCACACATATAGTCTCTCATTCAAATGCAAACCAGGGCAGACCCTGCCTAGCAAAGGGGACAATTCATGCTTCCTACTGCAAGAACAGATTTAATAGAAAACACATCACATAATCAATTAAAACTGTGTTTTGATTTTTTCCCCTTTTTGTCATGGAGTGAATGGATAACCAGTGCATCCTATTAAAAGTGTGAATTCTACTTATGAACTTGGAAGTGTGGCTGCCATAAAATTTAAAAATCCTGGACAATTTTGTTTGTAGCCATTGGCTATATACATGAGTAGGTATATAAATGGGACACTACCACTTACTTATTCAAAGAGAGACATCAATATCTGGAAACCATTTCCTTGTACATTTTGCTATGTAATCTGCTTTGAGAACTTTTTTTGTTGAAAAACAATATAAATATTTTAAATAATAACAAAATGTCATATGTGAATTGCCATGTGCCTGTTTTACTGAAAAAGTATTCAAACACTGATGCAACTTCCCACAGCAAAACAGACACTTATATGTTGGCTTGTACATTATGGTACATTTCCCACATTAGAATTAATCTCCAAATCAGAAGACAAACAAAGTATCCAACAGTGGGTTGCTTGATTTTATCTGACAGAATTTTGAAAGCCAGGGCTATAATAAATCACTGAACTTTAATGGCCACAATAAATCAGTAGTTGTTTTTAAAGAACTACAGCAATTTTGGTTTTCTTGCTATTACAAATGAACACAGCCACTTTTCTGGTGTCACTCACTGGATCTCATCATAATCTTTAATTTAAAGATATGTATATTAAAAGTATGTACACACAGAGTAACGTTTGCTCAGTTAGCCAGAAGGAGAAGTCAGGAAGATTAGAAAAACTCATCTCACTTGTGTTAAACTAAATCTCAGGATCACAATCCAGCACAGAGATCCACATACTTCAGTCCATTGAAATCCTAACTCTGTTGGATTGTGGCCTAGGAGCAATTTAGCTAAATTATAGTTTGCAGGTTCAATTTTTATTTTATTTTATTTTATTTTATTTGGCAAGGAGTAAGTAATATCTCTCAGGAGCCAGCAGAGGGTGCTTCCTTTTTAGGGTTGTATGGAAATTAATCTTAAGAAAAACAGTAACAAATGTTTAAAAGAAAATACCAGGTGTCTTTTTGTGTGTCAAATAGTGCCCCTTTTACCACTGAAGAGCAGCTATCTGGGAAAATCAATCTCGAAATCCCAATTCCGCTATGTTGAATTTTATTCATGCATAAAGTGTAATCTTTTAACAATGTCCATATTACAGGTTTGTGATCCAAAGTTTTCACACTAACATTTTATTTGTAAGAATGATAATCCGCCCCACCTCCCTTACTAAATCCAAGTAGGTTTCACAGAGGCAGTTCCTTTACTGCCACAACCCCCGTTTGACAAAGTAGAATAAAGTGCCACTGACACGCTTTTAAATGGCTGTTTGTCTTTGAACTCTCTTTCCTCAGGTGCTCTTCATAATGAATGGAACATATTACTGACTTTGCATCACCATCAGAGATGTTTCGGCGACATGGCGAAATAAACCCAACAGCAAAACTCCTATTCATTGAGCTTCCAAAATAGCCAGCTCACCAGCCTGTTGGACACATAGATAAATACAGTGACCTAAAGACTCCTTGGAGTGTACAACTATGGTCTCTCCCTGGGGAAATCTAATTTAATCATGAAAAACCTTTCGACTAAGCAACCTAACTTGGAATCTGCCTGGCAGCATTCTGCCTTGTAAAGTCTTGATTCCTAGAGTCCTAGCTTTGAGAGGAGCACTGATCTGAATCACAGTTCTCCAAAGAGCGAGTCACTAGTGCTAAAAAGGATTAAACTTCTAAGCTTGTCAAGCTAGCTTGAAGGTATTTTTCCTTTCCCCATTATTTTAAGACTTCATAGCATGCTTAAATTAAATATATGGAAGATTATGTATTGCTAAATACATCGCAAGCAAACCACGTCTAGAGTGCACACATTCTTCCACCCCAGAACATTTAGTTTTAAATGGTTGTGCATTTCCTTGGAAAGCAGCCATCCTTGGCAGCAGATCTCAGTGGGAAACTTGTGTCTTTGAGCTCAGAACGAGCCCATACTGGAATTAAAACACAACACTAGCAGTCAGGATTAGTTGTTCTTGGCGAGTAAGTGTTTTAGAACGGCATGGAAATACGGGAGCTGACCTTCAAGCTGAAATCCTCTTTTTTTAAGCGCGGGGTGGGGGGTGGGGACGCTATGATTAACTGCATGACTTCACTGATTGTTAAGGTAACAGATTGAAGTGCCACAGTGAAGTATTTCCTTTTTGTTTACAAACAATAGGTGGCCTCTTCTTCTATACAGAATGAAAACATTGTACAGGCATTGGTTCCTCAAGCTTAAAATTATTTCTGCCACCAAATATATTTTTCACTGAAAGTCCAAACCTTAAAACATGGGTTAGTTTGGGGGAGAGGGTGTTTTTGGCACCAATTGAATAACTACTTTTGTAATATTTGAAATATGTTTGCTTCTTTTGAAAGAATTATGTACCTACCACATAATGAGCTAATTAATGAAAGAACAAAAGATGCCTTTTGTTATACCCAAGACATACTAGATTCTAGGAATAAGCGACACACTTCTCACTTAAAATGAGACTTTATTCCTGGTTTACACATCTGTATCATTTTGTATAATAGTTTTTTAAAAAAGTTAAAATGACAACCGACTTAGAATGTACGCTTTGATTTTTTTTTAAAGCCTCAAAAACAATATTTATGGATTTTGAAGGGTGAGTAAAAAGGATGCACTTTGATCAGATGGTTTCTAAGAAAGCATCACATTTATACACTCTGGCAGCAGAGTTGAGCAATTGACAGAAAAGATAGAAAGCTTTGTGAACAAAATAAAAGATGAGATTTTATTAAATATAGGTTCTATTAATTCACAGCCAAACCTCTGTTTATTGTTGTGGGTTAAAAATGATGTTCTCTTTATTCTAAATCATATCTCCACAGACACAGTACATCTTGTCTATGCATGTGTAGAACTCTTCGTTTGCTAGAAATGCCTCAAGCACCAAGAGCGGTAAAATAAAAATGACAGTCTAGATTTAAATCTTACTACACTTTAGAAAACATATTAAACCCATGATTTATATTGCAGTTACAGGTATACTTGGGAGGATGCAATTTTTGCTTACATCAAAAAATGAACACGCAAAGCTTGTAGTGGGAGTGGGGAGGCTCATAACATCTCTAAAATGATGGTGCCTGCCACTAAATCAGGGGTGTCAATAGTCACATGCCTGGTTGTCTGTAGTAAGATTGTTTCCCAGCACAAAAGCTTTACAAAAGTGGGATTTATTTATTTCCCATTTAGGGGAATATTTAATAATGTACGTGTGTATGGCAGGCAGGCTATCAAAAACTCCTTTCGGGCTAGCAACTTTTGCCAACTGATTGACAAGACATGTGCCTTGGATTAGTCTTACCAAAATACTGGGAAACTCCAGCAGACTAGATGCTGGACTTTGACCTAGTGAGCTGAATATATAACAGCAACCATGGACTCATTGCGTGTTCTAAGACTCACCTAAGTTCACTATCTGCAAAATGAAAAGCACTGGTACCCTACCCCACAGGGTTATTATGAGAATAAATATAATGAAGCCTTTCATTATAATGACTTAGTGGGAAATGACTTGCCTAGGGAGCAAGAGTTTGCCAGTTCGAATCCCCGCTGATATGTTTCCCAGACTATGGGAAACACCTATATTGGGCGGCTGCAATATAGGAAGATGCTGAAAGGCATAATCTCATCCTGTGCGGGAGATGGCAATGATAAACCGCTCCTGTATTCCACCAACGACAACCACAGGGCTCTGTGGTCACCAGGAGTCGACACCGACTCGACAGCACACTTTACATTACATTTTTTCACATTAAAAGTACCTTACAAATTGTTATATATGTACTATATATACATAGTACATATATAACAACTGAAGGTACCAACACAGAAACCAATCTAGAATCTGGAAAATATATATGTAAGTATTATGATGATGGGCTAAAGTGGTTGAAAAATTGAAATGGACTGCTTGCACAAAACTCCAAATGAGGGTCATAAATCAACACATAGATTTAGATTCAAAGAAATCGTGACTGGAAAGCAAACAGCCATTAGTACTGTTCTGCAAACACTTGCACAGGAGTTCACACAGTGCTAGAGTCAGTAGAACCTATAGTAGTCCTCAGGCTTTTGCTTGTGCTAAAGTTCACACAAATGGAAGAAAAGCTTTGGATAGAGTTGCGATGTTATAGCATGAGATGTGAAAAAACAACCCTTCTGTGAGCAGAAGATGCCTTCTACATGAGGAATTGCACCTTTGAACCTATAGCATTTTAAAAGGTCACAATTACAATTATGAATGAGTCATGGGGCCCAAAAGCTGATGAGACAGCCTTTTCTATCTCCACTGTGAGCCCTTTTTCACAATCTGTGATAAGGGCTTGAAGGGACATGGGGAGTTAGCCTCGAAAAGCTTACCTCCCCCACAGACGATCCTCTCCTTGTTGCTGGGTGTCCGCCCAGACAATTGCTGGCTTCTGCTCGCAGCAGGGAGGTTGGGGAGCTGGGCCCCAGGGAACTCCCATAATGCACCACACAAGAGGAATTGCATGGTCCTGTCACATGATCAGTTAGCCTGGGCTGAAGGCATGTTTGCACCCTTAACCCTGTCTGGGCTAACAGCTGGAGCTGCCTTACGGGTTTGCCGCCGCACTGCCACTGGGAGCCGAGCAGCTACCGGCAGTTCTCATGTGAAGGATAAACTGGGCGGGGCTTCTCTAGCCCGGTTTTGCCTGCGTGTGAGAACAGCCTCTGTGTCTCTGCCTTGGTATCTACATAGTCATCAAACACACTGCTTGTTGGACACTTTGTACAAGCCTTCCTACAGAGGTGAAAAAATGAGTAATATTCAGATTTGTTTGACACAACTACCAATAAGGTTTAAAATTCCTATGTGAATAACATGTCCTTCAACACCCAAGCATTGCTAAGGTAAAGTGTATGTATGCAAAGCAAAACAACTGATCATCTGATATCTTGCTATGACTTGGGACAGAAAATGACAGAAAATAGCTAATTCCATTGATGAGAACCTTCAACTAATTACTTAAAAAACACCCATATATAAAATACTATCATGACTTTCTATGAAAGGAGGCACTCCAGAAGTTCACATCATCAACAGAAAACCTCAAAGGTATTCCTCAGAAAAAGAGGAATCAGTGATAGCAATTACTATGCAAACAACAGCAGCTGCAGATGAGAAAATCTATCACCATAACAAAAATCCATAGTATTGAAATAAACATGATTTTCTGGGAGAGAATCAATACTACTAATACACTAGTAGAGCATCCTTTATCCAGCCAAGATGCAAAATAATACTATATAATTTGAGTGTGGGTACTACTGTTATCCACACATAAGCCTGAATACATCAGAACAAAATTCTTTGTGATGCTTACCTCACTCAATACCCTGACCCTGCACTCTTCTACACAGAAACACACTGAGTGGCTCACTATCCTGCTCCTGTACTGGGAGCCAACCTTGACCCCCTGCATGGGGGTTGCAGCATCCATTGGTATGGCTGCATGAGTGTGACATATGACAGCTGTAACACAAGTGCAACATACAGGAGAGGGACAGGAATGGTCACTGCCAGCACTTGGCACCCGATCATATGAGCTATCAAAATTATGTCCCTATAGAATGGCTGCTACTACGTACCGGTGGGATACTGTAAACTGGAATAAATTTAAGAGCTTCAAATAGGAAGATAGGCCAAAATACTGTAGTATATGGATACTGGTACACATTATACCCATCTAACTGGTGGCTGTGCAACCTGTGGGCCACTATTCCTATTAGATCCATCCTGCAGGACCAGCATAGGCAGTATTGTGGCAGGAGGAAGGCAATAGGGCAAAGAGCCTGA
Organism: Hemicordylus capensis; assembly: GCF_027244095.1. NCBI lineage: Eukaryota > Metazoa > Chordata > Lepidosauria > Squamata > Cordylidae > Hemicordylus > Hemicordylus capensis. The sequence continues at coordinate 173,351,056 of NC_069661.1, forward strand.
CCGAATCAACCTCCTGCTAACTGAACAAAGAGGCACTTTTAGAAATGATTATTCTCTTATATTTAGCAGGGGGAGAGCAACTGTCCCTATCCAACCCCAGCACAGCATCTCTCCAGTGTTTGTCGCTGGTGTTGACCTTATGTTTCTCTTTAGGTTGTGAGACATTTTGGGACAGGGAACTATCTCCCCCCCGCCCCCCCCCCCCCTGCATATGAATCACATTTGATCACTTTTTTGTTCAAAACAAAAGAGAGAGAGAAAGAGAGAGAGGAAAAAGATTGTTCTGCTGACTTGCTCCCAAATAAAGACTTCTGGCTACCATAATAACACAGTGATGTTGCTGAATGTCTGGAGATTGGACTTTAGCTCAGTGGAAGAGCATATAAGTTGCATGTAGAATATCCTGAGTTCCGTCTCTGGCAGGATTGGGAAAGATCGCTGTCTGAAACCCCAGAGAGATGCTGCTGAGCTAGATGGACCAATGGTCAGACTAAGGCAGCTTCCTATTCCTAATGTTGGAACTGGGAGGAGCATTGGAAAAACCGAAAACACTCCAGATCAGAGAGAATGATATTTTTTTTAATAATCTGAGCCAAAACCCCTTTAAATTTGACTAGGTTGATATAAATAAATTCAGGCCATTCCAAGCTGTGACTGCCCTTTCCCTCAAATTTATCTAACAGCAAGATGGAGTGCAACAAGGAAGGCCGTTCGTCAGGCCCTCATTATGCAGAAAAGCCTTACCAACAAGAAGTTCCCAGTGCAAAGCTCCTTGGGAATTGTTGTTTCCCATGGCTTATGGCTTCTTATACTTGGGGACAGGAACCCCCTGGGTATCTGGCATACTCCACTCACTGCTGGAAGGTAGGTTTGGAGAAAGGAGCACAGGTGTGAATGCACATGAATGGAAACTGGTTGCAGAGAAAACCTTTAAACAGGGAAGTATTTGGAATGGACCTGCATTTTTTCTAATATCTTAAAAAAAATATTGGGGGGAACCTGGGCTTCTCCCAGGGGCACCACTACCCCCAGAATTCGGGATTGAAGTCTGGTCCCCTCCAGGTGCCTGGGCCCCCCCAAACCACCTCTTCTTTGTCCCAGGTGGACAGCTGGGCTGCACCGCGCTGCTGCTAGCCCACGCTGAGTTGCCAAGCACAACTGTGCTCAGGGGGCAGCTAGCAGTTAGGGCTGAGTGCGGCCAGCCCCCTGAAGCAAAACTGCGGCCTGCAGCCTGCCCAATCTCTTCCTGAGCGCAGCGGTAGCAGTGACTCTGCTGAGAAAATAAGCGGATTCAACACAACCATGGTCTGAAAACACAGAGGACGGCACAGGCAAGTAATGTAGGGATTGGAAAATGTATAGGAGAGCTAGAGAGCACCTCAACCAATCACTGCTTTGTTCTCCTGCTTCAAAACTGCTCTCTAATTGCAAGCAGCCTGTACATGAGCAGCTTCCACCAACTAAGTTTGCAGCATGATTAGAGGTGTGTTTGTGTGAATGAGAGATTTCCTTCCGCTCACCCCCTCTGTCACGCTTGAACTATTCTCTCTGTGTGTTTCTCAGGGAGGGAGGGAGATTTTTTTTTTTTCTTTCCCTTCCTCCCCTTGGAAGCTACTCTGAGGTGAGGGTTGGCTTTGTATTACAAGTTTGTTTGTTCGTTTGTTGCTTTTGCTGCTGATGTTACTGTTTTCTTTTTGTTTCTGGGTAGCCATGTGGTGACTGTGTGAGTGCTAGATTGTTTGTTGGCTTTAAGCTGGTCTGTGAGCTTTTAATATATTTATATGCTGCTTTTCAACAACAAAAAGTTATGTGTTGAAATATTTTTGATAGTTCACATGTGCATAAATATACTTGTTTTATATCCTTACATTCTTGTGAGTTCATTTGCTATTTGGGTTCTCAAGAACCCACATGTTAAAAATACTGTCTGTGTCACAGTGCGTGTGTGTGTGTTTTGTGTGTGTGTGTTGGGAGATAATGCTTATCTTGCGGGGAGAGGCTCATAAGGCCTTTAGGTCCAGGCTCCAAAATTACCTAGTTGCACCTCTGCTCAGAGCCATTCTTGAATGAACGGTACACAGACATGACAGATACCTTCTAATGACAATCTTCTCCTCTATAAAGTACCCCCTGTATTGGTCAAACAGAACCGAGCTGATAAGATGAAGAATGGACATATATAAAACATACATGCTGCTTTAAAACAGAAACAGGCAAAAAGCCTTACCTGATGCACAAGGAAATGGGAAAAAGCTGAGGGCTAGAACATTTCTTTGGCGTGGAGAGCAATTTGCTAGTACAGCGTTTGCTCTTCCCAGCCATGCGGGGAGAGGCAGTATACTTTACTAGGGAACCCAGGTGAGGATGCAAACCTATTACCATTAATAGTAAAAATGAGGCTAAATTGTTGATCACATTTGAGGAGGTTTACACAAACTTATTTCACTGTATCTAGATACGGCAGGCCTGCTCAACTTAGGCTGTTTGTGGACTACAACTCCCATAATCCCCAGCTACAGTGGCCAATAGCCAGGGATTACTGCAGTTGTAGGCCAACATCTACAGGAGGGTTGAACCTGAGCAGCCCTGATATTGGGTAACCCTATTGTGTGAGTTAGTCCAAAGCCATATCTGAACAGAACAAGCAATATTCTGTACAATGGGCTTGTCAGCTCAGGTCCACCTCAAGAGCAAAGAGACTGAGCATGTGTATGTGTAGGTGCTTGTACAAGGGTGGACATACATCATTTTTAAAAATACCAAGTTGTTCTGGTAAGAACTAATCTGCCTGCTTTCCTTTCACTATAATCTTAATTGATAATTACCATCCTCACAAGTTAACCTACTTCAGCCTTAAACATTCACACATCCGCCATCTTGAATTGGGCTTGATGACATCATCACAAACTATGCCATTGAGGTGTACCTATGTGTCCCTACAGCTTTACCCAATTTGGTTCATATTGGTCAAGGCATTGCAAAGTTGTTGTGGGGAACGTACAGAGAGAGAGAGAGAGAGAGAGAGAGAGAGAGAGAAATCCAGATGATCTCATAAGCTTACTTTCCTTAAGGAAAGTAGGCTAAAAATACAAAGAGGATAATCATCACCAAAAAGGAGGACAAAAAGAAGGCATAAATATAAATAAAATATGCATACCCTCTTGTGATGGTCAGTAGGTTTAAATCTTGCTGGACACAAGCACTGTTGGTTAAACTTTCATCACTTGGCTTCTCCATAGAATATCTGTCACTATTAAAATATAGTCAAGCCAAGGAGACCTTCAAACAGGATATTGAGTATCAAAATGACCTAGGTGTTATCTCACAGACCATTGGAGGGCGCCTTGGTGATTTTAGCCAGGAATCCACCAGTTATTTATTGCCACTTTCTCTACCCAATCATCACAGAGCGTTCCTCGGAGCAAGACATGATGCCTTACCATCAGCAGTTTTATAAGGGAAATTTCTAAAAATCCCCCTGGCCAGTCGGATCTGCCCTTGTGGTTTAGGTGAGGTTGAATCTGTCCACCATGTGTTGCTATATTGTTCTTTTTATAACAATAGTCAATGTAGTCTTATTGCTCCCTTTTTATTACATGACCCCGGCCAAACTGATGAATTTTATGTCACACTTCCTGCAGATAAGAAATCTTCCATCACTCACAAGGTTGCTAAATTCTGTGAGACTGCTGTTAAGATCCACCAACAATTAATTCCTATTTCTTAGATGCCGCCATAAAACGGTCACTCTGTTGGTGTACTGTATGATAGAACTCTTTTTTTAATGCTGTATTATTAGTTTGTTTCTATGTCTGATCTATGATCGTAATAAAGTTATTCATTCATTCAATATGCATATGTTAATGCATATGTATAGATGTAAATTTTAGATATTAAATAATTGTATTTTTTCCAGTCTCTCAAATGGTGAAAACCATATATACCATTAAAAGCTTTAATGCTGTTAGCAGATAACCAGCATATTAGAGCAGAACTGAGCTTAACCGAGATCTATTTGGAGAGGGTGAAGACAATCATATCATACAGCTTCTGAATATGTTTTCTCTTTTTCCCTTACTTAATGCCTCTCCCAATTCCTCTTTCTAATAGAAAATGAATATATACAGGTGAAACTCGGAAAATCAGAATATCGTGCAAAAGTCCATTAATTTCAGTAATGCAAATTAAAAGGTGAAACTGATATATGAGACAGACGCATTACATGCAAAGCAAGATAAGTCAAGCCTTAATTTGTTATAATTGTGATGATCATGGCATACAGCTCATGAAAACCCCAAATCCACAATCCCAGAAACAGGGGCGTAGCAAGGTTGGAATGAGCACAGAGACGAGATTTTAAAATGCCCCCCCCACTCAAAGTCCAGGGCCTCCGCACACCCCAGGCCCCCAAGGATTTAAGTCTGATATTCCAAAATAAGTATGCTGCCTGGAAATACATTTCACTGAATACACACACGCACACGTCACAATATATAGTGATATACATTGAGTACTATACATTTGTTTTACTTTTAATGCCTAGAACACACTAGAAAGATGAATGATTAAAATGGACCCCTCGCTGCAGATTAGCAAAGGAGACTTTCAACCATGCAGGGTGAGCCTATGTTTGTTTTCTCAGAATTCTGAACAAATTCAGTCAAGTTCGATTCCAGGAGGTTTTTCACAGGAGGCTTTTAAAGCGCTTTAACACACATCTCCTCTGGAATGGAGGTGCTGCATTCACATGTTGGCCAGATTTACCCTGAAGTCCCTGCAAGTTATTGGGGAGCAGTTCACACACAAGAAAAATAAAATAAAATAAAAGCACAAGACATGCTTCACAGTTCTCACTCAGACCTTCTGGGTTGCAAAACAACTTGAACATAAGTGCATTTATAAATGAATGAATGAATGAATGAATGAAATATAATACTGTTTCTTCCAGAAGTTTTTGTAATTTTCTGCCATGAAACAAGCCACTTATAGGACTTTTTAGATAGTTTTTTTTAAGCCAGCAAATTTTCCAAGCTGTTTAAAAATAAATATTCAGAGACTTCTCAGTCCTGTCCCCCCCAATCAAAGCCCTATGGCAAGCAGATGCCTATATATCCGGGGCAGGGGGGGGGGAAGGTAACCACAAAAAGGAGTTCACACTCTACCTGGCAAATGCTGGACTGGGCAGGGCAGCAAGGGGTCTTTTGCTGCAGAGAACTGTGGTGGCCACTCTGGCTCCTCCTCCTTCCTGGCTGGCTTGGGCCCTACTGGAGTTCAGGCTCCACAGAGGCCTACACGAGGTCTCCGTGGAAGCCCCGCCCACCCGCCGATCAGCTGAGAGGCGGGAGAAAAGGAGCTCTTTGCAGCTTGTCTGCTGCTTCGATTGCCGGCCAGGAGAACAAGCTGGAGAGACGGCGAACGGGGCAAGTGGCTGAGGGGCCTTGGGGCTGGGCAGGGGGCAATGGGGAGTCACGTGAGTTGCCTCTGGGGGGCCCCTCCAGGCAGTGGGGCCCCCCGACAACTGTCTCCCCTTGCCCGATCGTTGTTACGCGCCTGCCCAGAAAATTAGAATATCACATGGAACCAAGAAGACAAGGATTGTAGAATAGAACAATATCGGACCTCTGAAAAGTATAAGCATGCATATGTATTCAGTACTTGGTTTGGGCCCCTTTTGCAGCAATTACTGCCTCGATGTGGCATGGCATGGATGCTATCAGCCTGTGGCACTGCTGAGGTGTTATGGAAGACCAGGATGCTTCATTAGCGGCCTTCAGCTCTTCTGCATTGTTTGGTCTCATGTCTCTCATCCTTCTCTTGGCAATGCCCCATAGATTCTCTATGGAGTCAGGTCAGGCGAGTTTGCTGGCCAATCAAGCACAGTACACTGTATACTTTTCAGAGGTCCGATATTGTTCTATTCTACAATCCTTGTCTTCTTGGTTCCATGTAATATTCTAATCTCTCTCAGCCCTATCTTGGAGATGCCAGGGAAGGAACTTGGAGCCTAGATGCTCTTCCCAGAGCAGCTCCATCCCCTAAGGGGAATATCTTACAGCGCTCACACTTCTAGTCTCCCTTTCGTATGCAACTAGGGCGGATCCTGCTTAGCTTAAGGGGACAAGTCATGCTTGCTACCACAAGACCAGCTCTCTTCCCAAGTCAGGTGTCTATTGCCCAACTGTGGATACACGAATCCATGGATGATGAATCCATGGATAAATAAATTCTCCTGTATGTTCTCCCAAGAAATAAAAATCCTATAGTTCCTTGGTTTCTGCAGGCATTTTCAGGGCATAGGCAGCAGGACTAAACAGGGTATGGCAGCCAAGTGGAAGGAGATTGCAGACATGAACATAATAATCAAAGAAATTGATAATTCAGGAACAGTGAGAATTGGTGCACTGGTACAATTTACAGTCTGTAGAACATAAGGGAGTGAATGAGTTAGGCTTTTAATTCCCAAAGGGCATTGAACCATTGACACTAGTTTCAGGAAAATCCATTGGCCACCAGCTGGCTTCCAGGAGATACTCTAGTTTGCCTCCTCCATACTTCCTTTTCTGTTCTTTCTCTCTCTTTCTTTTTAAAATCCAGAGAGCAGGAAAAGGAGTAGCAGCTGCTGGCATATCATCTAGTAAGGAGAGCACTAGCCAAAGGAGGGTTGAGACAAACAGAGATAGTTGACAGGCATGGGCACCTCGTTGCCATCACACAACTGCTGACTGTCTCAGTGAGCCTCATTGACAGGCTGGCCCTGACATGCTGGTATGTATATTTGTACCAGAATTTATGAATGTGGTGAAAGTTCACACTTGCTGACATAAAAAGAGAGGATGCACTGGTGTGGCGAGAGAGCAGCCTAACAGAACTTCCAAATTAACTGCATCATTGCAGTGGGGAATTGGACAGCGTGGTATAGTGGTTAGAGTGCTGGACTAGGACCGAGGAGAGCCGAGTTCAAATCCCCATTCAGCCATGATACTAGCTGGGTGATTCTGGGCCAGTCACTTCTCTCTCAGCCTAACCTTCTTCACAGGGTTGTTGTGAAAGAGAAACTTAAGTATGTAGTACACTGCTCTGGGCTCTTGGAGGAAGAGCGGGATATAAATGTAAAAAGCTCTCTGTGCCACCCCAAAATATGTCCTTGAGGGCCGCGCAACCCTTAGGGACATATTTTTGGATGGCACAGAGGGCTTCCTGGGGAAAGGGAGGGTGTCAGAAATTACCACTTCCCCTCTGTACTAGTGCAGTTAGTTGGGAAGTCTATTCAGCTGTTCTGTCACTGCACCAGTCCATATTTGCTTTGTATGTCAGCCACTATTACAAGGGGACTAACTAACTGTAGCTATCTTTACTGTTACCGGTGTTGAACTAAGTGTAACTATCCTTACCTTTCTCTATCTTTACCCTTAAGAATGTTTTATAACTTTTTCCTTTGTAAACACAAAGAAATATTATGCTTATTTAACTAAGGCTTTATTCAGAAGCCACTCCATTTTTTTCTCCTCCTCCTTTTCCTCTTTTTTCTTTCTGACCCTATCTCCCCATACGCTACAGGATCCCCACTGGGACAAACATCCCCACTGGGACAAACATCCTCCAAACAACAAGACACAAAAGATTACTAGAAAGAATACAACAGAAAGTAATGTGTGAATCAACCCTGGAAAGGAATATAAAACACTCTAATCTGTGGCACTGGGGACCTGCATGCCTTTTAATACTGTTCTTCAACAATGCCACAAAAAGAAAAGTGCTTTGTACAAAAAGCATTCACCCCCATCCTCAATTTAAGTAGAAGTATCTGTAATCCAATAAATAAGATGTATTGAATGGGGTGGGGTGGGGTGGGGGGAATCAGCAGTATCTTATTGCAGATCAACCACAGCTTTATACTGCTGAGCAATGAATGATCAATAGCAGGCTACTCATTTTAGCTGAGTGATCACCATTGATTTTAAACCCACTTAATGAGGTGCTTAGTCCTAGATCCAACATAAATGTAATCCATGTTGCAGCTACTTGAAAAATAAACCCAATCTTGTTATAATTTGATTTGACAGTTAGGACTGCAGTGTAAGATCATTAACACTTCACAGGTTATACCCTGAAGTAAATCTTACCAGAAGTCACATAAATAAGGACAGATTTACGCAATTATGTAGTTATGGATATCACTGAATTCCTAACGATAGTGAATTCTTGCTATTCATTTGACTTTGATATGCATAAAAAGTCACAATTCAACACAAAACAAGTCAACCAATTTTCCTTTATTTTCTTCCTTGGTTTCAGGACATTTATATTTCAGGTGGAGGTGTGTGAAGTGAACCCAGACAGTGACATCTAAGAGAATTTTTGCTTGTGAAAGATCTTGGAAAAGTTTGATTTGTTCCACTTAGGTTTGCATTTTTGCCTATTGTTTGAATGCAATGCTCTGCTATAAAAGCTTTACAGGAGTTAAAGAAAAAGTTCATTTTGTCAAACACAAGTCAAAACTAAAGACTTATTCCCTTAAAGAAAAAAAAATGCTGAGAGTAATCAGAACAAAAATGCAGATAACCCCTGTGGTGGTAACATCAATGTTTTGGGCCTCTTTCATGAGGGGAAAAATGCAAAGATAAGGGAGCTCACTGCTTTGTAAGTGCTTCATGGGTATTTGAAACTGAACAATAATAATAAAAAAGATACTTCAGTACATGCACTTCCTGATCAAACACATTAACTTATCTAATCCATCACCTGTAAATCTACCCATATACAACATCACTGTGTTTTACCTGCTGTAATCACCAACAGTGAGTGAGAAATTATGGAATTTGTTAATGCAACAAGATGAAACAATATACGTTGTAAAAAGAATGCTCACAACTTCTGTGTATGTTGACTTTATAATTCTGATTATGGTCAGGGCTAGGATCCTTTTTTAAAAAATGTGATGAGACTATTAATTCTCTTACTCTTGCTCAAAAATCCAGCACAGACCAAATGGTGACACAAAAGAAAGAGTGGAATAGGGCATGAGTAGTGTCAGTCCCCGGGAGGGAAGGGAACTCAAGGGGGACACAGAAAGGGTAAAATGCATTTCTGGCTAGGTAAGCTGTCCCAGATATTAGATTTCTGGGGGGAAAATTGGGGTGGGCAGAGTTTGTGGGGCACATCATAGTGCATGAACATCACAAAAGGCATCACTGGAATAGAAGTCTATCAACGGCTACTAATCTAAGGGCTATAGGCCACTTCCAACATCAGAGGCAGGATGCCTCTGAATACCAATTGCAGGGGAGTAACAGCAGGAGAGGGGGCATGCCCTCACCTCTTGCTGTGTGCTGTGGAGGCATCTGGTGGGCCACTGTGTGAAACAGGATGCTGGACTAGATGGACCTCGGGCCTGATCCAGCAGGGCTGTTCTTATGGATGATACATCTCCACTAACTTACCTCAAAGGGTTGTCTAACCTACCTCACAGGGTTGTTGTGAGGATAAACATATCCATGTATACCACTCTGATCTTCTAGGAGAAAGAGTGGGATATAAGTGTAAAAATAAAATAAATAAATAATCTATCCCATCACATGGAGAGGAATGAGTGCTTGCAGCTCCTCCTCACCCATTTGGTGCTCCTCCTCACCTACTCAGTGCTGCTTCTGGCTATTGCTGCATATTACGGGATGGAATATCTCAATGCCACCTAGTTGGTTGTACATATCAGGCAGTATAAAAATATTATAAATAAATAAATTGCATGGTACAGTTAAAGGTAAAGTGTGCCATCAAGTCAGTTTCAACTTCTGGTGACCACAGAGTCCTGTGGTTATCATTGGTAGAATATAAGAGGGGTTTACCATTGTCTCCTCCTGCACAGTATGAGATGATGCCTTTCAGCATCTTCCGATATCACTGCTACGTGATATAGGTGTATCATCAGGGATTCAAACCGGCAACCTCTTGCTTGATTGTCCAGCATTTCCCCACTGATCCATTAGGTGGCACAATTAGATGATCCGTCTCCATACGTACATGGCTCACTAGATGAGTAGAGCAAATTCACTTGTTCCTCTCCACACAATGGGCCAGATTGGGGGAGATGCAACACTTGATCCAGTCCACAAATTTTCATCACTTGTAGTCACAGAGTTAAATATGTGCTGATACAGTTTAAAAGCATTATATATGAGGTGCTATGAGAGGAAATGAAAGTTCTGCCTGTGGTGTTTGATCTGTGATCAATATAATGATTGATCAAGCACTATACTTAGCAGAAAAATAACCTGTATTATTCCTAAAACCTAAGGCAATGGATCCATTAATTTAAAAAATGGGGGACCTCTCTTAAATATCTTTGTTTCTTTGGGTCACATATGTCAGTTCAAACCCCAACCCAGATATATAACTGTTCTACGTCTTTATACCATGTTTACTAAAATATCAATTTTAAATCACTGGTTTGTGTCCTCTTGATCAATGATGATGATTCATCATTTGATAATAAATAGTCTAAACACTGATTTTGAGAACAAACACGAGCATTATATAGGTATTTTTGCCTTAGCAGCAGCATCCTCCAAAATATTCTTGGCTCCTCAATTTCCCTTATTTTAAATAAATAAATAAATAAATTGTTTGTTTGTTTGTTTGTTTATTTATTTGAGCTACTTTAGTACTTCAGTTTAGTTCCTTTATTTGAAGTCCCAGCTCATCCACTTGAATCCTTCCCTAATCTCAAAGGATCTTGTTTGCCATTCCTTGTCATCTAGGAGGGGTTCTAAGCCAAACTAGCTAATGAGATCTTAAAACAAAAGGGAAATTAAAATGAAACAAGTTGTTCTAGTAAGAACTAATAAGCCTACTTTCCTTTCACTGCCTCTACATCTGGACTAAATTTGGTGCAAATTGAAGTCCACAAGTTCGATCTCTTGAGCCTCAAATGTTCATATGTCCGCCATCTTGGATTGGTACAAACTACACCATTGAGGTTTCCCTGTGTGTCACTCATTACAGCTGTTCCAAATTTGGTTCAAATCAGTTAGACAGTCCTCAAGTTAGTGCACTTGCATCTCAGAGGTTTATGCATCCACCATCTTGGATCGGGGTGGGTGACACCATCACAGACTGCACCATTGAGGTGTCCCTATGTGTCCCTACAACTGTACCCAATTTGGTTCATATTGGTCCAGGCATTCCAAAGTTGATAGAGGGGGACACACACAGAAAATGCTGTGTGATCTCATAAGCCTACTGGAATGTAGGCTAAAAGCTCAAGAGACTAAAGCAGCAAAATGGCAAGGCAGTATGTGAAATAATATGATAAAATAATACCCTGATGTGGAAACAAGCAAGCACTAAAATACAGGTTGCCCTCCTCTTCCTCTTTACATTTCCTTTACTAAACTAGTACACCAATGTTGTATAAAGTGCACTGGTTACCATTTCATTTCCAGGTTCAGTTTAAATTGCTGGTTTGGCCTTTAAAGTCCTGTCTAGGATCAGGTTACCTTAAGCACCACCTACTTTCCAGTGAACCTGCCAGGGTCTTGAGATGAACTTCCAAGGCCCCCTACTCTTGGGACAATTAGTGGGTATTAGAGACAGTGCCTTTTTGGTGGTGGCACCACAGCTCTGTAATTCTATACCCAGATATATGGTGAATCCAGATAATTCATCTGGCTCCCTTTTTATTTTTCAAAGGAGACTGAAAACATTTATATTCCACAAGGCCCTTTAATTTCAAGGTTTTACCAGCAAAACCATTACAGACTGACATACTGTGCAAGAGTATAGCAGCCTAGTAATGGTATTTGCCCAATTTTATTAATTTGTGCAAACTGTGTTACACAAGGGTGATCCCATTTGAAATAATGGACTTACTCTTCTGTGACACAATTTGTATAAAATTTGAGTTTGCACAACTGATGCAAAATGTGCAAACATTATTAGGCTGATATACACTTGTGCAGTGTGTCAGCCATTAATTTTATCTGCGTTTTTTACTAAGTACTTTAGTATTGGATTTTAATCCATTTCTTGTATTGTATATTTCTTACTTATAGAGTGCTGCCTTGGGCTGGATTTTCAGAAAGGGTGGGATATAGGTACATCTATAAATATATAAATAACAATCCCTTTTAAGGCAACCAGTGGCCCGCTAGATTACTGAGATGCATTTGGGTCAATTAGAGGTTCTCAGGCCTCCTGAAGTGATTAATGCAACTTCTGCTTTCTCCTCTAGAGCAGGGCTGCACAACTCAAATGCCCTAGTGGGCCGGAACCATCAACAACTTGGCGTGCAGGAGCCGAGGTCAATTTTTAGCACATTACATTCAAATTAAAAATATTATTAGTTACAGGTGGATTTAGTCCCCCTGACAATCGACCCATAGTTTTAAACAAGGATAGTGGCCAGAAAATGGGTCCTCTCCCTGCTCAATCAGTGGGGCCCCTGGAGTGCATGCCAGCTCCAAACAAATGCCAAGTCCTCTCCTCTCCCTACATTGCCGTTGCTTTCAGGCTGCAATCCTAGTCATGCTTATATAGGGGTAAGCCTCACTGGGCACACCATGGAGCATATTTCTGAGAAAACATGAATAGGATGGTGCTATAAGGCAGTTCCCAGCTTCTGTGTTGCTGCAGGATACCTGAGGGCCAGTCAAACAGTCCCTGCGGGCCAAATCCAGCCCCCAGGCCTTATGTTGTGCAGGCCTGCTCTAGAGATTCAACAGCTTGACTTGAGACAAATATGCCACAAAGTATTCTTGAAAGATTCTCATGGCAAATACAGGTGGACCTCGATATCCATGGGAGTTCTGTCCCATGGCTGTACTGTGGATCTGGAAACCGTGAATATCGGATCATTGATCTCTATGGAATTGCAGGGTTAGGTTCCAAAGTGGCTGAAAATGGCCCCCAAATGGCTAGAAATCAGTCAATTTTCATGGGGGGAGCTTTTTCACCTTGCTTTGCTGCTCCCCTCGAAACATGATGCCCTCCAAACAGCCGGAAATCAGCCAAAAATTGTGGTTGTCTCATTTTTATTTTACAGGAGCCATTTAGCAGCTCCAATCCCTAAAATGGCAGACATAAATGACCTCTGCAGTTATTCCCGGCCACCTCGACCCATGAATACATGGGGTCAGCATGTCCCCCCCTACACACACTTTTTGCCGACTGTGGATACAGGAAACTTCAGATAACGAATCCACAAGTAAAGAGGTTTGCCTGTATATGAGATGGAAAATTCCGAGAATATCTTGCTGGACTTCCAATTATTCTCAGAATGTTCTCTTAATAATTCTCATGCTGTGGATTCATTTGCAAATGAAAAGTTAATCTGCAGCTTTTTGCAAATCAGTTACCAGGCAATTGCCAGTTTAGCACCAAGAATTAGTGTCTCTCACCAGAGAAGGTAGAGCCATGTTTTCCCTTTAAAAGGCAGTTTGTTTAAAGGTATGGAAATAAGAATATATATATATTAATAATCCATTTGAATTTTTATTAATCCAAGCATAGGATTAGCACAAAGTCGCCTAGTTAGCTTAGTCAGTCAGCAAGCCTCAGGATCCATCCCTGACTTTGACCATGGCTGCCCAACTTTGGTCCATCTGCAGGTGTTGTACTCTGATTCCCATCACGCCCTGCTGAGATTGTCAATAGAGTGATGGGCGTCCAGCCACAGCTGAGGACTCACAGGGAAAAAATAGAATTTTAGAGTTGTAAGGTACCAGTCTCTTTGTATAAATCTGAGCATGGCCACACCACAGTCTTCACAGCAGTGGGAAAAGAACCCATGTCCAATTCTCCTTCTCAACCACTAAGCTAACCAGATGGCCTTGTGCCAATTCCATACTCTGATTAATAAAAAAAAAATCAAGTTAATTATTTAAAAATATACATTCTTACTTCCATAACTTAAAACTGTCTTTTTCAGAGAAGGCATGAAGCAGTGGGGAAATAACCCATGTCCAATTCTCCTTCTGAACCACTAAGCTAACCAGGCAACCTTGTGCCCATCCCATGCTAAGATGAATCACAAATCAAATTGATTAATTTAATAAAATCTTACTGCCTTTTTTAGAGAAGGCATGACACTACTCCTTTGCTGAGAAAAGCCAGATTGTCTCCCCATAAAAGAAGACAGATTTAACTTTTCACAGGAGCATCATTGTGCCCTGAAGCAATAGGATTTCATGAATTTGAATGTTGGCTCTCTTTGAGAATATCTGTGGTTGAGAATTTACTGGTGCATTTTAATTCTTTTAGCAGTTCTTTCCTGCTGCAGATGCAGAGTATTAAAAAAAAATGTAGAATATTATTTTCTTAGTCTAGAACCCAGAGAGAGAGAGTCCAGAATATTTGATACTCTGGCTCAAAAGTGGAGGCATCCCACAACCACAGCTGGAGTTGAAAGCTCATGATAAGGTCTAGACATTTGAGGTATTTTGTGACTTAAAATGTCAATAAATATGAGGAAATATTTAAAACGGACATTAGAAAGTGGTTCCTTTGCAGTGTGACTATTTCACTAAAAACATTACATAGTTTTATTAAATTAGCCTGTGAAGAGCTATTGTATCAAATTGGAAGACTAGATTCTACCAATGAAGTGTGAAATAGGGGAGCTTTCGTTCTGCTTCTATGAAAAGCTGAAAGCACCCTTAACAACAGAGTTGTCAATGACACGACTGTAATATAGTTTCTGCCATCCAAGGGTATCCCTGAGCTTTCAAATCAGTTATTAATTTAACCTGACAGCATTCCTGTGAAGCAACCATCATCTTCATTTTACAGGCAAAGATGCTGCATCGTAGATGCCCCAAACCTATCATTATCATCTCTGCTGTTACAATACCCAGAAACTATTCCTGAAAGGCCATTCAATCAGCTTTGCCCTTTGTGGTTGGGAAGATAAGGTTTCTAAAGAATGAACACAAGAGTCTGTCCAAATTCTGCACATATACAAGCCCTTCAGCGTTTCCAAGCAGTGAGTAATCTATCATTGAATGGATATGAAAATGGAGTAAGAAACATAGGAAGACATAAGCAGTTTTCCTTATTCTGGAACAAATAGTCTTACTCCCGCACAAGGACTCCTTACTAGAGAAGTGCACAGAACCAGTTTGTCCGGTTTGGTTCAAATCTGACAGTTTCAAACTGACATGACCTGGTCCAGCTTGGAGCTCAGACAAAACGGGTCCAGTCCAGTTCAGCCCAAACATCAAACCAGGCCAAACTGCTTCATGGGCCGCTTTGGAGATATACTTGTAAAGGGAAATCCGGCAAGGATTCCCCTTTAAAATCCGGCGAGGATTCCCCTTTACAAGTAAAAGGCGATTCCCTAACATAAGGCAGGTGGGCAAATGTATCTTTAATTTAAAGCCCACGGCAGTGGGGGAGCGTCTCCAGAGGCAGCAGTGGGGGCTCCTCCAAGCCCCTTGCCGGCCTCCTGAATGATAGCCTGGGCTGGCTGTGGCCCGGTTTGGGCCTCTGCTCATGCACGAAGGCCATTTTCGTGACCGCACATGCACAGAATCCATTTGCATGGTAATGTAAATGGCCTCTGCACATGCACAGAAGTCACAAAAATGGCCTCAGCATGTGTGCAGAGGCCCAAACCAACTTGCGAGGCTGGCAGGGGGCTTGGAGGAGCCCCTGCCCCCCACCACTTCTGGAGACTCTCTACAACCACTGTGGGCTTTAAATTAAAGCTACTTTTGTTCCCCCCTGCCTTATGTTAGGGAATCTCCCTTTACTTGAAAAAGAGATTCCTCACCAGATTGCCCTTTACAAGTATAACCGAACCAGTCTGCAAGCCAGTCCTTAGAACTGGGGGCCAGGCTGGTTCAAACTTGGCCCGCCAAACTGAGCGGATTCGATGTCACACGTGCCTACTCCTTACTCCATGTCAAGGGCACTCCAAAATAAGGCTCATTCCAGAGAACTGAAACGGTATCACCACTCAGCCATGGTAAGCGAGCTGTGCTTGCTCCCAAACGGCAGTTGTGTGTTTGTAAAGATCAAGGAAGGAGGAGGGGAGAGTGATTTTGTGGGACCAGGAGTTGAGGATGGCAGCTTTTCATCCACCCTCAATAAAATGCTGGTGAGAGAATGTTTCCAAGCTCCAAGGTAAGTCTGCAAAGGATTGCTGCCTTTGTATTTAACAATTTTACAAGAATGATCTTGGAATTACTTATTTAAGCTGGAATCCTATGCATGCTGACTTGCATAGGGTCAGGCTACATGACTGCAATCCTCCTTCATTGTTGTTTAAGGCCCATTAAGCCAGTGGGATTGAAGGAACTTAACTGTACACTGCACTTCAGTCAATGTCAACTTTTTAAAAATTTGGCATAGTTAGAATGCCAGACTATTGGTTAAGACAAGGACCAAGAGGATTCTGGTTCAAATCCCCACTTAGACATGAAACTCAAAAGGTGACCATGACTCAGTCATTCTCTCAGCCTAGGCTAATTTTTAAAAGATGGGGAGATGAGAACCATGGACGCTGCCCTTCATTACTTGGAAGAAGGGTGGTGTACCAATGTTATTAATAAATCCTAGGAATCTCTCTTTAATACCTGGAAAACTGCCAGCCAATTGTTTCTCCAAATGAGACAAAACGATAATGGAATTTATTCCACAGAATGCTTTGCTCCTTAGTTCCCTTATATGGGAAGGAATGCCACCCTAGAGCAATGCTGTTGCTAGAAGCAACCTCAGTTTAACTTAATTGTTTTACATAAGCCTTCTTAACAGTCGTTCTGGCAGGTGGAGTCAAATACACACATACAAAAAGAGATAGATAGATAAACTTTATTATGATCGTAGATCAGACTGTACAACAAAAAAGTTACATAAGACTAGAGTGTATAATACATACAAAAAGATGCATAACTACAGTTTGGAGTGGGGATGTGTATGAATGGTTCGCCCCAAACTAGCTTGCCTTGAACCAGGGCCAGTTTGGAGGTTCAATCACAGACCAAACCAGGGACAATTCAGTCCATGACTGAACTGAATTGAGCCCGGTTCAGCCGAACTGGCTCAAGACAAACGGGCATTCCCGAGGTGGCAGAGGCAGCCGGGGGCTTACCCCGGCCGCTCTCTGCTGTGATTCCCCTTTACAAGTATATCCCCCAAACTGGTTCAGCCCAGTTAGATGGTCAAATCCAGTTCAGGAGGACATGGAACTGGACCAGGCCAGGTCAGTTTGAATCTGGCTTGGATTCAAACTGAACTGGCCAAACCAGTTCCATGCACACCCCTAGTTTGGAGGATTTCCTGTTGTTTAAAATGCAAATTATAGTATAAATCATAGTTTTAAGCAGAAAGACAGTACTTAAGAGAGGCCATATTAAGTGGAAAAAATGAACTAGAATGCCATTGGCACCAACAGACAAATCTTAAGAACATCTGGTTCCAGGAACATAAAATGTGCACTTCATATTACATCTCTCTTAATAGAGCCAAATATTAGACTAACTGAAGATTACAGAAATTCCAGGAAGATAGGACTGTCAAGCCGAACGTAGCCTCTATGGTTAGAGGTAATATATCCCGGAGGGTCGGATACTGGAAGCAAATATTAGTCCATGACTAATTATATCATGCCTTGCTAGTAAGCTCCCCAAGACATCTGGCCAGCTGCTGCTGAAACACATTGCTAGACATAGACAAGAGGTCAGATCTATCTTGGTCAGATCTATCAAGGCAATTCTTATACCCTGCTCTGGAAGACTGATTACTAGTAACTGTCATTACTTCCATTACTCATACAATGAAATAATCTTTTATAATTAAACAAAGGACATATACAAATGTTTGCATTACTTAGGCCAACAACAGAATAGTGTCCTATAAAGATATGCTATTAAATGTCCTCCTTGTGCTTTAAATGATTTGGGCAAACAGATTGAAACTTCCTGTCCTTTCTTCATATAGAGAATGGGATTTGATATAAACATGGAAGATGATGATTAGGTTGAAAATCACATACCAAATTCAAGAATACAGACTCTATAATGGATCAGACAAATTCCTGAATGATAGGTTCCCAGTTTTCTTCTTTCTAGAGACTTCCCAAGAGAAAACTATGTGTCCAGGATAAATGCCTTTCATCATATTAGTAATGGTGAAAGACATTATTTGGTTCTCATGTTTATGTTGATTTAATCTATTTTCTCTTTGTTTTTGTGATATGTCTACAGACCTCAGTGGTTGATAACATGACTAATGAAGTGCCACAACAACAGTATTGCATTCCAAATTAAGGAAAAAATGTATCTTCCCTTTGTTTGAATCCATCATCTGGAATGCAACAGTGTTGTACCAGGGGTTCATTAGAATGTTAGCTTTGGCTTGGTTCCTAACTTACAGCTATGTGAATAGAAGCGCCTTTCATTCATGGAAGAACCACTTCAGTTAATGCAACTCTTCCTCCTTGAATAGAAGGAACTACTCTTCATGGAGCCTATGTTAGTGTCTTTATATGGGACCCTTCTATCACCTGTAGAACACTTGATCAGAAGGGAGCACACAAATTCAACAAACACTGATACACTAGTTTTACTGAAACTAGCAGCAGTTTACTGAGGCACTAAACACTACACATCAGAAAGAGAATAGAATAGAATGAAGGCAAAATCATAGATACTGAAAATCTAGCAATATAGGTAGGAAAAGGGAAACCATTTGAATTGGAGGGGGGGGGAGATATAATAAGCAAAGTAAGGAGCAAAAGGTTCATAAGCACCACAGAGTATTAGAAGAGTGGGAAAGAGCCGAAGGTGGTGATGGCAAAAAAGAATTAGGAGAGGGATAAAGGGAGAGAAAGTGGGGGGGGGGAGGAGAGACCTGTATTCACCAATATTCAAGAATCTCACCTGCTACCCATAATCTCTTCATCTAAAGTTAAACTTATTTATATATAACTTTTCTTGACCATACATTTTGCTTTTTCTTGCCCTGTTATTTCCAGTGTTCCGCTTCTCTTGTTCCGAGTGGTTACATCACACTAAAATTTCTAAAATCTCTTTAGAAGCCTCTCTGCTCAAGACATGTGTCATCTGTGCAGAGCCATATCTTTAGATCAAAAGTGCAAGTCCAGCATCTTGGAACAGTTCCCAGACATGGTTATGAATTTCTTGGGTACATTTTCTGAAGAAAACTCTTTCTTATCCCCAGTGATTTTTGTTTAACAGCTTTTGCTGCATCTTCCACAAAGGTGGTATGCATGCAGAGCCAGGCCCTCTTCTGTTTCCCAGCAGTCCTCAGAACGCTGACTTTGGTTCTTGAGCTAAACTTTCTTTTATGGCATCCAAACTTTCTTTCATCAGGTCTACAAATCCTTCTAGGGGCAAAGTGGGGGCTTTTAAGGATCCAGCCAACAGGATCCAACACAAAAGTTTGTTTTTTCTTTAAAGAACAGTGGCTGGCATCGCAACTAATGAAGCAGGCATGCTTTGAGGGACTGCAGGGATGTGCCTCAAGTCCTCATGCAACTCTCCCACCATGCATGATGTCACTCCAGAGTCCTTAGAGGGCTCTGCAGGATCAGAAACATGTCGTCAGATTTCTGCAATCTGTTTCCAATTTTGCAGTGTGCTTCCGGAGCACAGGGAGCACTCTGAACTCTATGGGCTCTGGTACAACAGTGGGCACTCAGGGGGATTTGGGGAACTGCACAAGGCCTCCCAGCATATTGCCACAATCCCTCGACGCTCACCCACTCCATTAGTTAGGATGTCAGCCACTGTTTTAAATCAGGCATCTAAAGAACTTCCTGCTAAGTGCTCCCACCATCAGAGATTAGGGAGGTGGTGACCAGGAAAAGGGCCTGTTTCTTTTCTTTTCCATTCACAGCCTGTGCTTCAATATGGACAAGGTGCTATTCCCCATGAAGGCTTGCTCAGTAATGACAATAAATGGAGTAGATCCACATGTGCCATGGCATGGCAACCCCTGCTAACTTAGAACGCCAGCTAACTTGGCAAAGAGGCACCTCTTAACATGGTGATTCTCTTTATTTAGCAGGAGGAGAGTAACTGGCCCTATCCACCTCCAGCACAGTACTCTCAGTGACTGTTGCTGGTGTCTATCTGAAGTTTCTTTTTAGATTGTGAGCCATTTGGGGACAGAGTTCCATCTTATTTGTTTGTTATTTCTCTGTGTAAACCGCCCTGAGCCATTTTTGGAAGGGCGGTATAGAAATCGAATAAATAAATCAAATAAATAAAAATCTGCATACAGACCTTGTACCGCTATTTAAATCAATATTGCAGGTTTGATGGACAGGGAAGCTTCATACACACTCATAGGAAATGGCTGGACTGTGGCAAAGTTCTGGAATGTTATTCTCATTTGGGACACGTTCAGCGAAAAATGGTGGGACAATGCTGAGAATGGTGGTTTCTTCATTTCAGGTCCATTTGACAAGACATTTTAGAACAGTGCAAGGCAATCCTAGGTGCGTTTATTGTCTCCAATGGGATTTGTTACTTGGTAAGTAGCTTACTACTTCCTAACTTATGCTGCACAGCATAATGCAGCTGGTTCAGAACCTCACAGACCACTGTTGGTGTCTAACAAACACCCCTGTGGTGCTGCACAACAAGGCTCTTTTGCTATACTTAACCTTGTGCAAACACACATTGTGATGCTACTTGCATTGGGAATCATGTAAGTAGCATCATAATGTGAGATTGCACAAGGGCAAGTATTGAGGAAAAACCTTGTAGTGCAGCACCACTGGTGTGTTTGTTAGACACCTGCAATCATGGGGGCAGTTCTAAACCACATGTGTTCCTCAGCATGACATGTAAACTAGTGTGTTTAGGATTGCAGTCTTTAAAAGTTTTATTTAGCAGTCAATATCATCTCTGAAAAGATTGTGCCATCGAATCACTGTTGACTCCTGGTGACCACAGAGCCATGTGGATGTCTTTGGTAGAATACAGGAGGGGTTTACCATTGCCATCTCCCATGCAGTATGAGATGATGATGCCTTTCAGCACCTTCCTATATTGCTGCTGCTTGATATAGGTGTTCCCCATATTCTGGAAAACACACCAGCAGGGATTCGAACCAACAGCCTCCTGCTTTCTAGGCAGGTTGCTTCCCCACTGTGCCCTGAACCACTACATAAATCCCTAAATCCCTGAACCACTAGATAAACTGACTGCAATCTCCCTTCTGATTCACTATACTAACTCACAAGGAAGGCCTGGTCAAGATGAACAGTATCAGAAATGTGGAAAGTGTTCCACTAAAGTTAATATTAAGCAGACATTTAAAGAACAAGCTGACAACAGGATCAGCACCAACATAGCAACGTATCCATTGAGAGCAATTAGATGTCTCTATACCATTTTTAATAACCTTAAGAATAGCATTTTACACATCTGTCATAATTTTATGGCTACCATTCTGAAGTGTTTGAACTTGTCATTTTAAATACTAGATTCTTTTCATGAAATGCTCCAGGAAATAATTGCTCAGTTTTTTAAATGTTGAAACTGTGAGACAGCCCACACTTTACAAACCAGGATTTGCTTAGTGTATCTCTGTCCGTATAAAAATATATATTCTATGTGACACTTTGGATAAATATCTCTTGTCCTCAAGTCAACTAGGGACAAATGCTCATGTTGATGGATTGTAAGATTATGGTCTTCTCCTCATGGTGACTTAATTAACTGATCTGAACTTTCTTAGGACCCAACCTATTTTATATTGTATATTGTATTTAAATTTTTCCAAGAATTTTCTAAGATCTATCCACAGCTTGTGTTGCAGCTTTAAAAGATATAGGTAGGCACATTCCCCATTTTGAAGCACACATTTGGCACGATTTGGTACAGTACATGCAACTCTTTAAATAATACTTGCAACTTTTCATAGCCTTTTGTTTTACCAGTCTTCTGTGTTACTTCGCTCTGCAATTTACCGAAGGCTAGTAATTATTAGGACATGTGGTAGGCGGTTATCACAAGTACCATTGCGCTTCCTGCTCTATGATCAAGATACAATAGGGCAAATGGTACAATTAAAGGCACATTCTTTGGTGCATAACAATAGAAGCCTTGTGACATGGCAGGATTAAGAAAAGGCTCAAACATATTTAAAACTACTCATTACCACTCCGTTAAAATGTGCATGTCTGACCTTTATGATAATCAGTAGTATTCTACTTCTGCAGCTAACTAGCTAAATAAGCTTTCTTTTAGACACACAGATGTTTTGAAAGATGACCTGCAGTTAACTTGGCTGATCTCGGAGCTGACGCAGCCAATGAATCAACCCATCAGTAGTCATAATGATAGGCCATCATCTTTATCATCCAGTTTATGGTGACAGGCTAGGAACAGTATAGCGAATTTTCCTGCAGTGAAGTAGTATTTAAATGTTGACTGCTACATAGATCAGATTAACAAGGTTACAAACTTAGCGGAGAACCCTATTTCCTGTGGTGCAGATTCACCCTGTGGTGCGATTATATCATAAGGTATATCAAAGATAATTGCTTAGTTTATTATCCTGTTGTCTTTATGCCAGTCCCTAATTGCAAATTCAGAAGTCCATTGATCTCCATCTCCTTGTTTCCTTATGGACCTGCCATTAACCCCGTTCATTTTAATTAGAATGTATTACTATTTTTATTATTAAAGTGCACAGGATTTTAAAGCTAAATAGATGTCTCCAAATAATCAACGGCTCATTGTCACAAGACTAGTAAAAGCTTGGAGGGGGGAAGGGAAACAAGAGACATCCAGGCAGCAACAGATCTCTTAGCTTTTTCAGAACGCTGTCTCGAATATGTTTGCTTCTCTGTCCATTAAGAAGCTACATCAAAATGTTAATTTAAATTAATACCATTTAATCATTTGGATTTTTAAAATGCATCCAAGTCCTCTTTGCACAAGTGCACAAAGAAAACATAAATAATTATTTAAAATGTATGAAATAAAGAAAGATTTCAGTCATCAAATGCGATTGGGGAAACAACACTTATACACAAACATACTCATGTACATACTCAGATTTTTTCACCACATTTAATGCTCAATTAAGGTATGCTGTGATTATTATTGATGCGATTTAGCATGTACATTTGTTTTAACTTCTTCAAAGTACCTCATAAACATCCTTAGTTAGGAATAAGCAGATTTTACCATTCTGTTCATGTATTGCTCTGTGGGTTTACTCTGTATCCCACTTCTCCTCAATTCTGGTTTAGTTAGGACAATTTCAAACATTAATTCTGGAATTAGAGCATACACACTTTGCTGAAGCCTTCTGGGTTTTTTTGCTTTTCATATCTCTTTCTCCTCCACCAAATCGCCAATGTCATCACCAATAAGATACTGCAGAAAAGCAAATTTTATAAAATTGGTTGACATCCTGACTACTGAAGCGGTCATGCTTCAAGCAGTTGCGGGGATACAGTGAGAGCCCGCACACTGTGCTATTGTGTTCTGGATTATTCCACAATTGCGCACAAATGCTAGAGAGTGAATATTTCAGGGTGCTCTCCCACACTCCAGTAGCGCTCCATAGAAGCAGAGACACCTCCCTTAAAGCAGGGGTGTGTTTCCACTTCCACAAAGCGGAAACTTCCAGAGCATGGGAGAGTGGCCCAAAATATTACTGCTCTCGTTCTGTTGCAAAATTGTGCTCAAAATTCAGAAAGTAATGGAGCAGTGGGTAAGTTATCACTGCGTCTCTGCAGCTGTTTGAAACACAGGCACTTCAGTAGACATCCTGACTACAAAAACAAAGAAACTAGATACAGCCATATATGCATACAGTCACATTGATAATGTGATCTAATTACATTAAATTTAAATTGCATGGCCCCTGCTAACTTGGCAAAGAGGCACCTTTTAACATGGTGATTCTCTTTATTTAGCAGGGGGAGAGTAATTGGCCCTATCCACCCCCAGCACAGTGACTGTTGCTGGTGTCTATTTTATGTTTCTTTTTAGATTGTGAGCCTTTGGGGGACAGGGATCCATCTTATTTATTTATTATTTTTCTATGTAAACTTCCCTGAGCCATTTTTGGAAGGGCGGTATAGAAATCAAATAAATAAATAAATAAATAAATAAAACAATCAACATGCTATATATGCATGCTATCGACATGCATATGTGCATTGATAATGTACACACACAGGTTAGAACACAGAAAACTCCTACAACCATTCAAAATCATAAACAAGTCAACTCTTCAGGGAAACAAAAAGTTACAATAGTAAATAAATAAGGAACAGGGGCTGCTACAAAAATGTGCAGTTCTGTCTCATCTCCCTTTTTGCTTCAAAATGTCTAGTACAATTTAACATGTGTCATTCCGTCATGCTGCTGTGTCAGGACATAAATTTCCCAATCTGCATTCTACATCACCGGTTGCTACTGGTGGCAATGGGGCAACTCCACAGCATATTGTGGAGGGGAAAACCATCATGAGCAGCAGTGTGCTGGAGGAGCAAGATAGACATGTTTCAGACAGATAGATAGATAGATAGATAGATAGATAGATAGATAGATAGATAGATAGATAGACTTGTACCAGAGCTGCAGTTTTTTTCACCAGCCTGTTTTAATTTATTATTTATTAAATTTCTATGCGGTCTAATCCAGAGGCTCTATTTCTTGTCATGTTTAGTTATGCCTTTAGTTTAGTTATGCCTTTAGTTTAGTTTCTTGTCATGTTTAGTTAAAGAAGATTGCCTGAACCTGAAACCAGTGTACCAGACCATACATTTTCTTCACCATGTACCAATCACAATGTGATTTCCATGAATGACAATGTTCTGCATTGCATAGCTATTGTATTTCGTCCATATGGAGCCTTTTAGTTAATGTGATGAGCAAAGCAATAACACTTGCATCAAAAGCTAAAGTTCACAGTGAATAAAAGTTGGAAACTTTGTCTCGGCAACCATGAATATGCAATCATTCATAATTCTTCCTACGGTATACAATATTAATCTATATGTACCTAGAAAATCTGGCTACTTCCCAGACTTCAAAGTCACTTGCATTTGCTACAAGCCCTAGAAAGTGCTTCAGGATTCATTATGACATGTGGAATATATAACCAATAAGGCATGACAGGGAGTGTGGTTATCATAAGATAATCACACCCCTGGGTCATTACAAAGCAAGAGGTGCAGTCGAGTACCTCTCATTCCCCCTGGGGGGTGATTATATCATGATAGGCACACTTCGCACAGTTACCTTATTGCTTTTATAAAAGTCTTTGTTGGGAAGAAAAACTGTATTTTCTTCCTTAAAGATGATAAAGTTGGCAGTTTACAATGTTGAACAGGAGTTTCAGCTAAGCTTGGTGGTTTATATGTATTAATCTATTTCATTCAAATGTACATCTGCCAAAGCCAATCAGAATTCATCAATCCAAGAAGATTTCCATTATTCAGCATCTGTTCAGATGATATATCCTTGAAAAAGTATGGATATACCAGAAATACCACTATCCATTGCCTGAGGTTGAATCTGTATTTCTATCAAAGAAAACGAATGTCTAAATTCAATCCAAATTCCGGTCAGCTCAGTATATCTGAAATAAAAAGAAAATGAGAAAAGGCCTAAATGCTAGTTAGATTCCCATGATCAATTTATCTGTTTTAAATAATTGTATTGCAAGCATAATGTGTATTAGATTAATTTGAAGAAACTCTAACATATATCAAGAAAAAGTTATTATGTTAGCCAAGAAAATTCTGCTTCTATAGGTTCAGGACAACAGTTCAGTTTCAGGCCTTCAATAAGATATGAACTGTCACTGCAACTGTAAGGATATTTATTTATTATTTATTTATTTGTTCATCACGTTTTATACCACCAAATCACAAAGACCCAAGGGGGTTTAAAACAAAAACCAACCATTATAAAAACTGTTAAAATAATTCAAAACCATTTAAAACCATCCAAAACAAATTAAAACCATCTAAAACAATGCAAACAAGTTAAACCCATCTAAAACGAAACAAAACCCTGATTAGAGAGATAGGCTTTTAGTATAATGCATGGTCTAGAAAGGAAATGGGCATCTGTCTTGTATAATGCCATATGTTTCAAGTAAAGATTTGCAGTTAAAATTCCAGTTTATTGTTCATCCAAAGCTTTACACTATGCTTGCACATGACAATGTTCCGGTTATGATGTTTACGATTAAGCTTCATGAGCTTACACTGCATTGATTACATTATCTGCTCTCATATCTACTGTGCACTTTTTTGCTTTGTGTCCTGCATGCACTGAAGAATCCCTTGAGATATTTGGTTGGGGTTGCAACATTTTGGCTGACATGGTCTGCAAGGCCTACAAAGACAGTAGGGCTGTGGCATCCCATCACTGGAAGCATTGGCTGGTAGAACAGGGTTAGAACAGGGGTAGGCAACCAGCTGTTGTTGAACTACAAATCCAATCACCCCCAGCCACAATTGATTTATCCATGGCTGGGGATGATGGGAGTTGTAGTTCAACAGCAGCTGGACAGCCAAGGTTGCCTACCCCTGCACTGGAAGCATTGCCGTATTTCTTCCCGTTGTAGTGCAGGCCTTCTAGCATTACCTTCTGATCTCTCCAGGAGTGCTGCAAGCCCTACCAACTCTTGTCAGCTATTATTTTTCTGAACTGATCAGTTAAAAAAACCTCTCACAAAGATTACAGTATTACACACCTGGACTCTCGATATGAAATTGCAACAATGTGGCAAACAAGGAAGAAGCTGTAAAAAATATGCAAAGCAAGGTAAGATATCAGACACACGGCTGCAATTGGCTCCATCTATGTAGGGACATTGTGACACCTGACTCTTGCATGCAAATCCAAAACTCCAGCATACATATGCAGCATCTCCCACTTGCAGAGATAAAAGGCAGTTTCATGCCCACAAAGAGATACATGCAAGGGGCAGCGCCTGCCCTTAAATTGGTTTAAACAAAGTTGTGCAGCCTCCCACAAATATTGGATGACAACGCACCATTCCATGATTACTGGCCACAATGGCTGGGGATGATGGGAGCTGATAGTTGCTCATTTTTCCTGAAGAAGGTGAAGGATATAGATCTACAATTTAAAAGTGCTTTTGACTTGGAGAATGCCATTGTGGTGGTGGAGGAAGAAGTTATACAAGGGTTATCTTAAAAGCCACTGAGGAAGATCAGGAGGATCGAAACGCATTTGGCTGGCATAAAAGAATTCCCTTGATGACATATTCTTCAGAAGAATTTCAACAATAACTTTTGGCAAGCTCCCATATGCACAAGTGAAGTGCACTCATTTACTTACATGTAGCAATGGCTGGCATAAATTACCTTAATGATATACTCTCCAGAAGAAGTTCAACAACAACCACATTGACTTTTGGCAAGCTCAAATATGTACAATTGAAGTGTGTTTGTTTATCTATATGTTATAGTAATGATAGTATCATTATTTTATTTGATTAGCATTTTTTTATTGTGAACTTTTACATTTGTGATTTACACAGTGAAAATAAAATTGTGGTTTCTATGTTTATAATAGATTAGGAGTTACAGAATAGTATATGTGTTGGGTGGGTTGTTTTTTCTAGTTCTGTTGGTCCTTTTACCCACTACAAATTCCTTGTTGTTTTGTTCAAAATAAATTGGAGCATGTGCTTGCACATGTTTGTTCATGTTGGGACCCACAAAAAGATGGGAACGAATGCAAACATTGCACACGATATATCCAGGATGCTGAGTTAGGCCAAGAACAGCTGCACCTTAAGGGGTTATAAAATAGTTCTTCTGACCCTTTAAGTGGACTATTTTGATGATTACATTACACCGCCATACTAAAATAGAGAATGGCGCATTAGCAGGCAGGTAATTATAAACCGTTAATAATGGCTTCATTTAATAAATCCGTTGAAAGCATGATAAGAGTTGGCAATTTTAGAGAGACACCCCCCGCCCAGCAAAATAAGACAGTTTAGGTTTCTCTTTTTACAGGGATTTACAGTACTCATCAACTTGTATAGTTCACATTAGCATCCACTGACATTGCTTTGTCTGTATATATTTCTAGCTGTCAACAGAATGTCCTGAGGCAATCACGTCCTGATTCTATAGCTATCTTCCATTCTTTTATAATACACAAGGGTCTAATTTTCCATCAGCAAAGCATGAAATCATGTAAGAATGCCACATAACCAGCATGTGCAAACAAGTAGCACTTTTCTCTACACATAAAAATGCTTCATAAAATAACAAATAAATTAAATCTTCTTGTTCAAATAAAGTACAAGAAGATCAAGGCCCTTTGCAGAAATTAGAGTACTTCGTGAAGTGGCAATGTCACACAATTCTTGCAAACACTTTATTTAGTGTAATTATTATGTTCAACAACATGTTTTCTTCTGGGTTTATAGAGGAGGCTGCTTTTTTCTAACTGAGCAATATGGTTGCAAACAATTCCACCTAGTAGGAATATCTCCTGGCGAAACCTCACTGAGATAAACAGAAGTTACACAGAAGCAATGATGTGTTTTTGAACCCATATTCATTTATTTCTTCTGTGCTACTGCACAAGACACTTCACCGAGCAACAGCCTGTTACTGCAGATTAAAAACCTGTGTTTGGCCCAATATGCACATGAAGCTACTATGCATGTTGGCTGAACCATTATTCACCCCAGTAGTAGGGACTGCTCCTCAGATGAAAAAAGTTGCCACACAGGAGATCAGATTGGACTCCCGCACGCAACCATAGCAAATTGCTGGTGGCTGCAAGAAGCTACAGAACACCCGCTCTTCTTGGTAGCAAAGTTTTGCTCTTGTCAGGGGGCCTTCCATCAAGATACTTAACCATTCTCAGCTCTGTAGATAATGTAGCTTGACCTGAATGGCCAATTGGTGACCTTCAGGCAAAATAACCTTTTTCTGCTCCCCAGAGGCCCCACCAAATGTTGAGCAAGGTCAGGTGATCCAGCAATTTTACTCCAGCAGAAAACAATCATTTTTGGTTTTGTGTAATTCCCTATGTCAAAGAGTGAAATTACACATTACATAGGAACATAGGAAGCTGCCATATACTGAGTCAGACCATTGGTCTATCTAGCTCAGTATTGTCTTCACAGACTGGCAGTGGCTTCTCCAAGGTTGCAGGCAGGAATCTCTCTCAGCCCTATCTTGGAGATGCCAGGGAGTTGGAACCTAGATATTCTTCCCAGAGCAGCACTATCCCCTAAGGGGAATATTTTACAGTGCTCACACATCAAGTCTCCCATTCATATGCAACCAGGGTAGACCCTGCTTAGCTAAGGGGACAAGTCATGCTTACTACCACAAGACCAGCTCTCCTCTCCTTGTGATGAGCATGTTGTCCCGCTACACTTCCCTGTCCCCTTTACCAGCCTGGCTCGGCTTATGGGTCCGGCCTCAGAGCAGGGACGGGGAGGGGGTTGAGCCCTGTGCCTCCTCTGTCCCAGGCTGCTTGCTTCTTGTGTCTACCTCTCTCCGGGGGCCCCTGACACTCTCCACCAGCCAGCCTCTTATCCCCGGCCGGCTCCTTATATGCCTCTCACAGGCTATTATTTATTTATTTATTTATTCAATTTCTATACCGCCCTTGCAAAAATGGCTCAGGGTGGTTTACACAGATAAATAATAAATAAATAAGATGGATCCCTGTCCCCAAAGGGCTCACAATCTAAAAAGAAACATCAGATACACACCAGCAACAGTCGCTGGAGGTACAGTGCTGAGGGTAGATAAGGTCAGTTACTCTCCCCCTGCTATGCATCACCTGCCCCCAATTACAGGGCCAACACCCCTTTTTATTACCTATAATTGATTACCCCTTACAGCTGTTGCCAATGCCTCTCTCCCTTCTCCCTCCTCCTGCTCAGACCCTGCTCCCTTCGGGAGGCATGCTGCTGGTGTGAACGCCTCTCCATCGCATGCCTCTCCGTTGGCCTTTTCAGGGCTCTGGTCCCCCACTAGAGCTAAGTCCCTGCCCATTGGCAGTCTTTCCTCTGCTTCTCCCTGGCTGCCACCCCTCCCTGTCACCTTGGGCCCCCTCACCACCCAAGGAGGTAAGGACAGCTGGCCTCACGGGAAACGCGTGTTTCTGCAACAAAAAGAAACATCTCCCCCACAGCCTGTAGTCAAAGGACTCCATCAAAATGTCTCTTTTTCTGCCCCTCCTCTACATCATTGGGACAAGGAAATTCATAACATGTTGATGTCAGTACATTGTAGGTTTCATTATATGTTATTGGGTGAGGAGGATAGAAATGGGACACTGTTTTTGATAGTTGGACCCTGAGTGCATGCACCCTGCGACTGTGGTACGTTTACTGCTGGATGGCACCAACTTTATTATGAATCCTGACCATATGAACGTATTATACTGAGTCAGACCATTGGCATTATCTGCATTGACTAGAAGTGGCTTCTCAGAGTTCTTTCCCAGCCCTACCTGGAGATGTTAGGGGTTGAATCTGAAACTGTCTGCATGAGGATGTGCTCTACCACTGCGTTACAGCCCACTCCACATGGAGAAGAACTGTGTGCAAGTCAGTTGCAAGCTAAAACTTGCAACTGACTTGCAAGTTGTTCAAAGAAAGTACAAGAAAACTCAAGGACCTTTGCAGAAATCAGAGTACTTCATGAAGTGGCCCACTATCTGGTGAAGAGAATTGACCTGAGCAAACAGAAGTTGACTATCTCAGATCTGAGTATTTAAAATATATTGCAAGATGTAGTATATTGCCCTGAGTCCATAAGTTGGGTGAGGGAGGGGGTAGAGCCAGTTGCAGTCCAAGGTATCTGCATGCATGAGGTGAGATTCCTAACTGTTACCTCACCTTGTCCCTCCCCCCTGGGGCCAGTCTGAACCCCTACAGGCTTTAAGAGACTGCAGGCCACAGAGAGAATACTGCTTGAGGTTAGCCTGTTCCAGGGTTTCTTAACCTTGGGCCCCCAGATGTTGCTGGACTACAACTCCCATCATCCTCAGCCACAAAGGCTATGTCTAGGGATGATGGGAGTTGTAGTCCAACAACATCTGGGGGCCCAAGGTTAAGAAACACTGGCCTGTTCTCTTTGCCCTGTACTTCCCCTGAAAGCCTGCTGCAGGGACTCCTGATATGTTTCTACTTCAGTCCCCCTCCACCTTTCCCATCTAACTTTCCCCCAATGTTTCTCTTTTTCCTAGCACACGCAGAATGTTCTGGGGAGCAATTTCTCCTTCTCCCCTAACTACTCCCTTCTTGTCCTTCCTCACTTCCAGTGCTTCTATTCTCTCTGGCATGCAGAACACATCAGAGAGCAGTTTCTCTTCCTGCCTCCAACCTTTCCATTCTCTTTCCCCAAGAGCCCAAGGCTCTAATGTTAATTTGCCACACCATCTCCCTTCTGATCACCCTATACCCTTTATAAAAGCCTCTGCAGGGATTCTCAATTTGGTCCCTTTTCCTTTACTTCTTCCCCTGACAGCTCCCAACCACAACTTTTGTTTGTTTGTTTGTTTGTTTACATATTTGTTTGCCACATTATCTACCACCCTATATAAAATCTCAGGGCAGTTTACAATCAAATCAAACAAAAACCTAAATCGCATATAAACAGATTAAAGTTACCATAAATAAAACTTTAAAAAAACAACAAAAAAATACCACTAATGGCCTGATAAAATCAGGTGTGTTTTCAAGACATTTAAAAACAATCAGGGACGGGGAGATTCTGATTTAGTTTGGGAGTGCGTCCCAGAGCCTTGGGGCAACCCTGGAGAAGGCCCAGTTTTGGGTCACCACCAAATGAGTCAATGGCAACCGCCACTGGACCTTCCTCGATGATCTTACTAGGGCTGCGGGGTTCATGATGAGGAAGGTGCTCTCTTAAATACCCTGGGCCCAAGCCATTCAGGGCTTTATCGGTAATAACTAAAACTTTGTATTTTTGCCCAGAAACTAATTGGCAGCCAGTGTAGTTTCTTTTAAAATAGGATTAATGTGGTCTCTATGGGTAGCCCTGGAGACCAACCTGGCTGCCATATTCTGCGCCATTTGCGGTCTCTGAACTATGTACAAAGGCAGCCCAACGTAGACAATATTGCAGTAGTTGAGCCAGGATCAGTATATGCGCCACTGTTTTAAGGTCATTTGTCTTGAGAAATGGACGAAGCTGGAGTATCAGCCGAAAGTGATAAAAAGCACTCCTGGCCACTGCTTCAACCTGAGATATCAGGGAGAGGTTTGAGTCCAGAAGTACTCCCAAGCTACGTACCTGATCTTTCAGGGGGAGTGTAACCCCATCTAGAATTGGCAGATCTAAACCACTTCCTAAGTTCCAACCTCCCACAAGTGCCTCCATCTTATTTGGATTCAACTTCAGTTTGTTCTTCCTCATCCAGCCATTACCAATTCTAACAAGCATTTGGAGAGGTTAAGCCATTTCCTGACAAAGTTGATATGGAGAAATAGATCTGGGTATCATCAGCATATTGGTAGCACCTTGCACCAAATCTCCTGATCATCTCTCCCAGCAGTTTCATGTAGAAGTTAAAAAGCATTGGAGATAACTTGGACTTCACACAATAGCTCTTGCTTTGAAGACCAACAATCTCCAAATGACACCATCTAGAATCTGCTCAAGAGGTAGGATTATTTTCTCCACCCTGCATCTCCTTACCTCAAGGCTTTTTAAACTTGGTTCCCCAGATATTTTGGACTACAGCTCCCTCATCCCTGAAGCTGAAGGCCATTATGGCTGGGAATTATTGGAATTGTAGTCCAACAACATCTGGGGGCCCAAGTTGAAGAACCTTTGCCTTACATGATGACAGGGCTGCCACTTAAGCCGTCTGGATGCTCCTGCTAATTTCCCACTCTCTGACTTTTAATGAGGCAAGGGGTAGGAAACAAATCAAATCATCTTTATTATGATCAAAGACCAATCAGTCTTGAGATAGGAATATGGTACAATCAGATTTATTCAAAGATTATTGGTGTACAGGAGATGAAAAATAGTTGGTTGGTTGGTTGGTTGGTTGGTTGATTGATTGATTGATTGATTGGTTAAGTGCTATCAAGTTGGCATCTTGGTGACCACATAGATAGATTCTCTCCAGGATGATCTGTCTTCAACGTGGCCTTTAAGGTGTCTTAGTGGTGGGTTCATTGCTGTCATAATCAAGTCCATCCACCATGCTGCTGGTTGACCTCTTCTCTTTCCTTCAACTTTCCCCAGTAAAATGGACTTCTCAAGGGAGGTGGGTTTTTTGCATAATGTGTTCAAAGTATGATAGTTTGAGCCTGGTCATTTGTGCCTCGAGTGAAAATTCTGGATGGATTTTTTCTATGATCCATTTGTTTGCTTTCCTGGCTGTCCATGGTATCCTCAGAAGTCTTCTCCAGCACCAAATTTCAAAAGTGTCAATACTTTTTCTATCTTGCTTCTTCCAAGTCCAACTTTCGCATCCATAGTGTGTCATTGGAAAAACCATTGTCCAAACAATTCTAATCTTTGTAGGTATAGCCACGTCACGGCAACTAAATATCCTTTCCAAGGTTTTCATTGAAGCCCTACCAAATGCTAGTCTGCGGCATATTTCTTGACTTCTGGATCCTTTATTCTTGATGGTCAATCCTAAAAGGCAAAAGCTATCCACCACTTCAATGTCTTCATTATCAGTTCTGAAGCTGGTTGCTGTACCAGTTGTCATTAGTTGTCTCCTTTACATTTAGTCATAGTCCCATTTTTTAATTGTGCTCCTTGACTTTCATTACTAGAGTTTGCAGATCTTCTGCATTCTCAGGGTGGTGTCAGCATAGCACAGGTTATTGATGTTTCTTCCGCCAACTATAAAACCATGCTCATCTTCTTCCAATCCAGCTTCTCTCAGCATATGTTCAGCATATAAACTGAATAAATAAGGAGAAAGTATGCAGCTTTGTATTACTCCTTTGCCAATTTGGAACCAGTCTGTTTCACCATGTTCCGTCTGGACTGTGACTTCCTGTCCTGTGTATAGGTTTCTCATGAGAACAATGAGATATTCTGGGATGCCAATTTTCCTAAGGATATTCCACAACTTGTTATGGTCAATGCAATCGAAGGCTTTTCTGTAGTCAATAAAGCGCATATTGACTTCTTTTTGGTATTCTTTGGCTTTCTCAATTATCCAGCATGCATCAGCAATTATGTCTCTTGTTCCTCGGCCTTTACTGAAACCAGCTTGAACATCCAGCATTTCCCTTTCCACATAGGGCTCTAATCTGTGTTGGATGATCCTAAGCATTATTTTGCTAGCATGTGAAATTAATGATATTGTGCAATAGTTTGCACTATCTGTTAAGTCTCCTATCTTTGGTATGGGTATGTGGACTGACTTCTTCCAATCTGTTGGCCACTGTGTCATTCTCCAAATTTGCTGGCATAGTTTGGTTAGAGCCTTGACTGGTTCTTCTTCTGTTGCCTGCCATATTTCTGTATCTTTTCAATCAATTTCTGTAGCCTTCCAACTCGATAATGACTGGAGTGCTGATCTAACTTCATCTTCCCCGTACTAGAGGTTCTTGCAAGTAGGGAATAACCTCTAGAGTAACTAGCTGGGCCAGGCACAAAGCATCTGCACCTCTAGTTTCTCCCGCCCTGATGCTGATTTCTTTTCCAGCCCGCCTGCTGCCATTTTCTTGCCCACCTGCTACCAATGTTTTCTTCCCCTGCCTTCTGCCACCATTTTCTACCCCATCTGCCCTGCTGCTATTTTGTTCCCCCACCCACCTCCATTTTGTTTCCTGCCTTGCCTCCAGCGGCGGCACTTTCCTCTTCCCCTGCCAGCAGTTTGCTTGAGAACTCTTGCAAGAGTTGCCACACATGAGATTAGCGACGGTACACCTTAGAGAAATAGATAGATAGATAGATAGATAGATAGATAGATAGATAGATAGATAGATACCTTCTTCCAAATCCACTGATGTGTCTGTCACATTTGCAGGATGGGGAACACTGGAGTCCTTCTTCCCAGGGATTAAGCAGAAAGACAGGGTAGAGGAGTGGCAAGCATGCCACTAACAAGCCAAGGAACCAGGAAAGCGGCTGGTTTCAGGAAAAATCCAAGGGAGGTTGGTTCTCTAAGAGAGGCAAGCATTGTGTGTGGTTTGGTTCAAGAGTTAGGCCCAAACCAGGAGCTGGAAGTGGGGCTGGAGTAATGGCTGTGGTAGATGGAATAGCCAAAGCCAAAGCACATGCAGATGGTGGTTTCAAAGAAGGAGCACACCATTTTTTGGGATCTGAGGTAGATATAGGCAAAAGCATGCCATCAGGCCAAACATGGATCACACCTCCTGGCTGTGGGGGATGACATCCATGGTTAACAAAAGAATACATGCTTTATGATTCAATCATGGGTGTATGCAATCTTGAGGAACTGGAATAGTTTGAAAAACCTGGATGGGATAGGGTGAATAGATGGGCTCAAAATGTATATTTTGGGACAGGAAGACCTTCCAGGTGGGAACCGTCAGATCAGAATTCTTTTTATACTAACAATCCTCTTCCTCTGGTCTGCACGAGACCATTAATGCTGTGATAGTGAGGTGGGAATGAAATAGCCTTATCTGAGTTCCAGTTGAGGTGACTCATTCCAGTTGAGGTGACTGAAGACTAATCCTTTGTAATAATAATAATAATAATAATAATAATAATAATAATAATATGAGTTTTATTATTCGCTTGAGAAATAGTTCTTCTCCTTAACTTGCATCTGCTCAGCCAACACCCTTCTCTGTGTCTGTGAATAGAGGGGGGCATGGGGGAATCAGCTTGCAGTTGCATGTCATACTTGACCTGCCCCACGCGGCTTGTACTAACTTGAGAGTTTGCCAAATATGGGCATGTGGAGGGCTCATGATCCTTTAGCCAAGATGGAGCCTGCAAGCCTGCAGTTCCAAATAATATAGAGGGGTTCTTCTTGTAGTTCCTGAATAGGCTGTTCTTACAAGTAACAGTGGTAGCCTGAAGGGGCTGAGTGATGGCAGGAGACCCAATGACATGGTGGTGCCAATGGCCGCAACGAGGTGCCAGGAGAACCATCTGGGAGTGGCTTTTTGCGGAGTGGTGCCTGTGTTATCACTTCGCAAAGAGCCTCTCTGGTGGCTCTTTACCAAGTGGGAGGGGGTGGGGGCATCTTGACTCCCCACTGGTACACCAATAATCTGCTGCTAGAAGTGGCCATCTCATCTAACCTCATGGAGGAATTGCCCCAGGTAAATTTCAGTGGCAAAGTCCGTGTTCTCCTTATACAAGGCTCCTGGTTCCATCCCTGGTATCTCCAGGTGGGACTGAGAAAAATTCCTGTCTGAAACTCTGAAGCATCACTGTCATTCAGTGTAGACAATGTTGACCCAGAAGGACTAATGGTATGACTCAGTAAAAGGCAGCTTCCTATGAAAAGGGATTTTAAATAAAATGATTCCCTCTCTTGCAATTTATCATTTAATATTGCTATTTTATGCACTATAGAAACATGTGCTTTTTAATTTTATATCCGCATATTATTATACTTACTTTGTATATATTTGTGTGTATGTGTTACTCTTCTTGCTATTGAAGAAATAACTAACTCAGACATTTATTAAGAAGCAAAAATAAGCAGGACTGCAGCGCATAGCTATACTCAATATCTGATAACTCATAACACATTAATAAAGTACTTGAATTTGCCAGGCTAAATTCTTCTGCAAGGCAAGGCTTCTTTCCAGTGGGAATGGGTTTTGTCTTGCAGAGCACAAAACCATATTACCTTTAAGAAACTTGATGTACTCTCTCCTTTAATTTTTATTATTCCGACCATACAATCTTTGAAGTACAATACTGGAAAAGATATTAATTGCTAAAGTTTAGTCAAATCCAACCTCTCTCCTATTGGCAACAAAGCAATGGCCACCATACCCTAATAACTGCCAACACAGAAACCAGATTCAGACATTATGTTGTATGCGTGTACAGGACTCACACATGTGTTTGTGTGAATGACTGTACCTTTGTTCATTTAAAAAGTGAACCTGGATACAGGCCCTTCCAATGCATGGTACAGATAGGAAGTGTACTTCTGTACCTGTGTCTTTGTGTATTTGGGCACACAACATCCATGTTTAGTGCTGTTTTCCACAATTGCTGAAACTTGCCATCTTCAGCATATTTAAGACTACAGTAAGTCAAAAGAGCCAAGAAGGCAACATCAGTGGTGGAATTGTGACTATGAAAATGGGAGAAATTTTGACAGAATCTTTTGGTGTCTGACACCAGTCTTTTGGTGCCTAGTCCCATCAGACTAACCCAGATGGTTCTCCACACAAGCAAAACAGTTCTTCCTTTAAGAACAGAAATCAGAGATTCTCAAGATACTTAATATCACATTTTGAGTTGTCTGTAGTAGGAATGGAATGGAACAGCTGCAGCCAAGGAATTGGCTGGTTAATCCAAATCCAGCTGTGAAAATCAGTTTCTCTTCCCAGCTTCTTTACCATTATTGTCATCTTTGCCATCTTTATATGCTCAGTTGCCAGGCCACAATCCAACAATGACAGTAGAGCGTACAACTGGCAAATTTGCCTTGCAGACCGCAGACCTATATGTACCTTCAAGAAATGTGAATATTTCAAGCTATCCCTTCACTCAGTGTCAAAGATTTCATCACTAAAAGTGCAATACAAAACATATTTAGTACCACACTCATTTTGGCTTAACTGTACTGGCCACAATTCTCCCTACACAGCATACATTTCTACAAGGTTGAAACACAACATCCATACAGTGAAAGTTTTATTTAGCATGTGTGTAAGATCTTGTGTAGTATTTTAACAAGAATAACTCCACGCAGACACAGAGCTCTGAAAAAAGCATTCTCATTGAGCCACACACACACTAAGTAAAGATAGTAAATACAACAGCACAGCCGTTTCAACATATTCCAGCAGAGTGAAACCTAACTGCTGATTCACTGAACAGTTCAATGCAGTTCTTATATATAGGAACATAGGAGCTGCCATATACTGAGTCAGACCACTGGACCATCCAGTTCAGTATTGTCTACATACACAGACTGGCAGTGGCTTCTCCAAGGTTTCAGGCATGAGCTTTTAAAATGTAAAATAAAGCTATCTCATGTTTCTAAATATCAAAGCACTAAATACCATGGAAGCTTTGAAGATGAAGACCACACAGCTATAACATATGACACAAAACTACTTATATTTCACTTTTAAAACAGATTTGTTCCACTCCTTTTAAAAGAGAGTTTTATTTAACTGAAACTAATGACAAAGAAGAGAAGACAAAGAGTAAGATTTTGAGTGCCTGCTATGTCTATTAAGTTTAGATAAGACGGGGCACTGAAGTGTTTCCAAAAGAATCATGGATCTATGAGGCAGCAAAGTGATTAAATTATAATAACTTTGCAAAAACAAGCAAACATTAACAATTCCTATAAAGTGTAATTGATAAGACTGTATGAAACAATCAGCTCTCAATTCTTATTTTGTTTACATTCCTGTTCCCCAAATCTTCCGTAGGAGGACTAGTCACAGATATACGCACATGCTAGAGGTACAGCTGTCAGTACCATATACAATAGCACTCAGCCAAACCACCAGAGATGAGAGCTTCTGACAGTGCCAAATACTTTTGTGAACATCCAGCATTATGCAATTTCTGTTCTGAACAGCAGCTTTCTGATCAGTCTAGTCTACAGCTGTGTTCATTGTAACCTAGGGATGTGCACAAAACCAGAAAACCTGGTTTGGTTTGAGTAGAACTGGACTCAAGCTGGTCCAGTTCCAATTCAGTTCAGGTTTGGTGCACACTAGAGCTGGGCCCAGTCCAGTTCTAGCCCAAACTGGTTTGGACCTGGCTCAGGGCAGGGGACAAAAAATAAATTTTGACCCCCAAAAATGGCATACTTACCACCACTGTGGGGCTTCGGGAAGCTTCTGTGCCTGATGTTCCCCCTCCCCATGCCAGCTTCCCCATGGTCATTTTTTGAAACTTCTGGGCTGTTTTCAGCCTGTTTGGGGCCATTTTCGGGCCATTAATGGCATGCACTGTGGCCTCCAAAATGGCCACTACCTCTATAGAGAGGCCTGTAATGGCCTGAAAGAGGGATGGAGGCTGGCAGGGGAGGGAGAACATCAGGAGATCCCCACAGAGGCACCCACTGAAGCCCCAGAATGGCAGTACACCTGCCTTTTTTGGTTTTTTAAATTTAAAAACCCCGAACTGGCCCTGGACTGGACTGGCGAGTTCAGCTCAACCTCAAGATGGGCCAGTTTGAGTACAAGTCAGCTCAGCCTCAAGTCGGCTCACACATCCCTACTGAAACCACCCTATCTAACCAATCACATTTGTTTAAAAGGATTTCAGCTGCAGGGCTGGGGAAACTCTCTAAGATCTGGGGGAGCTATTGTTCACCTCAGCACACAGCAGCTTCATATTTCTGCTACCACATCTTATCAAATGTAACTGGTAAAATGGTATGGAATGTGTCAGTGATGTGAAGGCAACTAAAAGTGAACAGTAAGTGGAGGAGAAACAGCTAACTTCAACAGAGTTAATACTGTAGTTTTTAGCACACTTGGAGGCTGTTGTGATGCACACCCTAATCCAGGCTAGGAAAGCCCAGCCTGGGTTAGGCTGCATGTGAGAACTGCCAGGATCAGGCCTGATCCTGGTGGGCCACTGCCCCCCAGCCCAGCTATTAAACCTGGCTTTTAGCCAGGCTTAAAGTCTCAAGCAAGCCCTTCACTTGGGCTCCAGGATTGTGTGTTCAGTGGGGCTCCCTTCAGCCCCAGTGGATACAGAGATGAGTGCCTAGAGCGCCTGTCTCCTGGGGGAAATTCCTGAATGTACCACAATGTCGCATGGTGCATTGTGGGATATCTGGAGGCCTGGACATCTCTCCCAGCCTCCGGAGCTTTGCACTGCAATGTGGATCGACTGGGAGGGTGGCCCACACTCCCAGCAACATTTCAGCTATTGTTTGGGGGGAGGGTGAATTGGACCACCCTTTCCCCCCACTCTCCCTACCTAGTTGTGTGAATGGCCCCATGGTCTACCAGCACATGTGACCCATAGGGTGGAAATAGGAGACAGATGGATGTTCTCCATACATTAGACTTAAAATCTGTGGAAATTATCCTTGAAAGGAAAACTACAGCAACCACAGACTAAAACTATAATTGGACAACATTCTATATGTGATAGATTGCATAACTGGTGACCTTATATTTTAGATACCTATGCTGTGATGGCAATTGAAAGGCAATTATATAAGGCTAGCATCCAAAAATCTGTTCGGCTATTTCCATTCATCCATGGGTTCCTTAGACTTGTATTTCTCAAACAGCTGTCCCTCATTCTGCTTAATAAAAACACTTTTGAAAATGAGAGTTGTGCAGTTTGTGACACACCATGGGGTTCTGTTGTACATAGGGGAAAAAACACATTAGAAATCCTGCTGGATAAGCGCAAGCCCTTGGGCTAGCCTGAAGTGACTCTCTGGATCCTAGTCTCCTTGTTTTCTGGAATTTCCATTACATAAATGCAGGGTCCTCCCTGAACTTCTTGCAGTCCAACAGCCAACATTTTGATAAAACTCCTGTTCTCATTAAAAAGCTATTTTCTGAAACTGAATTTGGAAGGGTGAAGTGGAAGCTCTTCCATGAGTCATGGAATCTAAACTAGAACAAGGACAAAGAAGAAGAAGACGAAGAAGAAAAGTGGTAATGGAATCTGTGCAGTAAAAGAGTAATGAGAGCTGTTGCCTGTGTAGGAAAGAATCCCTGATTGAATGAGAAACTCAAATTTGATGGCTATGAGATTGCAATTAAGGGGAAGGAGATGATATCTTGGAAGATATAGCTGGATCCATTTTTTAAAATATCTATTATGTTTTCAGCACAATAAAATCAGGATTAATGTTATTTTGGCTTTGCTATTTGCCAAGATATACAAATAAGAATCATTTAGCCAAAGGACAAAGTACCTGCAGAATGTCAGTGTGGTTTAAAACATATCCCAGAAACTGTCACTGAATCACCACTTAAACTTTGGTCTCCTGTCAAAATTATAGTGATTCCATCAAAGTCCATGTTCAGGCATGGTTAAAACAATTCTAACAATATGCTGGATGGCTTCTAGTTGGAAACAGATTTGGATAAATTTAGTGTTGTATCTTGGCCACAGTTCACAATTCTAAATATGGAGCCCGTGTTTTGCTACCTGTAGTAAATGGACCACCCTGAGTGCATAGGATGCTTTTTTGCCTGTTGTAGTCAACAATAAGGAAGAATCTTGCATGGATGTGTCATTGTGTCCTGGTGCCACTGGAAGACATGTGTGAGTGCATGTTTTAAAAAAGAATATTTCAAGCCACAAAGAAGAAATGCTTGCATTTTCTCCTAAAAGAATTTCAGGCATATGTCGATGTGAAGCTGCCTTCATACCAAGTCAGTATATTAGATATAGCATACAAGGGATGGACAATACACACCATACATTCTGCACAGAGTATTGTCTACCCTGACAAGTCCAGCTCTGCAAGCACTTGCCTTGGTTCAGAGAGTTGCCTTGGACACACATTTCCATGTGCTCTAAATGGCAGGCTGTTGTACAATTTTTTTTCTTTCTTTCACAGCAATCTGTTACTGTCTACATGCCTTGTGCCGGGGTGGAGCTACCATTGGGCGAACGGGTTCAAAGAACCCAGGCCGCCACCAATCAGGAGCTGTGAGCGTGGAGTCGGATATGCAGGGGGGTATTTCAGTCCTAAATGGGGCCGTGTGGCCCCGTTTGGAAACGAAATTGGCCCGCGCTACATTGGCAACATGGCCGGAGTGACTCCTTAAAGGCAGGGAGAGCTGCTCCTGGTTTCACTGCCAACGCAGCAGAGCCGATCGATCTCCCTCCCAAATGGGGACGCGTGGCCCTGTTTAGGAGGGAGATCTGCCCGCGCTGCATTGGCAGCGTGGCTGGAACAGCTCTCCCTGCCTTTAAGGGCCAATCCCGCTTCCAGACGGGACTGTGCAGCTCTGTTTGGGAGGGAGACCATGCCCCCCATGTCTGATGTCAGATGTGGGTGTGGCTAGCCGGCCCCTGCATTTTACAACAGACCCGGGGCCGGGGGGCCACAGCTGCACATGGGCTGCCGCCAGCCTCCCTATACTCCTGCCTTGTGCACAGAGTCTTATTTCTGCATGACCCCCAAGGATGTATTTCCGGATGGCAAAGAGCACTATGAGAGGCAGGAGAGATCAGCAAACATCACCCTCACACGCTCTGCTGCTCAATAAGACATCAGCTGAGCTCGGAGCAGCCCCACTGCACAAGGACACAGCTCCCTTACAGCAGAGGATGGCTGCGCAAGAAGGGGTCTACGCCTTTTATTTCAAGCAACCCTTTAAAATTAATATTCAGACAATAGAAATTCTGAAACACAGATACCAGCAGTACGGGCTTCTCTTTGCAGCCCAACTTCAGAATATATTTTTAAAATAAATTAGGACATTCCTCGATGCTAAGTTTAAAAATGAACTTTAAATGGATTCTGGGGAGTAAGTATAAGAACACATATTGACAGAGAAGCAACAATAACGTGAATATTCACTCGCTTTGTGCAGGAAGGTGCTAATAATGCCGGAGGAAGATACCCTTTTCACTGTATCCTTCAGCTTTCAAAAGCTTCCTTAATGATTCCTGTGTAAAGTTGATTGTTATCGTCATTCTCATGCAGGAGTCTTGACACTTTATCAATACGGCAGCATTTTCAAGAAACATAACAGGGGCTAGTACAGTGCCACCTTCAAGCATGTTTATTAAACACAAAATTAAACTGACAATTAAAAGACCAATAACCTAAGCAGATGTTCATTTCATACACAGAGTTGTCAGACTATTCTGATCAAGTGCCAGCAGTCACTCTTCCAGAGCAATAGCAGAAGGCCCATGCCAAATAATTTTAAAGTGACATTATATACTCTTAATGCTCTGAAACCTCATTGCACAATTTTTAGTATATGCAAATTAACAGTATCTGATTAGGTCCTGAGGCAGTGTCACCTAGGTGTTCATAGGAATAGCAATGGAACTGTGGAACAATATTTCATATGTTTTCCCTTGGGGGACACCTCCATTTGATTTTGGCATTTATTTGTCCTGTGCTGTAAAGGACAAAACTACAATTACACTCCCCCCCCCCCACCCGCCTGCTGTGCAGTGGGCAGAGTGTCAGAAAAAATTAAATCAAATGTAGTGAGTTTCCTCAAAAACACACACACACAAAACCCAGCACCAAAACCAAATTTATTAACCATACTCGTAGTTTAAAGTCATATTGTGTTAGGACAGTTTATTTGATGGAACAGGACATATACTGAATGTATTTTACAGAAGCAAAGCAAATCTCTAACACAAAGATAGCCTGTCGCCTTTACTTCTTGGTTCCTTTTTAATGTCCTTTTAAAGACTACCTCTCTCTCTCTCTCTCTCTCTCTCTCTCTCTCTCTCTCTCTCAATCTCTCTCTCTCTCTCATATTCTCACACACACACACACACACTACTGCTAGTGAAATGCAACAGGAATGACATTAATCAAACCCAACCCTGCCAAGGCTGTTTGAGGGGACAGAGTTCGGAGCAAAATTGGACCAGCACATCAATGCGCTACCATGCATTCCAATCAGATGGTCATCTATTTTTAGGATATATGCTAATCTAAAATATATGGTCCTTTAATGGCGCTCCTATGAAACAATTTGCTGATCATGTAAATGAACTGATTCACCTTTTAGACAGAGAATGTCCTCAAATTAGTACAATGGAACACAATTTATGAGCCAGAGTCCGATTTTTCCAGTTCATGACTTCCCAACCTCACTGCAAGCAATTTCCTTAACCTTGCCTTATGCTTCTGCAAAGAGTAGAGATGAAAATGTGTGGGTAATCAACTCATAAAATAAGCATGAAAAATGTTCGTTTTCAGGAGACACCATAGAAGCTTCCACAAACATGAGCAGCTTTCTGCATTTACTGTGCACCCTCCTTAATACTGAAATAAAAGGTTCAAAAACAATAGCTTAACTAACTGCTGTGACACAAACATTAATTTTTCACCATTGCAATTGCTACTTTCAATACTATAAACATGCTTTTCATCTTTCAAGGACTTTTATCATGGGGTGCTGAACAATTTGGAGCAAGGGTCTGGTACAGCCAAATTTGTGCTGGTGAAATAGCACATACTGGAGGAGAGCAAACCAAGTGGACTGGGTAGAAAATTAGACCTTGACAGGTAAGGCATGGGTTCATAGGTTCCCACTTTGGATCAGTTGTTTTCACCCAGGATGGACCAACTCACAGGATTGTTATGAAGATAAAATAACTTTAAGTATACTACCCTAAGATCCTTTGAGGAAGACCACATTATAGATCGTAAAGACAGACAGAGGAGAAGAACAGCCAGAAAAACAAAGGCTATTATCTAAGAGTTACTTCCCACTCCCAAACAACAGGGGAGTAACAGCAGGAGAGAGGGCATGCCCTCAACTCCTGCCTGTGGCTTCCAGCGGCATCTGGTGAGCCACTATGAGAAAGAGGATGCTGAACTAGATGGGCCTTGGGCCTGCTCCGGCAGGGCTGTTCTTATGTTCTTAACAGAGCATCCAGATGTCTACCTCTGTGCCCCATTTTTGAGGACTGAGTCATATGTTAAGCACTCACATGAGGCCACTGAAATAAGCCTATGTTACTCTCTACATTGAAGACAGTGGATGACTATAATGTTTTGTATGCTACTTATTGCCATACGGTTTAACTCAATTGTGTGGTGAATGTCTATATCACAATTGGCAGCAGTTTACACTCAGTGTGAAAAGCCTTTATT
This sequence comes from Hemicordylus capensis, assembly GCF_027244095.1. Classification (NCBI taxonomy): domain Eukaryota; kingdom Metazoa; phylum Chordata; class Lepidosauria; order Squamata; family Cordylidae; genus Hemicordylus; species Hemicordylus capensis. The sequence goes on from NC_069661.1 coordinate 173,395,980, forward strand.
TGATTAAGCTGAACCCACAAGTGTCTGGAAGGGGGGCGGGCAAGGGGCAGTTCCCCTCCCAGACTGAGAATTCACCATTGAATTCAATGGGGTTCACTCCCAAGGAAGTGGGTACAGGACTGAGCCTTTGCACCTGCCCCCTGGAAAAAGCCTTGCGGATGTTAATAGCCACACCATATGGTAAGCAGTATTATTTATTTATTTAAAATATTTATACCCCACCCTTCCAGCGCAATACGGCTTAGGGCAGTTCACAAAATTAGTAAAACAAATAAAACAAAACAATATAAAATTAATAACACTAGTAGAAATTAACTAAAAACAAGCACCTGTTAAAACTAAATTTAAAAGGTTTCAAGTTAAAAAATTAAACACCTGCAGATAAGCTGCAGATAAAACACCTCTCGAAAAAATGTGTGTTTTCTGCCATGAAAAATCATTTTGAATATTGATATGTACTAATAGAACTGAGTTACTTGAGTGCTTTGTTGAGTTAGGGGTGCAGAAGTGGGTACAGTAGAAGAGGAGAGCTGATCTTGCGGTAGCAAGCATGATTTGTCCCCTTAGCTAAGCAGGGTCTGCCCTGGTTGCATTTGAAAGTCTCCAAATGACTTTGTTTTAAGCTTAGATCAAGAGGGGAGACTTCAATTATTCCCTTGTCAATGAGAGCTCACCATCCTGCTTAAGCAGTACGATCAGCATCACTGGGGCACTATCTCTGCTATTAAAAAGTCTCTAGCTCAGCTATTGGCTTTTGAGGAGGAAACAGTGGATCTAAAGGCTTTTAAGAAGCGGTCTTCAGGAGACCCATATGTTCTGAGACTGCTGTTAATTTTTGAACATAAACTAGTCCCAGCTTCACTGGTCAGAACGAGGCGCCTTTTGAGCAGGTGGAGTATTTATCCTAAGAGGGTCTTCTCTAGTTACTCAGCTGAATCTCCGGCGGATAGATATCTGCATTGGATTAAGAGGGGCATGAGTCTCTGGAGGGCTAAGTCTATGAAATCTCCCCCATGCGGTGGCCGTTGCCCTTATTCTCCTATCAAAGATGGGTCTCTTGGTGAGGAGGTTGGAAGTTTCGTGCAGCGCCAGATACCCTGGACCGATTCTACCTGGGTCACTCGGTCGCTGGCTGAGTGTTCGCAGGCGAGTGTGATGCTCTCTTCTACAGGGCGGAAGGACGTACCTGACCATGGAGAAAGTTCTTCTCGATTTAGCTTAGATTCCAGCTTGTTGTGTGGAGGAGGGGCTGCGGCCTGCCAACCCCCTGGGGACTCAGGGCAGTCGCCTGTGATGTCAGAGGACCCCCTGTGGATCACACGATCCTACGCTGAGTGTGCCTCCAGTGGTCTCGGATGATGCTGGGATGCACACTCGCTCTCCTGCCTCTTCTTGCTTCCTGGGAATCCCTTGTGATAGAAGACAGGGTGCTGCTTCATCGGGATTGTGTATGGAGGTGACAGGGAGTAGGTATATGACAGTGGTGTCATCAACAAAGGTGATTAAACCAGGAGTAGTGGAAGACCTCCCCACTAGTGCACACTGTCTTTGGTTTCGGTCGAAGCAATACCCCCCCACCGGAACCCTAGGTCAGGTGGTGGTAAGCAACCCCCTCTATTAACTGGCTGAACAGAGGGGCCCTGGTTGTTGATCAGAATATAGTTGCTCTTACCAGGCTGGCGCTTATGGAGAATAACCAAATCCAATCTAACGATCTCCAGGGTTTTTTGACAGACCCCCACTTCACCTCAGCAGCCAGTCTCCTTGTTAATAATGATTCAAGGCTGGTTTCTTGTCCAGAGGATGTACCCCCCCTTCAGCCATTGACAGCAACTGGATTTTCGAGAACTACTTTGCTGCACGTGGAATGTCTCTGGCTGGCTTTCTAAGTCAGATGACAGTGCAGTGGTCCAATTCATCTCCAGTTTGGATATCCTCCTCTTACAGGAGACCTGGACAACGGGGGATATTGTTCTGGAAGGTTTTCGGGTAGTTTGTAATCCAGCCACCCCGAGTGTAAAAGGGGGGCGGGCGAAAGGAGGTTTGGCAGTTCTGGTAGCCTCCTCCTTACATGTTACACTGACCCCCCTACCCTCTCCTGTCCCTTTGGCGTTGGCGGTTCTCCTGCAATTTGGGCCTTTTAAGATATTGCTATTCAATGTTTACTCTCCCTCTCAGCAGAGATACTCACATACAAGATCTATCTGGCATAACCTGCATATGTACATAGAGGCTTGCGCTGAAATTTATCCCAGGGCCTCCTTACTTTTGGGGGGTGATTTTAATGCTAGGCTGGGCCAAGATGACATTATGTTGTATCATTATTTTAAGCAGGTCCAGCCAGAGGAATGTGGGCCATCTATGCTTCCCCCATGACTTGCTAAGGATAGGGTTTGTAACCTGGCTGGTCTATGCCTTGTCCAGCTGGCAACCTGCTTTGATTTAAACATTTTGAACGGTGCAGTCCCTGGCGATCATCCTGCAGAATTTACTTTTTGGGCAGGCCGGGGTCTCTCCACCATTGACTATTGGCTTTCTTCTCGTGATTTGTTAGCATATGTGGAGCAGTTATCAGTGCTTCCATACCCCAACAGTGATCATTTTCCTCTTTTGTTAAGGATTAAGATCCCTTCTAGGAGCATTCAATCTTGGGAGTGTTCCCGCACCAATGGTACTCCAACTCTGGGTGGGATTCGGGTGAACTGGAACTCTAGATGGGCTGCTTCGACTCATATCCTATTAAATTCAAAGGAGATGAGGTGTAGCCGGAAAAATTTTTTAGATGAAGCTGGAGGCTCTAGAGTTTTAGATAATTATCACCATCTGATACAATGTATCCAGGAGCATTTTCGTCAAGGCAGCTTAGGGAGCTCCTCTCTTAAACCCAGGTCCAGAGAGTGGTTCGACCATGATTGCCGAGTGGCTAGAAAGGACCTGGTTGCAGCTTTTAGAGCTGCTCAGCAGGATCCTAGGATGACATCAAAGGCCAACCTGCTGGCTGAGGAAGTATAAAGGCCTTCTAAAGGAAATGAAAGCACTGGCCCTAAGATCTCTGTGGAAGGACCTCTTTGAGGCAGCTAAAGGTGCCAATGACTCTAAGTTTTGGCACTTAGTGAATGCACAGTGACTAGAAGTGTGAGCACTGTAAAATATTCCCCTCAGGGGATGGAGCCAGAGGCACCTTTTAACGTGGTGATTCTCTTTATTTAGCAGGGGGAGAGTAACTGGCCCTATCACCCCCAGCACAGTACCTCCAGTGACTGTTGCTGGTGTCTATCTTATGTTTCCTTTTAGATTATGAGCCCTTTGGGGACAGGGATCCATCTTATTTATTTATTATTCCTCTGTGTAAACCACCCTGAGCCATTTTTGGAAGGGTGGTATAGAAATCGAATAAATAATAATAATAATACTAATAATAACCTTGGCAAAGCCGCTGCCAGTCTGTAAAGACAATACTGAGCTAGATGGACCAATGGTCTGACTCAGTATATGGCAGCTTCCTATGCTCCTATAAATAGCCTTGCAATTGCACTGGGGCCGAAGCCTGTAAAACTGCTTCCTTCAGAACAACTTTGCTGTCTTTGAGGGGAATTTTTGAAAGAAACCTTGTGGAACCTATTTCTGGAGCAACAGGATGAATCCAGGGTGCTGCATTGTAACACTCTTGCTTGGATCATCATGTTCACTCAATGCCACAAGTTACAAGGGCGTCCTGATACAGCAGTTCTGGCCCTGATGCTCCCCAATTATTTGCCAGTGCAGCAGCTCATACACTCAACAATCCATTTGTCTAATTTCTCCTTCTACACTGTGCATGCGAAGAAATCAGCCTACGGAATCAGATACGCTTAACTAAAGTTACGTGAGTATTTTGTGCACACAAAAAACATACGTTTGAAAGCTCTAAACACAAACATTACCACTTCAAAGATGTTCCATGTATTCTAATGGGGAATTGTTTTTTGTCTGTTCATCCACTTAATCTTTAAAATCACAGCTACGGGTGATAACAGGAACATAGCAAGCTGCCATATTCTGAGTCAGACCATAGGTCCATCTATCTCAGTATTGTCTTCACAGGCTGGCAGCAGCTTCTTCAAGGATGCAGGCAGGAGTCTCTCTCAGCCCTATCTTGGAGATAAACCTGGGTCTCGCTTTTCGCTCTGTGTTGGCGCAAGTCAGCATGGGGCATAGCATGGTGGGGGAAAGGGTCTTTCAATGGTAATATCACACAAGTATTAAAAAGAGAACACCCGGACTACTTGAGAGATTTGTTATTTACACTTAAAAAATGGAAGGTTGAACTGGATCTATTTAAAGGATCCTCCTCAGTTAAGCAGCTAAGGAAAACAATTTATGGAGAGATTCTAGAAGTGGGTTTCTTAAAACCTGATTTAGAACGTAAACGCTACAAATACCGCATTTCCCAGTACTTGTTGCAACCCGATCACCCTATTGCTCTCTTTAAGGAGAAAAAAGTCCCTTTCCATTTATGGGAAACAAGTGGCGCTTATACCATCAAGTACTACCACTTAATGCGGCTAAGCCATGGCTCCCAGAGGACCAGCAAGAGTGCCCTAAAATCACCTGCAAACAGAAAGCTAGTGAGCTAGGTAAAACATTCAGGGAAACCCATTCACATTTCTTAAAAGAGTGTGTGGTAGCCAAAAGAGTGTGGCAGGGAGTAAGCAAGCGGTTAGAGTGGCCTGATTTGGAAAAACAGACTTGGGACGAACTAACCTCGGGTTTGAGCAATAGAACCTCCTTTTGAGGTCCCAGAAAGAAACCTTCAAGGAAACGGGACGGAATGGGTGCCCTCATACTAGGGAATTGGAACGTTCCCCTTCTCGTAATCAGGTTAGTAAACCTGTATGTCATTTATGCAATGCCCCTGCATAGGAATAGGGAGGGAAGACACGACCAAGAGGTTCACACAGATGAGACAGTAAATCTCTTCTGGAAAAGTTTATATGGTTATGTACAAAAAGACAAGAGTATCTCTTCTAAACAGCAATGGGACAAATTGTGGAAATGGACGTTGGACGTACCCCGCCCCCGCACGATTACCTGATGTGCCTTGAAATCCCCCACCCCCGAGTTACAGTACTACCTGCATATACTTCATAACCTTGTGGGTTTCCAAATCCTTGTGTGTAAATCTTTGTAGATATATCATGTACAAACAACCACTTCGTATATAATTGTGCTTTGGCAACGTACTGTATGCTTTGGTAGTTTGTTGGTTCAATAAAAAAATCTTGTCCTATTAAAAAAAATAATAATAATCTTGTCCTATCTTGGAGATACCAGGGAGGGAACTTGGAACCTTCTGCTCTTCCGAGAGCAGCCTTATCCCCTGAGGGGAATATCTTGCAGTGCTCACACATCAAGTCTCCCATTCATATACAACCAGGGTAGACCCTGCTTAGCTAAGGGGACAAGTCATGCTTTCTACCACAAGACCAGCTCTCCTCTCAGCAATATTATTAGCAACTAGTATTTTTAAGCCCGTTATGATAACGGGCGCTAGCTTTCTATCCCGTCTTTTCTGTCTCTCTCTCTCTCTTTCTGTCTCTTCCCCCCCCCCCCTTGTCCCCTCTCTCTTTTTGTTTTTTGTTTTGTTGTTGTCTCTGTTTTTGTTCTTCCTTATTTTGCTTTTACTTTTTTTGGGGGGGGGGTGGATGAATAACGGCCAAAATGGCCCATGAGAAGGTGGCCGCCCCCGCCTATCGCCCTCCCGCGCACCCAGCTGCCGGAGCCCACCTTACCCGCTCCAGCCCGAAGGAGAAGAGAGGAACTCGGAAACAGAGCTATTCTCTGTGTTAAGCTGCTGCCTATACTGTCGCAATGGACGCAATAGGCGTCCTTTGCGTCCATAGCGGCAGTTTGAGCAGTGACTTAGCACAGAGAGGAGCTCTGCTCGTGAGCTCCTCTCTTTTCCCTCGGGCTGGAGCGGGTAAGGTGGTCTTCAACAGCTGGGAGGGCGATAGGCGGGGGCGGCGACCTTCTCATGGGCCATTTTGGCCCTTAATCTTTTTTGGGGGGGAGCGGGGAAGGTGATTTTGGGCAGCTGGGAGGGCGGGTGAGCAGGCGGCGGCGGCGGCTGTGAGCGGGCGGGGGCCTCGTTGGTGGCTTCGCCGCCACCTCGCCCAGCTTCCCTGTCCCCCGTCTCGGGCTTCCCCCACCGCCATTGCCCTCGCCTTTTTCAGGGCGGCCGCTTCTGGTTGCCTCGGCCTCCTCACTTTCCCCCGCCGCCACACACCGGCTAATGGCCGCCCGTGGCTGTGGGACACTGGTGTCTGAGGTCCTGTGTCCCTTGGGCTCTTCTGGGCCTGCGCTTCGCGCAGGCCCAGAACAGCCCAGGGAGGCAGGGACGCAGATCCCCAACGTTCCAAAGCCACGGCCACTCACTTAGCCTTTTATTATATAGGATAATATTGCTGATGTTTTTGTGTCTTCTTTATCATGAGTTATAGTGGTATCTATCCATTTGCAAGAGATCAACTGTTTTCGGGTTAGGTTTCCTGTTCTAACTCCATTTCATACGGGGGTTATCGAGCAGCCATCAGAAGGTAATGATTTGGGGTGAATATTGGCTTTGATCACATTCTCACCAGTGAGTTAAGGGTGAAAGGTTTGCCAGTCTAGCTTAGCTATCCATGTCCCATTAGACATAATCCACTCTCTTGAAGGAGAATAATTTTGTTTTGATATGTATTCTCACCTCCCCGCAATCCTGTACATGCTTCTATCTGAAGAATTCTCATAGAGGAAGAAAACATAACATACTATAATCTATAATATTTCCCAAGGGTAGGTTGTGGGTCCCCCCACCCCCCGTAGATAGCAGTTCAGAATGTTAATACCATCCATGGGGAAATTCAAAACTGTACATTTTCCAAACTTTATAGAACAAAAGACACACACACACACACACACACACACTTACACACACACTTACACTTTAAAATGTATTGATTTTATAACAATAAATTAAAACCATTTAATATAGGGGTACTTTGATGTAATAAAACTTTTAGTGATTCTCAGCATGTCTTGTTAAATCTTAAGTTCCTCATTTACATATCTGATGTCCCCCCAGAGACAGGAATGCTTCAAGTTAATTATCCATGTAGCTGTAAGAACTCTTGTTTCTTTGGTAAGAACTCTCTAAAAAGAAAACTAACAGTTATTAAATATTACTTTGAGTCACCAAAAGTAATCAAAATGCACTACAAGAGACACTAAACAGACACTTAAATTAAATAAAATATTACTCCTTTCTGCAGACTAAATAAAATATCAGCCATTTACAACTCTTAGAGCAATCTTCAAAGAAAACAATCAGCAAAAATTAAATAGCAGAAAGCCAGCTTTAGGTAATTCCCAAGTGGAGCTACTTGGTACTTGTGGAGTAATTTACATTTATGCAAAGTGGCTATAAAACCTAGCATTCAGATTGGCAGATTTTTACACCTGCTTGGCCTTTGTTCTATGCACACACACACTACAACTAGAAGTGGGGAGGAAATCAACCCACACTTCCAAAAATAAGAAGTTTGATGTTTTAACAACAGATATATTACTGAAACTAAATGGGATTGTAGTAAACCCAGCAAGTAACAATGGGATTGCAATAACTCCAGACTTTAAACTACTAGCATACTGCTCACAGGGGGCAGTATGCTTTGCTCTTTTGAGGGTCAAAACAAAGAATATTTCAAAAGTCTCATTAAACTGATTCAAGAAATTGTAAGATAAAAAGGCCATCACAAAGCAGGCTTTGGTGGTGGATGGAAATGTGCAAGTATTAACAGCCAGCAAGTGAAATAGTTCTTCTGAGCACTTTTCAGCAAAATAAAATGATGCCATCCATTTCACAAGGACTCATCACAGTGTTGCAAAGCAGCCTGTTTGATTAAGGATTGCTGATTACCTTTCATTTATTACATGCATCCAATAATTACATAACAATAGACTTGGAATGAAATAACATTGTCTCCTCTTCAAGGGAGACAACAGGTTCATTCCACAAGATTTTGAGGGTCATTGAGGAAGCAATTAAATGTTCTTTCAGGGGATGGGAACTTTAAAGGCTGGGGGGGGAGGGGACTGAGGGAAGAGTGTATGCTTCCATATTCTTTCTGAATATTCTATTTTCTCCTGGTTTTGTGCAGATAAATAAGTCATAATGCATAAAGATTCATGCCAGGATAAGATAAAAAGTATGAAATATCACAGTAATTTACAAGAAATAAAATATAAATAATTAAGAAACCACTTTTTAAAAAATGAGCATCACTCTCTCACATTTCTTGTCAGACCTGAGCCAAACTTGGGGGAGAATGTTGGTTTTTGTTCAAAATTTGCATAATGACTTTTCCTCTAACAGCTAAGCAAATCACACAAACATCAGCAGTATTAGCCTACCTAAGCATTGTCAGCTGACCAGTGACCACATGAGCCAATCCCTGCTCTTCAGGCCCTATAAAGCCTTAAGCTTCCATGCTTGCATCTCAATCCAAGCAATTTGTTTCTGACATAAGGACTCTATCTGTGTCTCTTCCTTTTCAACTTATCCCTGCCTATTTTTGACTATACGCCTGTCTCTGTTCTCTTCTGCTCTGCAACTTGATCCCAGTTTATTTTGGACCACACAACTGCTCATGGTCACTTGGACTGACTGATAGCCATCTTTCTTGGGTCCTCTTACCTGACTACCTGGAACCTGACTGTTGTTGGAGTCTGAAATACCTCCTGTTTCTCCTCCCTGCCAACCTGATTACTCCATGAACACTTCTTTTCTTAAGTATGCCTCCTTGGTGCAAATGCACAAATGGATTGGAAAACATGAATATAATAATAAAGATGACTATATATAATAATAAAGATGACTATATTTACCCATCAATTTGGCTCAGAAATAAGTCAAGTGACTCCCCAATACATTGGGCAGGAGCTCTACTTATTGCCAAACTAAATTCATTCTCCAGTGCAGCACTAAAATACCCTCCCACCCACACACCTAACCAGCTTCCACCAATTCCACAAATCACCTCCCCTCTTCCCTTTCACCTCAGCTACTGGACTTGAGTGATGGTGCCAAACTGTAAGGAGAGAGGAGTAAGGATATCCCAGCGGCCTGGTGTGTTCTGTGGCAGCAAATCAGAGTAGACTGCAGAGAAGGTTTCAGATTCCTGGTGCACTCTGTAGCAAGCATACCAAGCTAGACTGCAATAGCTTCTGGGAAAGGCTGTTTTCCCAGAGGCTACTGCAATGTCAGTATGTGGTGGATGAACACAGCTCTGGATTGATCTGGCCTTCCTGCCTGATATGAGAGGAGTCATTTTTGTGCCAGAATTGCTTGGAAACTAAACAGAATAACATTTGTGCCTACATGCCATTGATAAGAGACTAGACTGACCTTAATGAGGAGAAAGAAACCCAATAACCAAAACAATATTTCTATCTCCATTCGGAGGAAAATCTCAAGGACTAATAAGGGACTAATAATACAAACTAATCTTTGCCACAAAATTATGTATATTAAAAATATACACAGGGTTTATTTACACGACTGCGCCGGCAGGCGATTGGGAGGGTAGGGTGGAAAGCAGGGTTCAACCTACCTTACCCCAGATGATCAACTGTTGTTGCTTCAGTGCATAAAGTGCTTAACTTTATAATACAGGTCCTTTAAGCACTGTCCACATAAGCACTGTCATTGCTTCAGTGCATGAGCTGCACACCCACATGACCCATACTGTCGGGAGCAGCGCAGAGCAATATCAGTGCTGCTCCCAGCAGCGTGGATCAACAGAGGCCAGGACTCATTTTCCCAGCCTCCAGATATGCCACAAGGCACCACACAATGAGTGTCAAATGGGCGCTCTAGACGCCATCTCTGTATCTCCGAGACACATGATCCTGGCAGCCGGGTTAAGGGAGTGCTTGACTTCAGTTAAAACTGGTTTTTGCCAATGTAGGCCTGGCTTCCTTGGTAATGATTGATGACTTTAATTATAAGTGGAAGACCTTGGTTAAAAATAAACTTCTTCCATTTGGAAATTCTTAGATTAGGACATGATCAGGCCTGGCAGGTTATTAAGCAGTGTATTGCCGATACAGAACTACAAATGGATACAGCCTGTCTAAGGAGTGGCATCTATCTGGGGAAACAACTTTTTAATTCCAAACCGGCAGCATATTTAGATAATATTCTTATCCCTAAATTTAGGCATCCATTTACTCCTGCCCACCTAAACGCCCTTCCAACAGCTGTTAGGGATGGTAGATATAAAGGGAATCTGTTTAATTTAAGGATTTGCCCCTGTGGAATGGGTGCCGTAGAAACTATCCCTCATGTTATTTTATATTGTAAATTTTAAAGCGATGCTCATTTAAAACTAATTACTCCTCTTTTGGGGAAGTTTCCAGGTCACTCTGATGAATTTTATTTAGAGTTTTTGTTACCTAACTTTTGTAAAGAGATCACTTTCAATGTGGCTAGGTTTTGCTACATTGTTTGTATTATACGCTCTAGTCTTATGTAATGTTTTTGCTGTACAGTCTGATCTACAATCATAATAAAGTTTATCTATCTATCTAAACACTTAGAATATGCAGAAGCTCCTCTCATCAACCCAAGCTCCCAAAAAACTACAGGAGCTGCAGAGGAACAAAAGTACAACTGAACAACACAGCACCCTCTGGCACACATAACACAATATCCTCCCTTAGCGAACATAGTCCTACATCCAGTGAGGGGGAAACCCTTTCACGGGATCATTTCTGAAGTCTGCTAGTGGGTTTAGAAGGTTCAGGGGACTGTACCTCAGCAACTGCCGCAGGCACGCTCATCCCTTGCTGGCTCTGGTAATTCCATAGGGAGTGTGGCAGACACAGCAGCTCCAGATTGCCCCAAAGAAGATGCCTCTAATGAGGCTGTTGGTGCCAAATCATTCTTGGAAAAGCACCTTCTCAATTGATCAATGAGGTGATGCCACACTGGTCCATCTGCACACTGAAGCTTGTATGAGACAGGTCAAGTGACCTCAATGATAGTGGAAGGAACCCACCTTGGTCCAGATCCATAGTTCCTTGCAAAAACCTTTGGAATTCCTGGGCTGTGGAATGCACCCCCAGCAGAAATTCACAGTTTGGAATCATTGTTGGCCTTTAAGAGAGCCCTTAAAGCCTATTTGTTTTCTTTGGCCTTCCAGGGTTTTTAAACAGCTTTTTAATGTTTTTAATTGTTTTAATGGTTTTAAACTGCTTACAAAAAAATTTTAATTGACTGTTTTAAATAATTGTGGGGGACAGGTGTTGTTTTGTTGTTGTGCACTGCCCAGAGTCTTTGGATGGGGTGGTATAAAAATGTAATAAATAAATAAATAAATCTAGATGGAGACGGTCAAGATAAGTTTTTAGATGTCACCCCATAAGTAACTCAGCAGGACTGGTGCTTGTTGTTGAGCAAGAAGTAACATGTTGAGCAATCAGAAGCCTGTCAAGATGTGTTGACCAGTCTCCTCCAACAATTCACTTCAGGGCATCCTTTGTTATCTGCACCATCCATTCAGCCTGGCCATTTTCTTGGGGATGACAATGTGCAATTATCATCCCCAAAGTTATTTGTCATCCCCAAGTGCAATTGACATTCCCCAGATAAAGTTTCTGTCCATAATTTCCTTAAACTCAGTTGATATGAATGTGGACCCATTGTCCGTGATAACAATGTATTGCAATCCATGGGTTGCAAATAAATGGCAGTGCTGTAATTGTTGGAGTAGATGTTTGTGAGGGCATTAAGACAGTTTCAAGCCATTTTGAGTAAGATTCTACCGCAATCAAGAAATTCTTTTCCTGAAATAGTCCTGCAAAGTCAATATGGATTCTTGACCATGGCTTCTTGGTCACTTACCAGGGAAATGTGAATGCCCTTGGTGGGTTATGTTGAGTAGCCTGACATGTGCTGCACTCATTTACAGTCTTTTCAATGACTGAGTCAATTCCAGGCCATCAGGCTTAACTTCTAGTGAAAGCTTTCATGAAAACAATTCCGGGATGTGCTGCATGTAGTGTGCCTAAAATGGTTTGATGCCCCCATTCTGGAACAACACGGTTTCCCCAGAAAAGACATCCTCTTTGGCCAGACATCTCATGCTGGCAGCTTTTGAATGGCTTAAATTCTTCTGGCAGTTCTTCAACTGGCCAGCCCTCCCACACCCATTTTAAAACATGAGCCCCTTTGGGATCCCAAGCAGTTAATTTTGCAATTTTATCAGCCCGAAGGGGTGGCCTGGGAGGGTCTCCAGCATCAAAACTTCTATTGGTGGTAGCACAACAAAATCTGGAGTTTGAAGTGGCAGCCAATTGAGAGCATCAGTCCTTCATGGCTTGCAGATGTCCTTCATGGCTTGTAGATAAGTATAGAATCATAAGCATTCAGCAAAGGACTCCAGTGCTGCATACGAAGTGACATTAGAGAAAATTCCCAACAGAGGTTTGTGATCAGTATGAATTTCAAAGGCATAGCCATAGAGATAGTTGTGTAACTTCTTGACTCCTGCAACAACAGCAAGGGCTTCTCTGTCAATTGTGCATAGTTTATTTCAGTGGAAGACACAGAGTCCTAGAAGAGTAGGCGGTGCCTCTGTGCCGTCTGGCAACCTGTGGCTAAGCATAACTCCAACACCATAAAATGAAGGATCTTTCCATCATTATGGAAAGCCTGAAGCTCCTGCTTTGTTTTTACAGAAGCTGCATCATAGATTTCATGTACCTAACTGCCCTTTCTCTGCCCCTCTCCTCCACGCCACACACATTTACTTTAGGGAGTAAATTCCCCTTTACAAGTATACCCTCCAACCTTGCCTGCAAGCTAGTTCTTTGAACTGGGGCCACTCCATTTCAAACTCAAACTGGCACCCCCTTTGACCACTCAAACCGGGCCAGCTCGATGTCAAGTCTGGCTCGATGCAAGCTGGCGTTGGTGAGAAATGAGCCTTCAGTAATTCCACAAGTTCATCAAATTGTTTAAGACTTTGGTGAAGAAGAAGCAGTGAGTGCTCTTATTATGGCAAATGTCTGGGCCCTGTTGTGAACTATACCTGGTTTCGCACTCTGTACATGCTCAGAGGGAAGGAGGCAAAGTCACATCATACACAAACTGAGTTGGTTCTTGGAGATGGTGACCATGTAGGATCTGGGCGCGCAAACAGAGATTGAGAGAGACACACTCAGAAAGTTCAATGGGCTTTATTATAAAAAGTTGCTCATCAGGATAAAATAATCCACATGTTTCCGATTCAAGGTGTAGTGTAATGTGCCTAACTAACATATGTGTGTGCAATCAGTAATTACAAATATCTAATAATCTAACAAATCCTAAATAAAACATTTACCTGTAGAGAGAAGCAGAGAAAGAAGGGGGGGCTTAGGAAGGGGGGTAGCAGTGATTAGTAAGGAGGAGGAGAGTAGGGATCCAAGGCTTGTGAAGGCAGCATATTACCCAGATCAAAGGCTTTGAGAGCAGTGGGTCTTTTCAGCTGAAGGAGCGAGGCTTTAGCTGGGAACAGCAACCTGGGAGCGGTGGTCTGGCTTCTGGTGGTCAAGCAGACAGTTTACTCAGAGCAAGGCAGAGAGTGAAGGTCCCATGGCTGGGGAAGTCTAGACTTCTCACTGCGCAGTGGAAGTCACAGACAGCTCCTGTCCATGGACAGAGTTCCTGCTTGTTGCCCCGCGGCATAGCAGCAAACTCTGGGATTGCCTGTGAGCAGACCTTGCATGTAGGCACAAGATTGCTAGCTCTCTGTCCAGTAGCCTCATTCTTTATAGTTGTATCTTCCTTTGATCTCCCATCATCTTTTCTGGGTCCCCAAAGGTGACAACTTGCTGCTACCTTCTGGATAATGTCTTTTAATTATTCAGGATATTAGCCCAGTCCAGGGAGATCTTAATCCCATCTTCTGTTAGCTGATATCTTGAGGAGGGGACATTGCCCAAGGCAAATCTGCCTCTCTGAGCTGCAGTGGGCATCTTCTCTTGTCCCCAGATTTGGGCCTGGTCCCAGAAGGTGTTAGTAAAAGGACTAAATCTACAGGTGTTCTCCTAGAGTGGAATTTCTATAGACTGAGTAATCCCCTTTGGGCATAGCAGAGCAATCATTGACAAAGATTAACGTAGATTTCTTGCAACAGGAAGGGGGAGATCAGCCCCTGGCCTCTTCCACAGACATTATCTGATAGTGAGTTACTGTACATTTTAGCATATTGATTAGCTCAGGCCTAGCTTTTGTGCTTCCTTGAGTAGCCATTTCACAATACAATGCTGGATTGCCTCCTCCTTCACAGAGCAGTTGACCTGGGTGTCAGTTCAACTTGAGTCCAGGCCTTAATTGAACTCTTAATATAAAATGAAATCAGACACAGGCCTGAATTCCACATACTTCTGAGTTGGTACCTTTAAGTCTAAGGTTGGGGTGCTCATAACAGCCCCACAGACAGTCAAAAGGACAGCTCGCTTTGGTTCAGGGCTATGTTCTTTGTTTTAAGATAAAAGGAAAGACCCTCTGCATATGAATCCCAGGAAACAGGCTGACCAATATCAAACTCTTCAATTTGTCCAAGAGAAACCATTCTAGCACAAAATCTGCTCAGGTTTTCAATCTGGGGCCTTTTCAGACTGCTTACCAGGGTGCTTTCCAGATTAGACCCTGCAACATGGTCACGTCAGATCTCGGAGGTGTGCTTTCACATTTCCTGTGTTGTGACACTGCATTCCCTACGCAGACAGGAGGGTGCCGTTCACATTGCCAATGCCTTGTCTCAAATTTAATCGCTGTGATATAGAGCTACGGCGTTGTATATCTGGCATAAAGAAGTTGCTGTTTTGTCAGGTTGTTAGTTGCTGCGAGACTGCTCCTCCAGCTGTTTACGTTTTCAATGCGACTTGCCTGAACAGAGGCATTTTGCTGTTGTTAAGCAGCTAGTCTGGAAAGTGGCTAGCAGCACTTTCTGCAGCTCTCAGCAGATCCTATCCTTGTCACCAAAAAGTATTTCTGCCTCCACTCTGAGGAACATCTCCAAGACTAATAACAAACTAAACAGATTGTTTTGAAATGGGGAGGGGTGGATGGAGTGAAAGTATCTCTGTGTGTGCATTTAGTGCTCTAGTGCTCCAGAGCACACACAGAGATACTTTAATCATGAGCTGACTGGGTAATCAAACATCCAGCTCAAGGCTGGCTGAAGAAATGGACTTTTAAATGATGCAAACAGCAAAAGTGAGTTAGCTCTCTGTTCCAGCCTTTTATGTGACTAGAAACAACAGCTCTGAATTTTACTTTTTCTTTTTGGGAATGTTTTTGAAATGCCACAGAAAGCTAAAGAATTGCCTTTTGTATGCAAGCTAGAGTTAGCCAGCCTTTTGGGTCCAAAATATTGTTTCAAGTTTTTTTTCCCCCTTTTCAGATCAAGAAAAAGAAGGGTTTTTTCAAGTCTTGATTGTTGCTTGATTATTATTGATTGTTTGTTCGCAAAGCAGATCTGTTTGTTCGCAAAGCAGATATGCATTTGTTTTGATGCAAACTGTTTTTTTGTGGTGGCAAGTTATTTTTTTGATGCAAATCTTTTCCATGTAAACTTTTTCTTATTTTCCAAGAAGAACCTTTTATACAAAACCTCTGTATTATAATATTAATGGTAGATTTTGTTAGACAATGAAAGCTATATAGAAAATAGGAAAATAGCCCATGCCTATAACATGTTCACACTATCCTATGGCCATGTCCAGAGGGTATTTGCTTCAAATCAGGAGCTGGCATTGTTATCTGTGATGTACTATCTGTGATATGCTATTGTTATCTGTGATATGCTGTCTGGCTAGGATAACGTGTTTCTGGCAGGCAAAGCCCCCCTATACAAAATAGCCTATACAAGAAAGAGCTATTCAAGTAGCCCTGGAAAAACTGTATTTCCAAGACACTACTCATGGTCTGGAACACTGCTATGTAGGGGTCTGCAGAACTAGTTTGGTTTGAACCAGCCCGGTTCAACTGGTTCAAACTTGCTTAACCAGCTCCTAAAAAAGACAGCCGGTCCGAGTTTAAACCAGTCCCAGTCCAATACGGACCAGTTCAACCGGCTGAGCGAAATCTGGTGAGGATTCACCTTTATCCTTTACAAGTATTGCAAGGGCAGCCGGTGGGGTCAGGGTGGCAAGAGGACACCTTACTAGTGTCCACCAGAAGTGGTGGCTCCTCTAATCCCCACCGATGCTCCATCCCCAGCAGTGCGGGCTTGCAGCAGCCCAGTTCTGTCCCCTCTGCATGCCTGGTGACGCAAATTTGCATAGTACTGCAAATGGCCTCCATGCATACCTGGAGGCTACCACCGGCCTACAGTGCTGGGGGAGCGCTGGGGGAGGGGCTTAAAGAAGACACCACGGCCATGCTGCCGCCACCGCTGCAGAAGCTGGTAAAGTATCTTTTCACCACTGCTCCCCCCCACCGCCTTTACAACACTTTTAAAGCATTCTCCCACCCCATTGCTTGTAAAGGGGAATCCTCACCGGATTCCACTTTACAAGCATAGCTCTTGAACCAGGGCAAACTGGTTCAACCCAGTTTGACCAAATGGAATGGAGGTCCATTCAATTGAACTGGCTCACAGACTGGCAGTTTGGTTTGAATTCAGCTTGAATTTGAACTGAACTGCCTGAACCGGTTCCATACACACCCTTAATGCTATGCAATGCACCTCTCTCTTCCCTCTCCCTGTGGCCAGAGAAGAGTCCAAATTCCAGAAAAATATGGGTTGGAAATGGATTCAGGAGTTGTAATATTTATGAGGTAATAGCAGGTGAGTATTACAAGCCCATTCCCCTGAAATGTATTTTTAGTAACATGCCTCTGTATATCAAGCAGTTCTTGTAGTTGCTTATCACTGCCACTGAAGCCATGGCATGCTGCTAAAAAAATATTGTGGTATTCCCTTTTGTGTGTGCTCTCTCTGCCTTATACTTCCCACCACACACAGGGAAAATGAGCCCAAAATGCATGTACAAAGCCACCTTGAGGTGGTCCATTCTGTCTGAGGGTTGGAGTAATAACGACAGACTCTGCAATTCAGGCCTCCAAAACCAGACTGAAGGTCATTAAAGATGTAGGCCCTTAAGAATGTTTTCAGGTGCATAAGGAGTTATTTCCTAGAGGCGTCCTTTCTAAACAGGGAGCTTAGAGAGAGAGAGAGAGAAAGTGTCTGTCTTCTTATTTCTCTGTCATTTATCACCACAGTATTTAAGTATAGAACAAAAATATAAAAAAAGGTAGTACTAATGTACAAAGGGGTCAAAACTTTCCACTTCTCAGTCTGCCTGCTTTTTCTTCTTCTCCAATTTTCCCCCAAAGCTCCTTTTCATTATTTAGGCCTGAGAAATAAGCCTTTAATAAGGTAAGGCTTCAGAAAAAAAGGTCAGTCTTGCTGTTTGATCTCAACAGTTCTACAGCTGAAGTCCTGCCACCAACAACACTCTGCTATATGCCCCTATTATTTTAATTTTTTTTTTACCTTTTCTGTTCTCGGATAGCAGCGGCATCCATGTGGATAACAGATAGTTAAGCAATCTGGGCACACATTCCAATTTATAGAGAGTTTATAAAGGCCTTTAAAATGTTATAAACCATCCTAATAAGCAGTGCGTTGACCTGTTGGAGGCTACAAGACCCCACAACAATTTCGCACAATGCGGCCTTATTTCTCTGAATGACCTACAAACATCAAAAACATCCAGATAATCAAATGTGAATTCAACTTTTTACATAGAGCTGTAATGATCGAGGACTACGTGGAGAGGGGTGGGGGGCACAGAGAATTTGGGATAACGAAATCACATTTTAAGCAATTATTACCCTTTTGGAAATTACCTACATAGAATAAACAAAGAATCCAATGGCCCATCAATCTGCTGTACCATGAGCAACCTTCTGCTAAAGGGTTACATGCCAATTGCATATAAGGATTTTGGGGAAGGCAAAATTAAGGCTCTCAGGAGTAATCCAAAAGAGAAAGACAGATCAGTGGAATGCTGCCTTACTGATGAGCTCAGGAAGTTGGAACTGGGGCACACCTGTTTTCAGTTGAGGAGTCTATACTTTGGTACAGCCGGAAGCTATTAAACCATTATTGTGGTCCTGCTGGAGTCAGCGGCAGGTGGTGCGGGTGCTGCCAGTGGAGGTGGGCGGCAGCAGGAGATCCCTTTAACTGTAAATTACTAGGTGCTTAGCTCTCCTCCTACCGCACCTGGAAGCTGTTTTGAGCAGCAGCGCACCACCCAGCACCCACTGCAGTAGAGGATTGGCTTCACCACTCAGCTAGCCTATGCACATGCGTGGAGGCCATGTGCTGGCCATGCAAATAGCCTCTGCCAGACATGTGGCATAGCCAATCCTCCGCCGCAGCAGATGCTGGGTGGCATGCTGCTGCTCAAAACAGATTTCAGGTGTGGTGGGAGAACAGATAAGCTCGTAGTAATTTACAGTTAAAGGCGCCTCCCACCACCTATCCCCCCCACCCCGCCAGGGGCAACAGCACCCGCACCAGCCACTGCTGGCTGGAAGAAGGTCAAACGGTGGAGTCCAAGAATGCTGGCTATTTTGAATCTTGCCTCTTTTCTCTCCTATGCCTGCAGAGAGACTGAATTGTTTCTTCTCTGTCTAGGAGATGGGGTCAAACTAGATGTTATGGCCAGCCAGTCATGAGTGCTGACAAGCTTCACTTTCCTTTCACAAACAGCAGTTTCAGGGAGCTCAATCTGGATCAGGACTGAGGAGGGATTTTTAACTCTTTACCCCAGCTTCAGTCCCAATCCACAGCTGCTATCCAATAAGAAAAAAGTTGTTCTAGTAGGAACTAATCTGCCTACTTTCCTTTCACTATCTCTACAACTGGACTAAATCTGGTTGAAATCGAGGTCTACAAGTTAGATCACTTATGCCTCAACTGTTCACGCATCCACCATCTTGGATCAGGGTGGATGACATCACAGACTATACCATTGGGGCATCCCTATGTGTCCATACAGCTGTAGCAAATTTCATTCAAATCGGTTAGACTGTTCACAAGTTAGTGCACTTGCGCTTCAAAGGTTTATGGTTCTGCCATCTTGAACCAGGGTGGATGACATCATCACAAACTACACCACTGAGGTGTCCCTGTGTGTCACTCACTACAACTGTACCTAATTTGGTTCAAATCAGTTAGTCCACAAATTAGCCCACTTGTGCCTCAAATGTTCACGCATCCACCATCTTGGATTAGGGTAAATGACATAATCACAAACTACACCATTGAGGTGCCCCTATGTGTCCCTATAGCTACAGCAAATTTGGTTCAAATCGGATAGGCGGTCCACAAGTTAGTCCACTTGCGCCTCAAAGGTTTACACATCCATCATCTTGGACTGAGGTGGATGACATCATTACAAACTACGCTGTTGAGGTGTCCTTGTGTGTCCCTACAACTGTACCCGATTTGGTTCATATTGGTCCAGGTGTTGTGAAGTTGGCGGGGGGGGGGCACACAGACACACAGAATGCCGAGTGATCTCATAAGCCTACTGGAAAGTAGGCTAAAAAAGCAGCCACAAAGGAGACTTGATCCTGCTGTGGGCAAAGGGTTAAAGGCCCCATGCCCCACATTGTGTGCCTGGTCCGAATCAGGCTTTCCAAGCCGCAGCTGTTTTTGAAGAAAAAGTTAAACCCATTAGAGCTAATGACGAGCTTAGTTTGGTCCCCTTTGGGTCTCAGGTTTGGAAAGAGGGCAAGAAAAAGTAAGACAAATAAGGAGTCCATTCATTTTGACCTCCTCTCTCCAGCGGTGGTGACTCAACATGCACACCCTCCTCCTGCTTTTTGTCTTTTTAGAAGTGAGGGCAGGAGGCCTCACTGTTGCCCTCTGTTCAGGAGGCCTCACTGTTGTCCTCACTGTTGCCCTGTTGCCAATAATCTGATGCCTGGAATGAATGCCTCATCCAGCTGGCTAATGGAAGGGTCACCCCTGCTCTCCAGTGAAGGCCAGCTCCAATGTTATCCCTTCCCACCCCCATCTTAAAGATGTGTGTAGAGAAGCAGAGAGAAAATTGCCACAGATAAGTATCTTTATAGCATGTGAATAATTGGACTGAGATGGCAAACCTAGGCATACTTACTTAGAATTAAATTCTACTAAAATAATTGGAACCTAATTCTGAGTAAATATATTTGGAGCATAGGTTCTAGCAAATTCCTAAATAATAGGATCATTGACATTCCTGAATAATAGGATAGCAGGGGCTGGGAATGTCGGAATATCTTGTAGTCCATGTCCTAGTTCTGAAGCAAGATTTTCTCTCTTTCATTCCCTGACTCCCAGACGTGTGTGTGTGTGTGTGTGTGTGTGTACGCACGCGCACGCGCGCACACACACATACACACCAGATTCATCCATTTTATTCTGAAAGCAAACAAGAGTGAAGATGAAATATCACGGAGGCTGAAATAGATATAATTTTAATTAAATAAAATAGTTTATCCCAGTCTTACTTTTATATACAATTATAATACCAACTCTGATTTTGTTTAGGGCATATACAGTATCTTCTAAATGCTGAATTAACATCAAATACTTTTATTTGTGTCATAGACAATAATTGTATTCCATGTTGTCATTGTCCAAGAACTTTGCCTAAGAAAAACACAGAATATATCACATTTCCTCCCTGGTTTCAAAGAAAGAGTATATCCGTCAAAATGCACTCAGAATGAGAGGCAGGCAAAATGCCTGGATGGGGCCCGCAGTGTTCAGATTATGTGTATTTCTCTATTTAAAAAATGAACACCATATAATGATTTCCCATGCAGCTACCGGTACAGATTAAGTTCAGAAGCAAATTCAAGGCTGTCATTGTCAGCATGCTGATTGATGTAAAAGCTTTCAGCCTGTGGGGGAAAGAGTATAGCACTTCCTACTGCTTGCTCCATAAAGCAGCATTTACTACAGACCACCTTCCTGGTTGGGGCTACATAATACAGTACTGGATTACAGGTAATATGGAATTAAAAGGAAAAGAAAGGAATGGATGAAAAAGCCATGACCCTTTTTACACAGGTACAATGTCAGAGTCTCTACCTCAGGGCTTCAGAAGCAGAAACAAATTGTCATCTTAAAAGGTGGCAAGCACCTAAGTGCGAAGTGTTCCCCACTTCTGACTAGTAGCTTGATCTGAAAAGTAACTGTAGAAGTTACAATGTTTGCCTCCTCTGAGAGCTGTGTGAGACCAGAAAAAGGCATTTGTTATCACACCACAATGATATAAGACACAGAAGCATGACAAATCCATGATAAAAGAAAAAAAAACCTGAGAAAATAAGCCTCTCTCAGGAATCTAGCCATACTTGTCATGAAGATTAGTCAAAAAAGCGATGGTCTCTGGGGCCACTATGATCTGGACAAGCTGCAAAAATCTTCCTTGTTAAAAAATATGATGCTCCGAATCCACAGCACATTTGCCACTGCAGACAACGTTTCTGTACACAGATCCCATCATGTGGTGACTTCAAAAGTAACCTATCAATAGGAACATTGTGCTGTTGTCCAAACCAGCTTTCCTGGCATTCTGATATCTTCCCTTTACAATGTGCCATTCTTTGTTAAGCTTGACAGCTTTAACTCCTTGAAACATTACATACAATCTGGCTCACATATTCAGCCCAGGGTGTTATTTAACTATAGTAGCTGACTTAAGAACTCTGTCTGATCTATTAGATATTCATAAATAATTCTAGTTTTTCTTGTTGCTTTTATATGATTTTAAAGTTCAACAACGCCTGCCCTGAATCTGATGAGGTGCATCATGTCATTATAAGACCCTCCATTACAGGGATCTCATTTCATAGTTTTGTACATTCATTTTATACGTTGGATCATACAGGGCATCATATGTCCTTAACAATTTCATATCTGCAGGAGTAATTATGTTTGGAATCATGGTCCTGTTTGCTACAACACGTTAAAGGAGCTTTCATCTGACAGCAACCAATGGCCTCTGCAAACAAGGAATGATTTCCCAAGGACATCCTCTGACCGCACTGTTGTGTAAAAGTCTCTGCCTTCATGACTGCTCTCTGATGAGCCTGTGAACTCTGACCTCAAGGTCAAACATCACTTTCATACACCAGTGCCTCACAGAAGCCTCAATCTGTGCTGTTTTCTCTGCTGTGGTAGCCATATAGTCATAGTAATCTACTCCTTAGTGGAAATTTAGCTTATCTCCTACATTTGTTTTTCTCTTCTGCATCATTCTATGATTTGATGGTCAAAAAAACCTGTTGGTTCAAGACCAGAGTTAAGGCTATCTCATTTTGGCTCAAGCTCCACATAGCCAGTAAACTGGAATCTAAGCCTGATGCCTTAACAGATGTGCCACATGATTAGTAATGATGTGCAATGTCAGGACCAGAACAACATGGAACATCTTTGCTGGTGCCAGGCACTCCATCCTCCCCATCTTGATTTGGGCCTCAAAGACCAAGGAGAAGTGTGAGTGCATAGGGTGAAAGCTGTAAATGAACAAAATTTGTGCTATTGCATATCAGCCCTCAGCTGCTCAATATAAAATTACTTGGATGAGGGAATGGAGAGGATGCTTATCAGCAGATGACATGAATCGGGGGGGTGGGGGGGCAACTAACAGAAGACAGAATCAAGATTCAAACCCATCTGGCCAGGCTGAAACACTGGGTCAGAAATGAGAAGATTAAGCCCAACCAAGATAAATGTAAAGCCTTGCATTTGGGTAAGAAAAATCAAATACACAAGTAGAGGATGGCAGAGAACTGGCTTGCCAGCAGTACACATAAAAAGGATCTTGGTGTCTTAGTAGATCCTAAGTTCAACATGAGCCAGCAATGTGATGGAGCTGCTAAACAAGGTAATGAAATCTTGGGCTGCATTAAAGCAGGCAAAGTGTCCAGTTCCATTTTATTTTATACTGGTAAGACCTCACATAGGATAGTTCTGGACACTTATTGTGCAATGGCACAAATTGTGCTTGTTTACAGTTTCCCCCCCACTCCCCCCCCCCCCCACACTTCTTCTTGGTTTTCAAGGCCAAGCACCAGCAAAGCCTGGCACCAGCAAAGATGCTCCATGTCGTTCTGGTCCTGACATTGCACAACATCATTACTGATGTTGTGGCACGTTTGTTAAGGCATCAGGTTTAAATGTCTTATCTATCTATCTATCTATCTATCTATCTATCTATCTATCTATCTAATACACTAAGGTCATACGTGGCAAGCCCCACACCTGCTGCAGCTGCAGCCGCAACCAATGAAAATGTGAGGGCAGGGCTTTCACGTACAATCTGGTAGGCCCATGGAAGGAGCTTTCGCCACTATCTCTGCCACCAGCACCCCATCGTTGCCTGTCCATTCCACTGCCATGGGCTGGCTTAAGGCAGGGGGGAGGTGGGATGGGGGCCAAGTGGGGGAGAAGAAATGGCTGAGCAGTGAGTAGAGGGAGAGCAAAGGCCAAGTGGTGAGCAGGGGGGAGGAATCACAAAGTGGGGAGAGGGCAAGGAAATGCCAAGGGGGAGGAACGGCCAAGTGGCAAGTGGGGGGGGAGCAAAGGCCTAGTGGTGAGCGGGGGAGAGGAACGGCCAAACGGTGAGGCGTGTGTGAGGAAAGAATGAGCAGAGAGCAGGGGGAGGAAAGGGTGAGTGGTGAAGGAGGGAGGCCAAGCGAAGTCTCTGGGGTGCGGAAGGCTGAGTGAGGGGATGGGAAGGCCAAATGCACCTGCACCAGCGCACAGATGCTCTGTGCAGGTTCAGCTTGTTCTTATTTAAATAAGAACATTGATAAAAGAGGAGTAGGTCCCGGGAAGAGTAATAATCATAGTGAAGGTCCTGGAAACCAAGTCCTATGAGGAACAGTTGAAGGAGCTGTGTTTAATAAGTTAATAAGATAAGATAATATTTCCATATTGTCATGACCCTGGTCCCACCATGGCCATTCTCTCATTTTACTTCTCCCCCTCCCCTCTCCCAGGCAGGGCCTCAGAGTTTTTGAGGGCAAGGGGTTTGGTTCACCCAAGTCCTCCTCCTCCTGGCTCCTTGGGGTCACTGTGGCAGTCTCTCTCCGGAGGCCTCCACCACTCTGCCTCCAACTGCCCCTCATCACTGGCCAAGGCTGCCTTAAATCCCTCCTGACAACTGATGCATCTCACACACCCACTGATTGGACCTCTGCCCTGCCATATTAGGCTGCTCTCACCCTTATCCCCCTCAGCTGTCTCTCTGTCTACTACTGCCTCCTCCCTCACTCACCCCCACCCTTCCCCCGGCCCCTCTAGCCCACCTCCTTGGTCTTGCAGCGTCTTGGCTGGCCACTCGTCGGGCTGCTCTGCCTGGCCACCTGCCCCACCTGGCATATATCTGGCCTTGGCTGCCAAAAGAACAACAGAGCTGGTAAGGCCAGTAGGGGCACCCGCCAGACACATACATGTAATGCAATAAATTGGTCCTGCACACCACTCTGATATCAGCTCCCTAGTTTCTGTGGGCTAATGTGTTATGGAACTGCAAACATATTCAAATGACATGATAATTTAAGAATGACCTAAGATGTCCCAGATGTACCCTGAGATCTTAATGTTCACTGGCCCATAGATGCAGAGACTAAAGTGTAATGGAGGTGATTTGAAGTTTGAACATCATCTGCTGCGTACTGAGGAATTTATTTCCAATACTTGTATCCCACAAACTGCAGGCATTCCCATCCCCTCCTTCTGCTTGCACTAGGATCCCTTTGGGTCCAACCCACTATGTGTTCAAACTACTTTCAATCTATGGCTCTCTTTGCCCTGGTAGTCTGCCAGCGGGTGACTTCACATGATTACTGCCAAGTCCAGTTGCCAGGAACCTCCAGTTCCCAGTGAGCACACCCTCCCAGCCAGCCAATGCAGGATTTAGGCACAAACTATGTAAGCTACAGCCTAAGGCCTTATATTATGAGAGGCATCTGAAAATCAAAAAAATGACTAAATTTCAAGTTTTACATGAGTGGTTGCAAAATAAAGCAGAAAGGGGGGGAAGACTGTGTATTTAATTATAGTTCTAATTATAGACAAAAATATATTTATATGGCTACATCGTTATTTATTATCTTGAGTTTATAAATCTGTGCAGACATAACTGTAATTTTTATTGAAGTCCTTTTAGACCAGTGTTCAGTTTAGACCAATGTACCCCATCATGGTTACAGGCAGCATTCGCCTCTTCAGGGTGCTTTCCAGATTAGACCCTGCAACGGGGTCACATCAGATCTCAGAAGTGTGCTTCCACACTTCCTGTGTTGGGACACTGCAGCCCCTACGCTGTTCATATTGCCAATGCCTTGTCTGGAATTTAATCACTGCAATATAGTGCTAGGATCTCATATATCTGACATAAGGAAGTTGCTTGTTTTTCGGGTTGTTAGTTGCTGTGAAACTGCTCCCCCTGCTGTTTATGTTTCCAATGCGACTTGGCTGAACGGAGGCATTTTGCTGCTGTTCCAGTTGCTAGTCTGGAAAGCACCCAGATGAATGCTGATATAACTGTGAGTAATGGGGTGAGCAGGGCAGGGGGAGAGAGTGGCATGCTAGAGCAAGATTTCCAACCTGTTTTGTAATGTTGTGGGACCTTTTAAGCTTGACATCATTTAAGGCCTCAGCATGTCACAATCTGGCCCTGCTCCCAGTGAGCTTATTGTCTAAACCCACCAACCTCCGGTTTCCATGCTGGTTTACCAACTTCAGCCCAACATTCCCTGCTGAACTTCAATCTGGGTTACAGAAATTAGGCAGGAGTTGGTCAGTAAGCTGATGCAGGAACTGGCAACTTCACACAACACACTGAGCACACACTCGCTGGGAACTGGAGGTTCATGGCAGCTAGATTTCCCAGCGATTGTGTGACCCCACCCAGTGGAATAATTAGAGGGCATATTATCTGCACATTATAGCTGTATTCGTTAGAGAGCTTGGAGGGGAAATTTCTTTTTCTACCTCAGCTGCTGTGGAAGTTCACAGGTAAGGAGAGCACTGCTAATTAATATTGCCTGGAGACATGGAGTTCATGTTCTAAATAAAGTAGCTTGTTTAGGAAATCCATCAAGGAGATAGATAAAGCCTACACACCTTGCTGTTAGCTACATACAGGAAGTGGGGCGGGAGAAGGAAATCTCTCTCTTCAGGTGAGAGAATTAAACCTGAGACTGTCAGTCTTAATAAAAGGGAAGTAGAGTAGAGAAAGCATAGTCAGAGAGGGGATTCCTTTGTTCATGATGGCTGCATTCACATGCAATGTGGAACCACAGCTGAATGGGCCAGAGATTCCCAAAGTGTTACGTGTGAATGTGAGCAATTGCAGCGATGAATTTTAGGTTTCAGATTTTTAACTTCAATCTGAACTCTTGGGCTGTAGTGGGTTTTGTTGCCACAACACGAGGTTTGATACAACCAGCAGTATGTCCGAATTCAGAACCCTAGGCTGCGTCTCCTGGAACTGGAGTTGAGAGAGGAAGCTCCTGCCTCAACTCCAGCCTTGATTGGCTGTGCAAGAAGAAGGAAGAAGGAAACCCTCACTGCCAGTTCCACCTCTTCTCTGCAGTCTTGCTGCAGAGAGGGAGCTCTCTGATACTTCCAAATTTGGAAAGGAGTGCAGGGGGAGGGGGAAGCGTAACCATGGGTCCATTGGGCCTATGGTTCCTGTTACATGTGAATGCAGCCAATCTCTATGCCAGTGCCCCTATTGGTCAACAGAGTTGCTGGTGATAAGTCAATGCAAACAAGAGCTGCATCTCCAACAGTATTCAGGTGTTCTCCATGAAAAACCAATGCATGAAGAGGGCAAACCAAAGTGCACCAGCTAGGTGCCCTATGTTGACACTCTCCCTGGCCATGACACCAAACATCCTCACATTCATTGTTTCTCTGGGGCAGCCATGGTTCTGAACATAGCAACATCCTGGCCATTGGTGCAGAGGGTACGGCTACCCAGCATGAATCTATTTGCCCTTTCCATGTGCTGGTACTTCATAGAGGCCTATTGCCTGAATAGGGTTTATATGTCACATTTATATACTAAATGTTATATGCTAAAACTCTTATACCTGATATTAAAAGGCATGTGGTTATATATCTCAACAAAAATTAATTTTTGAAGCGAGACCTTTTGAAACATCTTTTCCTTACCTAGACCTTGAGATTTTTTTGATAGGATACCTTCTCACAGCCAAATCACTACTGTATAATCAAACATATACTCTAAAACAGGAAACAGCAGTAGACTTCAAAGCTTTAATTACTTGGTGTCTTTTGTAAAATGTGTGGTCTTTATTTCCCTTTGAAAGAATAAATAAAACTAACCCAATTTCCAGCTGTGGAAAGTCAGATAATTACTGCTGGCATACCCCCACGGGCTATTAACATACTCCAATGCATGACCCAGTCTTTTCAATGGATTTGCACTAGTGAAACCTCACTTTGTTCAGAAGAAGATGCTGAATTATCTGACTCAGCCCAGGGAGTTGAATCATAGGATTTGGTTAAAAAATGAGTAGCGACTGAACGCCCATGATGGGTTTTAAAAGAAGGTCTCTTCTTCAGTCTCCTTTTGTAAAGTCCTGAGGAAATTATGATCTATTTAAACTGCAATCAGGAAATGAATATGCCTTTATTATCTGAAAAATTGCAGCAGGTATTATGAATTCTTCTAAATATTTTGATACATACCTTCAAGTGTATGCCTGGCCCCATCCCTTCTCTAATTCCCGCACCTGTTGAATGTCCTCTGCCCTCTAAGCATATGCTACCTATTGCATTACAGTTGCATCTTCAAACCGTTCCACCAAGACCCATCTATTTAAGTAGGTTTGGCCTGATGAAACCTTTTGCACACTGGGTCATGTGTATTGAAACAAATAAAAATTGCACCATACATCCTTCATATGGTGGCATCCCAGACAATGAAGAAGGGATGTGTATGGCAACTCTGTGGCAGCACAGACAATAGATGCATTTATATTCATGTACTATGTAGCAGAACACAGCCTACATTAATATCCATTGGCTAAAGATGAATATGAAATATTGAGTTTCCATTGAGAGAAGAAAGATGATCATGACGGTGTCAAAAAGCATTAGATGCCACTTCTCAGCAAACAAGAATCTTTGGACTACAACAACTCTCCAAAGAAATACCATGTGATAAAAGCATGTGAGAACACATCAACCAATCTGAAGAAGTTTCAAGCATTATGCTTCCTGGTATAGTTATCAATAGGAAGCTGACAATAGCATTATTGCTATTTACATATTGGTTCCATGCTGTCATGAATTTGCATAATGTATTGTGGCTCTGTGCTCTAGGGATTTGCATTGTAACATATTGGTGCTTAATGAACTCTGAAAAAATTGATTTTCCACAGAGTAAATTAAGGAATGCATTATAGCTGTTAAAGCAATCTTAAGGGAAATCTGAGGCTTCCACTGCAGCACCATGCTTAGTAAGTAATAAATTACATGTTATACTTATTTGCCTTAATTCATGCTAATTTTGTCCAATTAATGTATCACAGTAATTCAGAAGCCTGTCACAGGAGAGCTAATTATTTATTGGATTTTTGTGTTCAGCTCCCTAGGAGTCTACTAGCAAACAAACTTACGAGCGTCTTTCCATTTGGTCCACGGTGACATTCTTATGTCTTATTATGGGTGTGTAAAGTAAGATTCATTTTTCTGGGCTAAATTCTAAAAGTAAGTAATTATCCTCCAAAGCTACAATCTTTTTACAATTCATTTGAGTTACAATGACATACAATACTGTCATACTGTTAGGATAGCATCCATGGTTTTCCTTCTTCAATGAATTATTTCCTCTGAATTGTCTGTGAATGACAAAAATCTTATTGCAAAATATGGTAGTCTGAAGTGGAGACTTAGCTTAGTTGGCTACTTGGAGCTCTTCAGAATTTGATGGGGTGAGTGTGTAGTAACCCAAAAGGTTCCTGTAAAGTATGCAGTCAATGCTTTTTCTTTTGTGTTTGTTTGTTTTAATCCACCCCTTTTCATTCTGTTTCTTTATATTTTATTAGCTTGAGGAAATTAAAAACAACACACCACAAACAATTGATATTGGCTATACAAAAGGAGATTCTTAACTGTGGCAGCATTTTAATTCAAAGCAAAAAAAAAAAAAAGAGGAAAAGGATGAATAATTTATGAGATTAATTTGTGCAATTCATACCTATAAATAAGATGGCAGCTGCTAAATAATTTGCACCGAGTGATAACATGCAGACATCAGAGCTAAAGCAATAAGAGATCCACCAGCTGTGAAGTACTCCACTATTTCTAGAAGTCTGTATTACACCAGCATTTACAGAAAGTTATTGGTTGAAGGAAGAAAAGTATTCCGTGCGAATACTCTGCTCCTTTTTCCTAGATAGCAGAATACTTGTCAGGTGATTAGCACCTTCATTTCATACTTGAAAAGAAGCAGTGTTTCTTTAAATCTATAATGCAAAGTGACGTTACCAGCAGGCTACAGAAAATCCTGTGATGCAACTTGACATAATAGGATGCACATGACCAACTGTGTCACAAATATAAAAAGACTGACTTAAGAATAAGGAATAGGCTTCTGGGAAAATATATCTATATACATCCTTACCGTTTTTCAGTCATTTGGCAGTGATCTGTGGTTGCCTTGAGCCAAATGAATACTTGAAAGTTCAGCAAATGTCTGTGAGCAATATAGTACTTTATATTTACAATACCTAGCACAGTCTCATTTAAAAGAAACTGTCAAATACTTCATCATTTTGGGTGCGTTTTAATATTTTCCATTTCTTGAAATGTTCCTAAAGCTTGGAAAGAGTTTTTCCCCCTTGCTTTTGGCAAATATTTGACTTTTATTTAAGTGACTTTTCTTCCATTGCCTCTTATGTCAATGTTTCGAAGGTGGTGGCGGTGGGGAGGAACTGCTTGGGAAATCACTTTAAAATATGTATAAGCACAAGTAAAGTCAATGGAAACTGAGCACATGCTTGCATGCTCTGTTGTCAGCTGGGATTGGATTTACGTTTGTTTTCAAACCAACATCCTAATCTAGAGCTCAGTGTGCATTGATAGGTGTATAGTGCTCACATGCATAAAGCCACTCTCCCATTCACTGCAATAGAGGGGGAAGAGACACATGCACAAGGACAGACAAATACAATCTGTTTCCCCCCTTTTGAACTCAATGGGTATGCCATTACAAGGATGTTGTTTTAGCCTGGTACTAGTCTTAGGAGTATCACTAGGCTGAACTCCGAAGTAGGGATGTGCATGGAGCATTTTGGTGCCTCTAATTTGAGGCACCGAAATGCTTCAAGCTTCCCCGAACAAATCATTTCAATGGGGGTAGAGCAAACGCTTTAAAGAGAGGAAGGCAGATCTTGCCTGCTCCTCCATCGCTCCTCTGCTGCCCCCCACCTCCCCACCATAGTGCTGTCAGTATTAAACGCCGTGCTGAGTTCCTGCAGTACTGCTCCTAACAGCCCGTGGGCATCGTCATCATGTAAATAGTGTCCGCACATGTGCAGATGCCATCTTGAGTGGTCAGCATGGTGTTGCTGACCACTCAAGATGATGCCCGCACATGTGCAGATGCTATTTACGTGATGATGTCCACATCATCACATAACAAAGACATGAAGAATATACCAGCAACAGCTGTTAAAACAGATAGCAGATGTAGAAAAGATATAGCTGCTGGAATGAATAGTGCTTTCCCAACCACTAACCATAAAAGAACCACCACTTGAAAGGTGACCAGTTAGCAGGAGTTAAAACGATACATATAAAACATATACAGTATTAAAACATGTATATATTAAGACCAAGACTCAGAGACTACATATGCAATAGAATAAAGTGAGAATTAAATGGTGGAATGGACTATACCACTTCATACTGTAGGTGTGAAAGATCACCTACATTTTGGAATGCTCCTCTGTTTAAAGGGGGGAGGAATCTTCCTGGATGTAGAAAACCAACATACCTGGGTTAGAACCTTTCTACCTGATGTGCTAGTTTCTTTGTGTTTTTCTACATGCGTGATTTTTTTTTAAAAGGGGGGGCGCACATTTTAAAGAGGGGGTTTTAAAAAGAGAAATCCACACTAACATATCAGGACCAGGCTCAGCCTTAAAATATCTAAGTTGCACAAATAAAAAATAAAAAGTCCCATACATACCTGTCAGGCTTTAGCCAGTTGATAGACCAAGCATAAACAGTTGTTGCATTACTAGGTGGCAGACCAGCAATGATATAAATAGCTATTGCATTAAAGGTGGTGAAAATTACACTTTACAGCCTACTTAACATCAGGGCCTAGTTTTATTTTCTCAGGATGCTCTCATAAACAGTTCCTCATTGCTGGGTTTACTCTAAGGCATGTCACTTTTATAGCAGGAATCTCTATGTTGCCTGAGATCCCACCCATATCCCTAGGCCACTCTCCAATCTCCCCTGGCTGGGCAAGGTAATTGAGAGGGTGGTGGCTAACCAGCTCCAGGCGGTTTTGGAGGAAACTGATTATCTAGACCCATTTCAAACTGGCTTTAGAACGGGCTATGGGGTTGAGACAGCCTTGGTCAGCCTGATGGATGACCTTTACTGGGGAATCGACAGAGGGAGTATGACTCTGTTGGTCCTCTTGGATCTCTCGGCGGCGTTTGATACCATCGACCATGGTATCTTCTGGGTCGCCTGGGGGAGTTGGGAATAGGGGGCACTGCTCTGCAGTGGTTCCGTTCCTATCTCTCGGGTAGATCTCAGATGGTGGAGCTTGATGACAGTCGCTCCTCAAAGCAGGAGCTGTTATATGGAGTCTGTTAGGGCTCCATTCTGTCACCAATGCTTTTCAATATCTACATGAAACCGCTGGGTGAGGTCATCAGGAGATTTGGTGCTGGGTGTTATCAGTATGATGATGACACCCAAATCTACTTCTCCCTCCCTTCTTCAGGAAATGGCACTCATTCTCTAAATGGCTGCCTACAGGCAGTAATGGACTGGATGAGGGATAACATATTGAAGCTGAATCCAAGCAAGATGGAGGTGCTCATTGTGGGGGTTCAGAATCTGAGGGATGAGTTAGATTTTCCTGTGCTGGATGGAGTTACACTCCCCCAGAATGAGCAGGTGTGCAGCTTGGGAGTACTCCTGGACCCAGGCCTCACCCTGGTATTTCAGGTCGAGGCCACGGCCAGGAGTGCTTTCTACCAGCTTCAGCTGATTCGACAGCTGCGCCTATCCCTTGAGGAGGATGACCTCAAAACAGTGGTGCACCAGCTGGTAACCTCCCGGCTTGACTATTGCAATGCGCTCTATGTGGGGCTGCCTTTGTATGTAGTTCGGAAACTTCGATTAGTTCAGAATGCGGCAGCCAGATTGGTCTCTGGGGTAACCTGGAGAGACCATATTATGCCTATTTTTAAACAATTGCACTGGCTGCCAATATGTTTCCGGGCAAAATACAAAGTGCTGGTTATTACCTTTAAAGCCCTGAACGGCTTAGGCCCGAGTTACCTTAGAGAGCGCCTTCTTCTGCGTGATCCCCACCGCACATTAAGGTCATCTGAGGAGGTTCATCTCCAGTTACCACCAGCTCGTCTGGTGGCGACTCAGAGGCAGGCCTTCTCTATAGCTGCTCCGGGACTGTGGAATGCGCTCCCTGCGGAAATCCACAATTTGAATTCTCTATTAGCCTTCAGGAGAGCCCTTAAAACATATTTGTTTGGCCTCGCTTTCCAGGGTTTAAAATCGGTTTTAATATTCTAACCCGATTTTGGGGGTTTTAATCACTGTAATTGTTTGGTTGTTGTTTTGAAATGTTTTTGGATTGTTGGTTGTTGTATTGTTTTTGATTTGTTTTGGCTCTTTGCTGTTTTGGTGGTTTGTTTTGGTTGTGGACCGCCCTGAGCCATTTTGGAAGGGCGGTGTATAAATCAAATGAATGAATAAATAAATATATAATGGTAGCTTTTTCTCAAGAATCCAGAAAGAGGCTTTTCACCCATGAAAAAGCAATTAGTAGGTTTATTCAGACTTAAAAAAAACCCAAAACACCACCATTTCGAACCATTTGTAATATTAAAAAGGTAACAGGTATGTAGACCATTATTTACATGTTTGGATTCAAGAACACACTTCTTACAGCCCAGTATGTCACAACAATTTAAAAGCCATCAGTGTTAAGAATGACAGCAATAGTTAACAATGAAGTATCTGGGTTAGAAACACAGAAAACTATGCCGCCTACATAGAATTCTAATTTATGAATTGGACCTCCAGGCTGAAAACCTGTGAAAACTGTATCTGTTGTTACTGGTTCTTAACAACATAGTTATGTCATTAACTGCTATAGGTAACTATTTTTCTGTGAAAAGAAGGAAAATATCAAATATTGTTATATTGTATTGATTTCAGTGTTGAAGAGTTTGGGTTATTTATGTTCATATGTTAAATAAAACTTTAAAAAACAACTTAAAAGCCAAAAGTACAAATATTCTAAAAATATAACCTCCCACACTCAAGTAACCTGATTTAAATGCCAGTGTAACACCATTCTGCCCACACAATATGGAAGAGCAGGTTCCTGCTGCCAATGGACAGCTAGTCTACAGTGATATTATGGTGATTCTGAGCGATGCTTCCATTCATTCTTTGGTATGAATTCAGATGGAAGGACTTCCATAATTGCAATGCAGTCATTAACACCACTCCTCTATTATATCCACCAGTCAGAAGAGTGCTCTCCAATCAGCAGAGGTGCAGCTATGTAATTTCAGACTCTAGACCTAATGGCCTTGCTGAGGGGCCCTCCCTCGTTATGCCCTATTTACATAGGAAAATAAAATAAAAATAATTGAGGAATCAATAGATAAACAATAGATATATAAGTTGAGAGTAAAGAGCTAAACTCAATGCCAGCTAAATTCACCCTGCCCTGAATGTGTGCCCTAACCTGTATCTTGCAGGTTGCAGCCACGTGTATAGAAAGTTCTGCTGCAACATTCCAGGAGTCCAGCCCTTCAAGGCACCAAAAGGGAGTCTGTTGTAGTTCAGATGAGCTGCAGGGTGAGAACCTGACACAGCCTCTGACCTGCAGCTCACCTGAGCGCTTTCCAGATTGCACGCTACCACAGTGTCACGGCGTATCCCTTAAGTGTCCTACCATACTGCCTGTGTCTTGACTTCACAGTCCCTGCGCTGTAAGCAAGGTACCGTTCACATTTTCGATGCCTTCTTTCATGTTTTATTGCGGCGTTACAGCCCTATAGTGCCGCATCTATGTTGCAAAAAACTAGCTGTATTTGCCCATTGTAGGAGGCAATGGATTTCAACAGAGGTTTTAAATCGGCACCACAAAACGTCGCAGTTTGCTCCACTTTTTGCGGTGTAAAGCTCGCTACCTGGAAACCACCCTGGTGAACCTATGGTTGCTGCCTTTCATCCTGAATAGATCCTCGGGCAAGAAGAGGTAGGAGGAAGAAAAAAGAAGCAAGCTCTGTGGCTCGGAGTGAGGACTTTTTAAAGTGCTCTCCCTGCTCTTCCAGAGACAAGCCAGGGCTTCCCCTCACACTAGGGATGGGGCAGCAGAGAACTATGGGGGCTCTGGACTTGTGTCCAGAAGTCCAGCCTTAATGACATTGTTGCCAGTCGACACTGATAGAGGGGAAAGGATGTTTACAAGACCAACATGGCTCAATCTGATTATGTCTAGCTAAGCTAAGTCTTTATTTTGGTCTTTGACCAGCATAAATTATGTCAAAACCAGCTCTTGGAACTATAGCATGGAAGCTGTAGAGAGCCAAGGTTTTATAGCCCATTGCTATGTTTACCCAGAGGTAAGACTCACTGAATTAAATGAGAGTTCAGTAAATGGGCACAGGATAACAACATTGGTCAAGGCTGGCTCTCAGTTTGAGGGAACCCTTAGTGAGGTGACCTCTGCTTGGCCCCTCTTCTCTAGGTGGGGCTCTTCCCCTCGCCATGGTGACAGTCAAAGATTTCTTTCTTTCATTCTTGGTGGGCTGTCAGTCACAACAGCATTCTAGCGGTAGCAGCTGTCACATGTCATGTCCCCTCCCTCTCTGCAATGCTTCACATTGTGTCACAATGCTACATGGGACATGATGTGGGTATGCAGCAGCCCTTGACTAGAACATGGGTAGGCAATCTTTGAGACTCCAGCTATTGTAGTTATTGAACTACAGTATATTGTGGCTGGGGATGATGGGAGTTGTAGTTCAACAACAGCTTGAGTTCCATAAGTTGCCTACCTCCTGGACTAGAACAATTTTGCTGCTGCTGCTGGCCTTCCAAAAATGAAAGGAACTCACCTCTGTTGCCCCAATATAGGGAGGGTTTGTTTTAGGGGCATTGACATTCAAAAGGTCCCAGGTTCAATCACTGCTGTCTTCAGGTAGGGCTGGGAAAGCTGACACTACTAAACTAGATGGACAAGCATCTAAGACAGCTTTGTATGTTCATCTTCATACGATTATATTTATGCAGTGAATGAGGCTGCACATGGCTTGCCCTTCCTTGTCTTAATCTGCCATCCAGAATCCCACTCTTGTTGAGAATCTCCTAGCTCCTTTGCAGGAGGAGCTTACCCTGCCCTTTGCTATTCTAACTCTGGAAAAAACTGATGTGTAATGTACTAAAGTAAAGTTGTGCCGTCGTGTCAGTTGACTCCTGGCGACCACAGAGCCATGTGGTTTGCTTTGGTAGAATACAGGAGAGGTTTACCATTCCCATCTCCCCATCTCCCATGCAGTATGAGATGATGCCTTTCAGCATCTTCCTATATTGCAGCTGCCCGATATAGGTGTTTCCCATAGTCTGGGAAACATAGTCCCATTCTCTGGGAAACATACCAGAGGGGATTCAAGCCGGCAACCTCTTGCTCCCTAGGCAAGTTACTTCCCCACTGTGCCTACAAATGTAAAATATAATCTCATCATGCACTCACACATGTGCAGACACACAATATAAGTAGTGGATATGGGAAGTGAGACCTGATAATGCATAAGCAGCAACAGAAAGTAAAATAAGTGTAGTTCAACAACGGATCCTGGGAAGAAATTTTCCAAACGGAAATATGCCACTAAGTATCAGGGAGAAAAAGTACAGTTAACCTCTATAGTTCTACAACTAGTCAGCAGCACAGAGTACACAAAAAGCTCTCAGTATCCTTTTCCTGTGCCGCAAATCCTTCACGAGCTGACACTCCAAGTCATCAAAGACACTAATCAAGCAGAATGAATTATAGAAGGCTTGCATTGTAAAGTCAACAGAGTACTGCTGTACAGAATAAGAAATAACCTTAAAAACTTAAAACAAGATTTAGAATCCCTAGTTGAATTCAGTATTTTAAAGTGTTCGTGTTTACTTCCTTGTTAAATTGATATGTTTTCTTCTGCTAGATGTAGCAGAAATCCTCAAGCTGACTTTTGTGTCACCTTGCCCAATATAGAAATACTGTCAATGTCTTGGTTGTAGACAGGTTGCTAAAATGATAACAGATTTTGGTCACAATTCAGACAGGCCTTTCAGTGTATGCAAGCACTTAGAAGCATACTAGAGTTTCCCAGCCACCCACCCGCTGTACAACCGCTTCTTATGCTGGGTCATAGTCTGCTATAGATGTTACCCCAAATTTCAGCAGCACCTTGTTGGGCAGTATGGGGAAACAGTTGCAGAAAGAAGGGATTCAGAAACTTCATTGCATTGGCAAAAACTCAGCATGTAGCCACCTTTACTGGGGCGATTTACAGAAACGTCTGATCTGGGATACTACTGGAGCTGCCCTCATGCTGGTGGCTGGGAAAAGGGTGACCCCAATTGCAAAAACTGCTGTCAGGTGTGTAAACCTGCTTCACAGAAATGGTTCCCTGTGTGATCACAGTGCCAGGACTGCATCTGAGTCTGGGTTCAGTTAGGCCACTTTTTCTTCTTGTCTGATGCAACCTCTCCTCCTGTCCAGCAAAAGATTCTGAGTTCCGTCCTTCTAAATGTGTATATTCCACCTAACTCCCTCTCTTCCCACCATTTTCAACTTCTTATATCCAAGCCCACCATTACCGGCTGGAATTGTGGGAGGTGGCCCATCATTAAAGTGCCATGCCATCATTCATGCAGCCACAAGAACTCTATTGGAAACTGCTATGCTCAGGTAAGTTCAGGGTGATGCACCAGTGATGATAGCTGTTGGCTTAAGGACAGAGACTAGCATCCTGACTACTGAAACCTCCAAGCTTCAAGCAGCTGCAGGGATGCAGAAAGCATCCGCTCACTACTCTGTTATGTCCTGAATTATGAACGCACTTGGCTAGGGTCAGAGCACTCAAACTATATCAGAGCACTCTCCTGTGCTCTGGATGCACTCTATAGAAATGGAAACATATCTCTGCCTTAAGGGACGTGTTTCCACTTCTATAGAGTGCTTCCGGAGCACAGGAAAGTGCTCCAAGATATTCACACTCTTGTGCTCATACTTCAGAATGCAATGGAGCAGTGGGCAGGCTCTCATTGTGTCCCCACAGCTGATTGAAGTGTGGACGTTTTGGTGGTCAATACATTAGCCAGAATAGCAATTGCCTCTTAAAACTTCCTAATTATAGTCACAATCTGATCCTTCTCTACTGACTCTGCATCAAGCAACATTTCCTCCTCTTGACCTGCTTCTCTTCTTACCTCTCTGTGAAATGGTTATGGGTTTCATACACAATTATAACCAAAAGCTAGGGCCACTATGCATGTACAAAACATTTATTTGTGGATCTACAATTCACAATCTTTATCTTCATTTAAAAAAAATTTCAATGCAAGTGATGAACATACAACACATGCGTAAGAGTAACAAAGTAATCTGGAACATTTTAAAAATACATTGATTGCACAGGGGAGAAGCCGGGAGTATAAGAAAAGGTAAGCATTAACTTTGGAATAATAACTGGAACATTTCTTAATAGGCTTGGAAAGAACAATGGAAAATATTCTGCACTCACTAGTTTGTTCTTGTTTTTCTCCCCATAACAAGAAATAATGTGGGCAGCGATAAATTCATAGAGCAAAAGAAAATTATATGAACTGTAAGCAACATTTTAATAGATACACCACCAACATGTCCTCATAAACTTCAGCGGGTCACTGGGGAGACAGATCAATATAATGTATGTTATAGCTAACATCAAAAAGAATAGATATATCACAGGAAAAACTCAATCTATTAAAAAATTTAAAGCACTATCCCTACCATTGTTATTCAAGGTCTTTCTGTAAAATTGTGTTCCCTTTTTGATGTGGAAACTTTGGACTTAATCCTGCAGCCCTTAAACAATAATAAAAACTACTCTTTCAAGCAAGCACTTCATGGTTCTCTAAATTAGTATTTCATAAAGCCACATGGACACAGATTTAGAGAAGTCTCTGACCTAAGACAGAGAAAACTTAAGACACCTTTGTTTTGAAATGGAGAAAGAAAAAGGGGAAAAAGCAGGGTCAGAGAGCTTACTGTCTAAGGCAGCTTCTGGCACATAACTGGCAAAATGCCTTAGCTCACTCGTCATCATCCTTTGCAAACATGGGCTTGTTAACTCTATCCCACAACATAGGACCCAACTGAAATGTTTTACCATATACTCTTTCTCTGTGTGTGTACACCCGCATATGAAACTTAATGAAGCTGAGAATTACTGTGATTTGAAACAACCAGTTTTTATTCCTTGTTAATTTAAACACTGGCTGCATTTGGACATAACTTGAAACTGCAGTTAAACGGGACAGTGAAAGTCCGTTAAGTCCGAACGCATGCAACTGTGGTTTCAAGACAAAAGCAACCCGCAGTTTGCCTTTCCAGACTCTAATTCAAACCTTTGGTTTGTAGTAAATTTTGCTGCCCCAAATTAAGGTTTGGCAGCAGCAGCGTTATGTCTGAATGAAGATTCCAGTGTAACTGCAGTTTCGTACTGATTATGGAGAGGGCGGACCAGACCTGCCCAGGGATGCGGTAGCTCTATGCATGCTGCGGCTCTTGATGGTCACCTCTCAGCTAAAGCACCACACCCCTGCCATCCTCCCTTCTGTTCCCCAATCTGCCTGGCAACAGTGACGTATTGGGAGTTACAGACAAACATTTGTCTGTAAGAAACAAACATGTCTCATAAGAGACAAACATTTCGGGTTTTGTCAGCTTTCTGCTGCTTTCAAGGGGAACTCGGTGCCCCCCTACAAATATAGGAGAGAAGGTCAGGGATGGTGAAAAATGTGGAGGCCGTCCCAACCACAACTGCACATGTCGCACCACTTAACCCATACTGACAGCTGGCTGTACAGAACCACTGGTGGACACAGCCCACCGCTGCACAGCACTGCACCCTGACAGGGCTCCCTCTTTGGGATCACCATGCTGTCAAGAAAATCCAGATGCAGGTGTGTCCCTAACATAACAATGCCCCTACCAACACAACCTGTGCAGCCATCCCACATAGCCCCAAAATAGGTGGGCAGGACACAAAGAATGGAAGACCACTCCCCACCCAGATCACCACCCCTTTGTTCCAGCAGCTGTGCAAGTTATGTGGGTGGGCACTCCCACCCACCAACAACCCCTTGGATGTCCCAAGCAGGTGGCATGCACAGTTAAAGCTCCCATGTGGGCATGCATTAGAACACAACCACCCTGACAGCAAGAGAGGAACCCAACCACCCTGCCATGGTAGGCACAGCACCCAGCATCACAGTCACAGTGTGATGAAGATGGTCCTGAGCACCACGGATGAGGAAGCAAGGCACAGAGCCCAGCAACTGCTTGTGAGGAGGCTACAAGGTTCTTTGATGTCTCCATGAGATTTGGTGGGCTGATTCAAGGCGTTCGAAACAGCCCAGAGACATGGGGCAGCCCTGTCTTCTGCTCCCCACATCCTGCAGGCAGACTGGACAGCAGAAAGGAGGTGGGTGCTGCCAAGGTATGGCAGTACCTCAAGCTCTATGGAACACAGAGACAAGTGGGACAACAAGCTTTCCAGGGCAGCTTCAGGATTTCTCAGAGGACGTTCTACTTTCTGACAAGTGAGATAGAGCCAATGCTCCACCGGCAGGACACTGTGTGGTGCACCATGCAGTGCTAGTGCACTAGCGGCTTGCCGTAACAATTTACAAGCTGGTCTCCAACGTCAACTACCTGGCACTGAGCAACCTGTTTGTGTTTGGGACCTCCACCATCTGTGAGATAGTCAAGGAAGTGGTGGACCTGCTGGTGGAAATGTTCCTGGAGGACCTGATCCACATGGGCGACCCACAAGAGGTGATGTTGGGGTTACAGCAAAAGGGGTTTCTGAGCACCATCAGGTTTATAAATACATGTGGAAATTCTAGTGCCCCTCCCCTATCCCACAAGGAGTATTATGGGCGGAAGCACTATTACACCATGACCTGCAAGGCGTGGTAGACTCAACGGGGCAGTTCATGGATGTCTGTGCCAGAATGACATGTTATACATGAAGACTAGGTATGTGCACAAAACCGGTTTGGCTGGTTCAGTTTGAGTCTGAACTGGATTCTAACAGGACTCGGCATGTTTTTATTTATTTATCGTTAAATTTATATAACGCCTTTCATTAAAAACAATCCCAAGGCGGTTTACAAAAGTTAAAAAAATAATAATAAAAATGACAGTTAAAAGTATAAAGCTAAAAATATGACAACAAATCTGATTTAAAATATATAAGATACAAACATAAAAACTGTACACTGATAAAAACACACAGAAGCAGCAATAAAACAATCATGTAAAGGCCTGGCTAAAAAGCCAAAATTTAACAAGCTTTCTAGAAATTGTGATGGTGTCCAAGGAGCAAATGACCACTGGGAGTGCATTCCAAAGTCTCGGGGCAGCAACAGAGAAGGCCCTGTCCCACGTGCACGATAACCGAACCTCCCTCATTGTCATCACCCGAAGCAGATCCCCCTCAGATGATCTCATCAAGTGGACAGCAACCCTTGGGAGCAGGTGGTCCCTCAGGTATCCCTGGCCCAAACCGTTAAGGTTTTTAAAGGTCAAAACCAGCACCTTGAATTGGACCCAGAAACACACTGGTAACCAGTGCAGCTCTTTCAAAATAGGTCTGATATGATCACACCGGGCAGCTCCAGATAGATCCCTAGCTGCCGCATTTTGTACAAGCTGTAGTTTTGTACAAGCTGTAGGATATTCTACAAGGGCACCCCTACGTAGAGTGTGTTACAGTAATCCAGCCGTGACATGACTAAGGCATGGGTAACTGTGGCCAGATCTGCCTTCTTGAGAAAGGGACACAGCTGGTGCACTAGCCAAAGCCGTGCAAAGGCACCCCTGGCCACCATCTCCACCTCAGATTCCAAAAGCAGAGCCAGTTCCAGTAATACCTGCAAGCTGTGTACTTGCTCCTTCAAGGGGAGTGCAATCCCATTTAGAACAGGTAGAATCACCTCATCCGAATTGGCTCTCCTACTGACCAACAGTACCACCGTCTTGTCAGGATTCACTCTCAGTTTATTAGCCCACATCCAATCCATCATGGCCTCCAATCCCCGATTCAGGACATCCACTAGGATCAGGTGACAAGGAGAGATAGAGCTGAGTGTCATCTGCATACTGCTAACAACTCAGTCCAAGTCTCCAGATGACCTCTCCCAGTGATTTCATGTAGATGTTAAACAGCATGGGGGGGCAAAATCAAACCCTGTGGGACCCCACAGGCCAATGGCCACGGGGTCGAGCAGTAGTCCCCCAGCACCACCTTCTTTCTCTCTCAATAAAATAAATGAAATATTCAGTGTTTATCAAATGCAAGACTTGCAGAAGCACAAATTAACATAGTGAGGTTATTCACACAAGCAGCCCTACCCAAGCATGGGCAGTCCTTCCTGCGCCCACGCCCACGCGCCCACACAGTCCACGCTGCTCTGAGCAGTGTGGATTGTGAGGGCACGCACCAATGTGCTGAAGAAGAGATTGTTGATCATCAGGGAGAAGTTAGGTTCATCCTTGCCTTCCTCCCTGCCCATCTTCCCCGCCCCTCTCATGGTCATGTGTATGACCTTAGTGAGCTATTACCACGGAGAAGGTAACTTAGGACATTACATCAAAAGCATGGAACCAAATGTATGAATCACTCACATCTCCACAAGTCTTGCTTTTTTGTAATGTTCTCTCTCATTAGCATGTCATAGAGCTCTGTGTGGGAAAACTTTCTGCATAGGCAAAATAGGGAAGTCTTGGGCCTTTTTAACTTAAGGCCCTTGCCTCTGTAATTCTTTATCCACCAGGGATTCAGAGAGCCTTCTTGCCTTCAGACCACTTTGAACTTTACATGTTTCTTTTACACAGCATAGCACTCTGTCAACATTGCAATGTTCTACAAGGAGGCACATGTTAGACACTCAGCTGCAAGGCACTAGGTTAACTTTTCACAGCTGAAGCAGCAGATTTCCTGCAAAGTCAGACAATATAGCACTTGTATTATTTTATGTATTCTGCAATTTTGTTACGCCTAGAACAATTTGTATATATACTAAAAAATTACATTTCCAAATTTGTTTTTAAAAAATGCATCTACAGCAAAGCCAGAAGATTCCTGAAATACAGTAATGATACAATGGCAGAGGGCAGGCATTATGCAAATCTGAGGATTGAACTGAATTATTTTGACTTGAACAGAAGGCAGACTTCATTGCCATATACCATTAGAGAATACAAAGTGTCTAATGATCATTAGCTAAAACAAATGAAATGCCATCCTATAGCATTTTGAAGTATGGCTCCTATAGAAGATATCTGCTATAATGAGAGATTTTTCCTACCCCACACAAATCGACATCACACATTTGAGCATCTATCAATCTTCATCCAACAAAATTCACTTTCTTTGCCATCTTTTTTTTAAAGTTTCAAATGTTTCTTTAGCACCTCTTAAGAAGGAAAATTTGTATGAAAAATTTAAAGACCTGCAGAGAACCCTCCCCCTCTTTTAACCAAAAGGCTTGTTTTACTTGATGTTTCTTAGCCAACAGCCTTTTATCATTGCGCATATTTGCTGTTGTAAAGAGAAGAGGTTAGTTACCCATCAGCACCTTATCTTCCACTGCAAAACCTCTCAGGCAGGATGTGTGCACATTTCATGTCCTTTCACAGTGCAGTTCACTTGGAGACAAAAGCAAGAAAATTTGTTTCAGCTGAACTGTTTCCTTTTAACAGACACTTTCCAGCTGACTAAAGTTATCTTTAAAACTATAGAAGTCAAAAGGGAATTAGGAATGAGGTGTTTTTTCTTCTTCAAATAACTGTGGAGGAAAACACTTGTATATATGCATTTTAGAATAATATTAATATTTTTAGGTAATTGCACCAACATGGCCTGTCACTTCATTTTCAATATGTTGGGCTTAAAATGCTTTGATGATAAAGAATATACATGTTGTCATACTTACTAAGTACTCCTCGCTGGTCACAGTGAGCAGAGGACTAATTGGATCCGATAATTACATCCATTATTATCAGTTGCGACTAAAAATAATCTTAAATCATATACAGTGCTGCTTATGATGTGTCAGGATTCTGCTGTGCGCACCAGGGCAGATTCATCCATCTCTAAACTGGCTGCAGCAGCAGCAGCAGAGGTCCCTTCCTCTCTGGCTGCTCCTGTGGGGCCTGGTGTGGTGTTGGCAGGGCCCGACAAGCCCCAAATCAGGAACATGGCACTCTGGACATGCCTTTTGAAACTGTTGGGACACTGGGCAGCTTGGGAGCAGGCCCAGACGTTGAACTCAGGACAGGGCAGGACCAATGAGGCCAGAAGTACCCATGAAGGTGGGA
The DNA here is from genome assembly GCF_027244095.1 of Hemicordylus capensis. NCBI lineage: Eukaryota > Metazoa > Chordata > Lepidosauria > Squamata > Cordylidae > Hemicordylus > Hemicordylus capensis. Next base: position 173,439,975 of record NC_069661.1, read on the forward strand.
CATCCAAGAGGGAGAGTGGTGCTCAGTTTGTTTGGGGCTCTTTAAGGGCCAGGTCAATGATGAGGAGAAAGTAAATATGGAGGAGGGCATTTGAGGTGTTCCGGAGAGAGACTCAGCTGGAGGAGGATCTGGGTGATGCATAACCCACTCCCCAGCATACTCCCTAACCACAGAGAAACCCTCATGAGCCCAAACCAAATAGAAATAAGTGTGTGTCGTCAAGTCAGTTTTGACTCCTGGCGCCCACAGAACCCTGTGGTTTTCTTTGGTATAATACAGGAGAGGTTTACCATTGCCTCCTCCCACGTAGTATAAGTTATCCTCCTATATTGCTGCTGCCCAATATAGTACCACTGGGGATTTGAACCGGCAACCTTCTGCTTGTTAGTCAAGCATTTCCCTGCTGTGCCACTTAAGGTGATGTGGACAAGAAATAACCACCAAATATTTGTATAGGTCCTTGAAGTGAACAAATCACAAGGTGCACTGCATACATAAAAAGAGGACTTCTAATGAGAAAATCTATTATCAAAACATTTTAGAAAACCTGACCATAAGTACAAGTTCATTCCAGATACCAGATTTATATACAACTATATAAACTGGCTACAGAGCCAGCATGGTTTAGAGCCAGTGTGCAGAGCCAGCGTGGTGTAGTGGTTAGTGCTGGACTAGGACCGGGGAGACACGAGTTCAAATCCCCATCCAGCCTTGAAACTAGCTGGGTGACTCTGGACCAGTCACTTCTCTCTCAGCCTAACCTACTTCACAGGGTTGTTGTGAAAGCGAAACTCAAGTATGTAGTACACCGCTCTGGGCTCCTTGGAGAAAGAGCGGGATATAAATGTAAAAAAATAATAACAACTAATAAATACAGGTGCAATAAAAGTCTGCATTTGCCTACCACCAGTACATTTCATTATTTTTTTTTAACTGTGGTTTTAGTTTTAGTTTAGTTTGAACACACTAGAAATGCAGACTAGAAATGATTAAGTACATTTATGATAGATCATTGACCAAAGCATTGATGGCCAATGGTATCCCATTTTTTATTTTATTACTATTATTATTTTAGGAATATTTCATAGAATAATATATTTTTAGAGCTGAAAGGGACCTTGGAGCCCTGCTCAGAGCCCAAACAAATACAGCACCTTTGTCAAACTGATAAGATATTAATAGTTTTATCTTATGACTATTAGTTTATGTAACATATGTTTTAAATACAGTGGTCCCTCGACTTACAAACTACTCGACATAAGTATTTTTCGAGTTACAAACGGCAGTTTTAGATCCGGTTTTAGATGCGGTTTTTTCGACTTACAAATTTTTAGATGGGGTTTCCTCGACTTACAAATTTTACATGCGGTTTCCTTGACTTGCCTGCCTGTTTACTGCCTGTTTATTCTTGAAAAGAAATGTTCCTGTGCAGTTTGCAAGCCTTACTGGGGGTCTGGGTCTTTTTTCTAGGCTCCAGAACGCATTAATCCGTTCCCAATGCATTCCTATGGGAAACCGCTTTTTGACTTACGAATTTTTCGACTTACAAATGTGCATTCGGAACGGATTAATTTCGTAAGTAGAGGGACCACTGTATAGCATTCCATATTAAGCTGGTACCTGACTGTAATAAAGTGATTTGAGTTAACTTGATCTGAGCATCTCTGTCAGATGACTGTCAGCCTGTACTTGAGTACCTCCAGTGAAGAAGAGTGTACCACTGCATGAAGCACACTGCTCTATGGTCGAATAGCACATAACAGTTTGGAAATTCCACCGAATGCCTGGGCTGAATTGGCTTCCTTTTAACTTAAAACTATTGGTTCTAGTCCTGCCCTCAGGAGAAACAGAGATAAGTCCACTCCTCCATTTGTGTGCTAGCCTTTCAGAAGTTTGAAGACAGCAATCATCTCTCCTCTTTGTCTTTTCTTCTTCAAGCTAAACATACAACAGCTCTTTAAGCAGCTCCTTGTAGAATTTGGTTTCCAGACCCTGCACCATCTTTGTTGCCCTCCTCTGAGCCTGTTCTAGTTTATCAGTGTCCTTCTTAAAATGTGGTGCTCAGAACTGGACACTTTATTCCAAGTGAGGTCTGTCCAGAACAAAATAGAGTGGCACAATTACTACTTGCAATCTAAACACTATGCTTCTATTAATACAGCCCAAGACTGCATTGGCTTTTTAAAATGGTGTATCACATTGCTTGCTCATGTTCATCTTTTGGTTCACTACGACACTTAATGCTCTTCACATATACTGCTGCCAAGCCAAGTCTCCACCATCCTATGCATGTGCATTTGATTTCTTTTCCTAAATTAACTTAAATACAGGACTTTACGTTTGTCTTTGGTGAACTTCATCTTATTGGTTTTCTCGCAATGTTTAAGCCTGTCCAGATAAAATCAGATCCAAACCTCTCTTCTAAGGTGCCATCCTCTCTACTCCTGCTTAAATGTCATATATGAAAAGTTGAACAGTCATAGCGTTGAACAAGCGACAGCTCAGTATAAACAGATGTGGTCATGTGAGTATACAACCAAATATTTAAGTACTGTGGTACTCAAATAAGAGTATTTGAAAAAACAACTTCAGAGGTTCTTAATACCTTATTGTCATGCAAAGCACACCTAAGGCAGAAAGTTTTCATTTGTTTTTAGTGTGTCCTTTGATATGGGGATTTTGGCTTGAGGTTCTGGACTATGTAAAAGAAATTACTAGATATGATGTTACAAAGATCCAAAAGTGCTTTCATTTTTGAAAGGATATTTGAAGGAAGAGATCATGACAGAATATCTGGAACTGCTATTCTGTTGATTATCAGCAGCTAGATTATGACTCACCTTCCATTAGAAACGTTCACATGGTCCATCATTATTAGACTAGTATAGCCACCTAATGGCACAGTGGGGTAGTAAGTTGCCTAGGGAGCAAGTGGTTGCTGGTTCGAATCCCCACTGGTATGTTTCCCAGACTATGGGAAGTACCTATATCGGGCAGCAGCGATATAGGAAGATGCTGAAAGGCATCATCTCATACTGCACGGAAGATGACAATGGTAAACCCCTCCTGTATTCTACCAAAGAAAACCACATGGCTCTGTGGTCGCCAGGAGCTAACACCGACTCAACAGCACAACTTTACTTTTATTGACATGTTTGGGATGTTACGTTGCTTACTAAATTGACTTATTTTAGAAGTGCAAAAGAAAATGATGATGTTAAGAGAGAACACATTTATTAAGAGATTGATCTGTTTCTTGCCCATTGGAATATGAAATTTGGTGATAATTTTTGTCCATATTCTTTGTTTTTACTTGTATAATTCTCTGTGTTTTTTGGTTTATATAATAAAAAGTATAATTTTTTTTAAAAAAATGTTGAGCAGCAAAGGGCCCAAGAAAGAGCTCTGTAAACACCCCACTCCTACCAGCTGGTCACAGAGCCGTAAATGAGCACCCATTGCATTCCCATGATCTACTAAACTAGTTACTCCCTAAAATGGGGGGATATAATTTGTTTGCCATGACTTGTTCTTAACAAACCCATGAGGCTCCCACTAATCACCCCCAAATTCTTTTCTAAATTCTCATAGACTGACTACTTAATCTGTTCTAGGATCTTGCCAGGTATCAACGTCTGTAGTTTCCCATCTCCTTCTCCCCCGCCCCACCACTCTTTTTCAAAATAAGAACATTTGTTCATCTCCAGTCTTCTGGTACCTCACCCATTCTCCAGGAGTTCTCAAATATAACAGACAGTTAATCTAATAACACTGTACTAAAACATCCTGGTATCTAGCAGAAACTTAAGGGTGTAGCTCACAATAGGTCCAGTGGTGTAACTAGGGGTGAAGTCCGATAGTTTTTGGTGGGGATGGAGCCTATCTGCCAGGATTGGTTGTGGAACCCAGCATTTTGTGTGTGTGTGTGTGTGTGGTGGTGGTGGTGGTATTCCAGGACATAATTCAGTTCAGACTTTCTTGATATACCTATGCTGACAGCTTTGAAACAAAAATGTCCAAAGAATGAAAAAAATGGTGTTGAGCCTTGCTTTTATGGCAACTGACGCAAAAGCAAAAATAAGTCCAGCTCATTTTATCCTGCTCTCACGACAAGCTTCCTTCCTGTAGCTTAAGTGATACAGTAATAAAAATTAGAGTTTGTGTAATTAAGGGTGAAGACAGATGTTACATTTATAGAGGATCAGAATTGGTAAAGATTGGAATTGCAGGCCCTTCTCCCAGTGCCTTTACCTTCTGAAATGAGATGGGTGGCCTTTTCAGTTGTCCCAGTGGTGGGGCACTCCCTTCAAGTAGACTCACCTTGGACCTTATGTCTTTTTGTGTGTGCCAGCTAAAGACCCTTTTTCTGGGCTTTTAAAAACATCACCAGAGTTTTCTTATTTTTCAGATTATGTTGGTTTTATTGTTCTTATTGCTTTTATTGTTGAACCAAGCCTACATCCAAATGTGGAACAGCAGGCTGCGTCCCCTGCATTTACATGTAACACAAATGCATGTCCCCTTTCCACCACTCTCCCATCCAAATTCAGACATAATGTACATTGTTATCTCTGCAATCAGTGAGACTGTAGAAAGGCGGGGGAACTGGCTATATGGGCTTCCTTCTTGATTGAAGGACAGCCTGCACAACCAATCACACCTGAGGAGCTTCCTCCCTCAACTCCAGTTTCAGGGGACACAGCTTGCTGTTCCACATTTGGATGTACTGAAAGCTTGGTCCAACCTTGGGTTGTAATTACAAACTTACTATAACCCAAGGGTTCAGATTGGAGTTCTGAACCCTCAGTTTCATTGCTGCGTCAATGAAACTGAGTTGCATTGCCCACATTCAGACGTAATGTCCACCCAACAACTGTGGTTCCATGTTAGGTGCAAGTGTGGCCAGGGTTTGAGATTGGTATGCTATCTGTTATATAAACTGCAGTTACAGATCATGCTGAGGGGTGAAGCATCTGCTGCAGTTTTGGTTATAATCAGGCCAAGTTTTAAGTTGCTGTCAACAAACTGTTCTCCATGAGTCTCCTCCTACTGTGACAGATCCCAAGAAAGTTGCTTCACCACCTGCACATGAAGGCTATGGGAGAAGAAGTGATCTCAGGGATCAGCAGTTGACCCTTCTGAGGGCCCTGGACTCTTAGCAGCTGCCCAACAATGCCATCCTCTAATGTTACATGCACCTTTGGCCTAAGGTTTAAAGTTTACAAAAAGAGATCCATATCACTCAGGAGGCGAAGTCTTCTAATGAAAAATGCATCGCAAAAACACCAAAAGAAAGAACATAGTGTAGAAGTTATTTATTCTGTTGAAGATCATCACAAAGAATCGTTTCTTCCCAGCTGTTTCCCTCTGAACAACACTATATTGTAGCACAAGTGTGGGAATACATGAACCTGTACCTAAATGAATATATGAAGCTGTACCTAAATCCATTGTTAGGTACAAAATCTGTAAAATAGAAAGGGATCAGAGAAAGCTGAAGAACAGTTCTTCCACTTTGCACTAGCTAGAAAAAGAAGGCGATGTACATCATGCAAAGTGAAGCATTGCCCTTATTTTCCTGAACTCTCTGAAGTGGCAGAAATGACTGTGGGCAATCTTCCTCAGCCTTTCCAGCTTTCTGTTGGATTCGTTTATATCCACACAACCCACATTAAGGTTCACTAGCTGTATACAGCAATCAAGGACATGGCTTGGTAACCACTCTGGGACCAAATATAAAAATATTATCTTAGTTATCTGTTGCTATATGAACATTGAGAACATCAAGAGCAGAACTAGAAAATTACTCAAAAGGCTAAAACTCCTTCCCACCCTGCTGTGCCTCTGTCATATTTTGGCAGAAAAGAATGGCATATTCAACCATCCTGCACATACTGAAGTCAGTGAACCTTTCTTTCAAAAAGGAACAACATGAAGAACTCTGTTTTGGGGATATATTAGTGTGGACATGTAGATTTTAAAAAACACTGCTACAGAAAGTTATTGCAACTTTCTGTAGGTGTGTGTGTGTGTGTGTGTGTGTGTTTTATTTGGAATCTCTTGAGTATTTCACCTAAATTAAAAGTATTTCACCTGAATTAAAATGGAGTGATTCCACTAATGATTTCATAGTATAAAACTATTGATGACTTCAGCATGAATAATATCCAGACACAGTGACAGAGACCAGCAGTACCAGACAAACTGAAAAAGAAGTAACTTTAGGTGGGCGAGGAGGGAGTGTTGTATAAACTTCTCTCTTGAAAGATTGCATACCCGAAATATTAAATGTAACTAGTGCAAACAAAAAACACTTACATTGCATCACACATACACACACACACACACCCCAATACAGAGGGAACTTCACACTAGAGATGTGCACAAATGGTCTGGGGCAGCCAGCAGCAGAGCAGGGAGCAGCTGTCTTATAAAGTAGGTAAGGAGCTCTTTACCTGCTCGTCCCTGCCCCACTGCGGTGCCCGCTCTCCAAACTGCCATGTGGGGGCTGCTGTGCTATCCCCTGCAGCCTCTGTGTTGTGTTGACATGCACATGGCCAGTGCGCATGTGCATCAGCCATGTGCATACCAGCACTACACAGATGCTGCAGGGAACAGCACCAGAGCCCACACTGCTGTTTGTAAAGTGGGTGCCGCTGGTGGAAGAGTGGCAGGGTGGGGATCAGCAGATAAGGAGCTCCTTACCTTCTTTTAAGGGAATCACTCCCCGCCCCACTGAGCCGGCTCAAACACCAGTGCCTGAGTCATTTTGGCACTCCCCAGAGGAGGTGCCAAACCAGCTTGTGAACATCTCTATTTCACATAGACATAGACATAGACATAGACATACAACAGGCCCCATCATGAACTGAAACCAGAAAACAACCTGCTCCTTGTCAGCCACCATGTTGTACTCTTCAGATTTTCTTTTGTAAAGAAGGCATCGTGTTGTCTCTTTGAATGTTCAGCCTACTCAAAAAGGTAGTCTTTCCTCACAGTGTAGCTTAATGTTCTTACACAAGCAGGGGCATATCTAGGGTGGAGCAGGCAGGGCACGTGCCCCGGGCGCCACTTGAAGGGGGCGCCATTCTTAAAAATTAAAAAAAAAAATTAAATGGCTGCTGAAAACAAAATGGCCACCGTACATGCTCAAATGGCCTTTGTGAGGCCCTAGGCCATGCCAGGCCTTGCAGAGGCCATTTGAGCATGCACGGTGGCCATTTTGCTTTCAGCGGCCATTTTTAAAAAAAAAAACAATTATTTTACAAAATGGCCACTGCACATGCTCAAATGGTCCCTGCGAGGCCCTAGAGGTCAGCGGGGAGAGGGAGAACCTTTGCAGTCCCCACACACATGGCCTTTAGGAAGTCCCCCCAAAGGGGCTACAGGTAGCGCTTATATATATATATGTAATATAAGTCACTGTACACATATTTAGTTTGGCACTAAGTACAGAGAATCAGGGCTTGTGAATACTGGCTGAAGCTTATGAGCTAGGATTGTATTCATTTGCTCTTACTTTGCTTCTTGTGATAAGTGAGTTAAATGTGATGTCTTAATCATATGGCTATTAATGGTGAGTTTGTCTTTGAATCAGTGTGAAATCCTTAGTATTAAGGCCCACTGGGAGTTTCTTGCTCCCTTTCTCTCATTTTAACTGTCTTTCTGAAAGACTAGAATATATTCCAAGTAGTGACACAGTTTACTCTGCATATTTTCAGAGTATCTGGGAAAAGGCAAATTCTCAATTTATTTTTAAGCTTATGTAATAGCTATGCTACAATGCATAGTAGAGAATTAGACAGGCACTTCTGTTTAGTTTTCCAAGTACACCTCCACATAGTATTTGAATATTTCATGAGCCCCAGCATACTGAAATTCATAGTTTTCCAGCATTTTTTGGTCTGGCTACATCCACTGCTAAATAGTTTTTGAAATATTAAAAGATTAACAAGCTTGACTTGTATTTTTCAGCTGATATTATGGTAAAGCTATCTGAAAGATGGGTGTCAGATGTTTGGACAGGGGGCACAATTTCAGTGCTTGCCCTAGGCGCTATTTTCCCTAGATATGGCTCTGTACACAAGGCAACTCTTAATGGGACTGCATGTAAATCCAAGGCTACCCTTACCAAAGTCCAATTACACTGAGCCTTCAGTCTGAATTGCTGCCCATTGGTGCCATGTTGGACAAGCACCACTGCAGGTTGTACAGCAACCATGGTGGCTTCTGAGGTCAGCGTGAGCTGTTCCAGGGGACAGTGTGCCTGAGTACTGCTGGACAGTTTCTACATGTGATTTAGTTCTAGGTTGCTGAACAGACCCAACTGTGGTAGAGTCATGCCATTAGAGAAGGAAGGATGGGACTTGAATGGCACTTGTGCTTATGAAAGCTCCTAGAACAATATCCTTGGAGATGGCTACCTAGGTAATATGAAGAACGTGTAAATTTGGAAGCAGCTCTTGAGGAGACAAGGATCAGACAAGAGGAGGTAGGAAACTTTTGTTTTATTTAATAAAGAAACAAGCAAGCAAGCAAGCAAATAAATAAAAACAAGAGGGAAAGGACAAGGTAAGTTTGTTAGGGCTGGTTTTCGCTAGAGTTTGATTTCTGGCTGGCTAGGGGTTTGTTTTTGATAGTGCAGTTTCAGTCGTGCCTAGAGAGACACTGGGTGGGGATTAGCTGCAGGTGAGTCACACAACTTGTAAGAGGGGGCACATCCCTGAGTTGGCTCAGTTTGGAAACAGCTCTTGAAGAGACAAGGCTTAGACCAAGGGAGGCAGCAAACCTTTGTCTAACAAGGACCCCCAGATGTTGTTGACTACAACTGCCAGCATCCCAGCTTCAATAGCCTTTGCTTGGGGATTATGGGAGTTGTAGTCAAGAAGGGTTGCAGAGCAGATCTGTCCAACTACAGGCCTATAAGCCTTTTAAACATAATTAGCAAGTTATATACTAGACATCTTTGCTACAAATTATGTGACTGGTTAGAACAGGAAGGTTACTTGGAAGATGAACAGGTGGGTTTTAGACATGATAGATCAACTTTGGCTCACTGCTTGATCTTGTATCACTTAATTGAGAAACATTTGTGTTCTGCAAAGGGCTTGCTTTTTGTAACCTTTGTAGACTTCAAAGCGGTCTTCGATACTATCTCCAGGGGGCAGCTTTGGCAAAACCTGCTACTACCACCATTGATAAATGCCTTCTGGCTCTGATTATGAAGCTTCATGAAAATACTAGTCTCCGAGTAAGATTCAGCCACAAGGGCCATCTGTCAAATGTAATCCCTACACAGAAAGGCGGGAGACAAGGCTGCCTATTGGCTCCCTTTTTATTCAGCATTTATGTTGATTCGTTTATAAAATGCCTACAGCTCATAGACTCCCATGCTCCTAGGTTAGCAGGGAAAATGCTACCGATCCTCATGTATGCCGATGATGCGGCAATTCTATCACAGACTAAGATCGGACTCAAACGAGCTTTAAAAACTTTGGCCCACCACTTTCACTAAGACCGCTTAATCATCAATTATGCCAAAACTAAAATAATGTGCTTTAATAATAGAATTAAAGGCTCAACTTGGCAGGTTGACAGTCATAAAATCGAACAAGTGACGTGTTTTAAGTATTTGGGGGTGGTTTTTCAATATAATGAGAAGTTGACTGCCCATATTCAATCATTAGCTGACTCTGCTCAAAGGAGTTCTGCTGCCATACGTAGATTTTTTAGAACTAATGGTGGTGGGTTTATCCCAGCGGCCATTAGGCTGTTTATAGCTAAATCCCTGTCACAGCTCACCTATGGAGCCCAATTGGGCCCTTATAACAATTTCACCCTATTAGAAATAATTCGATCTGGTTTTCTCAGACCGCTGTTTAATACCCCTAAATGCACCGCTAATGCAGTGCTCCGGCAAGAGGCAGGGCTTCTAAAAGTGGAAACTAGGGCTTGGAGGATTATCATTAACTACAGGCTGAAGATTCACTTGCAGCTGGTAGATTTATTATCTTTCTTCCTTTCCGTTTTCCCCTGGCCTACTTGGTCTGAGGGGATATTTAACAAATTGTTTTCGATAGGGTTAGACCCTGAACAACTCTTGGAGTTGGGATTATGGAGAGCAAAGGCTCTGGTATGCCAACATCTTTCTGACATCGAGCTACAGAATGAGACAGCTCTCCTTCCAATACTATATAGGCCTTTAAAATCATGGGCAGTCTTCTCTACTGCCCCATACTTGTCCACTATCACCTTCTCTAAGTTTCGTTGGGCCTTTTCTCGAGCTCATTTTAATGCCTTGCCATCTGCTTTACTGTATGGAAGATTTCACCAGTGGCCGATGGAGGCGCGACTATGTCCCTGTAATGCTAATGAGATTGAGATGGTTGACCATGTGTTACATTATGAATTTTATCAAGATGTCAGGAAGTGTTTAATTGCGCCCTTTCTGGCTCAGTATTCTGATGGCCCTGGGTGCTTTTGTATATCTAACGATCTATTAGTGAACTTCTTACTTGAAGATAAGGTCTCTAGTGTCTTTTATTCAGTGGTGAAATTCTGCTACATAGCTGGTAGAATTCGGACCACTCTGGTGCATGGAAGCAGTTTGGAAGCAGCTCTTGAGAAGACAAGGCTCAAACCAGGGAGCTTTGCAACCCGGAGCTTTGCAAACAGGGGTTTGCTAATGGATATCAAAGGAGCTTAATGTGGAGTTTAGCAGGGAAGTGTCCAGGGAGAGACACAAGTGGTCCCCCTTTATCACAAAGGAGACACCAAGCACAAGGAGAGGGTGAGTACAACACCACTTTTGTAAAATTATTGGCGGACAGAGCTTACAATCTTTAATTAGCTGACAACTGCAGTTAAGACCTAGCTTTCAAGAAAACAAGCTTTATATATATGAAATAGCCATCAAACCAGTTATGAAGCTAGAATGTCTGCAAGGGAGGGGGTGCTTCCCAATGTATTGCATGGTGTTACATGTATGACTATCTGCCTGAGGGACAGAAGTCGCGGGTATATACTCAGTGCATAGAGCTCCTGGCTCTCAGAGAACAAGTTCATTCCCTCAAAGCCAAGATGGCTGACCTGGAGAAGCTCAGGGAGGCAGTGAGGTATGTGGATGAGACCCTCAGGGATGTGATAGAGGCATCCCACTCTCAGGCTATCAATTCCTCTGCTGTCATGGAGAATGAAGGTCTCAGGGAAGGAGGACATCTGAGTTAAAAGGGACCCCTTCCTTTGGTGATGCGCCCACAGAGGAGCACCTAGGTAATTTGGGGGCCTGGACCTAAAGGCCTTTGGAGCGCATGTCCCCCACCTTGCAAGTTAAGCACAAACAGCAACTGAATGCACAAGAAAGAAATAATATAAAACAGGTATATTAATGCAAATATGCATTAGCAGAAACATTTCAACAAACAACTTAACATATTCCCATGTCACATATTTTCTCCCACTCCCCCATCTGTCAGTAAAGCACCCGGCACAAGTCATAATTACACTCAGCCTACCAGCACAGTGCAGGCCAGTAGTGACCACATCTCCCACAACAAGCTAAAGAGGATTTGGAGGTCCCCAAGGCTATGGAGGCCCTGGACTTTGGCCCAAAAGTCCAGGGGTAGGAGAATCACTGTGCATCCTAGTAGTGGGTGATTCAATTGTTAGGGGCATAGAGAGAGGGATTTGTGACCTGCATGTAGACTGCACAGTGACTTGCCCGCCTGGTATGAAGGTTGCAAACGTGACACAGCATCTGGAAAGACCGTTAGGCAGTGCTGTGGAGGAATCAGCTGTTATGGAGCACGTTGGCACCAACGATGTTGGGAAATGAAGTCAGGAGGTCCTGGAAGACATGATTAGCCTACTAGGTAGCATACTGAAGTCCAGAAACCCAAGGGGACCATTCTCTGAAGTGCTACCTGTTCCATTTGCAGGGCCAGAGAGACAGGCGGAGCTGAGGGGTCTCCATGCATGGATGACATGGTGGTACCGGGAGAAGGGGTTTAGATTTGTTAGGCACTGGATACATTTTGGGGCAAGCAAAGCCTGTTCAGAAGAGATGGGCTCTGATGGAACCAAGATGAAACCAGGCTGCTGATGCTTAAAATCAAAAGGTTTTCAGAGCAGCTTTTAAAATGACAGCTGGAGGATTGCCAACAAGAACTGGGTGGTATCTCGTTCGGCAAGCAAAATCCCCTAAGGTGCAAGGATGCAAATGGTTCAGATAAACCAGAAGGGGACAGAGTAGAACAACAACAACAAATATTTATATACTGCTTTTCAACAAAAGTTTCCAAAGTGGTTTCAGAGAAATAATAAATAAATAAGATGGATCCCTGTCCCCAAAGGGCTCAAAATCTAAAAAGAAACATAAGATAGACACAGCAACTGTCATTGGAGGTACTGTACTGGGGGTGGATAGGGCCAGTTTACTCTCCCCCTGCTAAATAAAGAGAATAATTATACCGAAAAGGTGCCTCGTTGCCAATCACTAAATCAAAAAGGTACCTCTCTGCCAAGTTAAGCACAAGCGAAAACACATGACAGCTGGTCAAAAAAGTCAATGACAGTAAGGGTGATAGCATACACCAATGCCAGGTAAGAGATTCTGTGTGTCGGTGTTTATATGGGTCAGAAGCCTCCAAGCCATGGTGGGCAAGCTGGAGTGCTTGGTTGCTAATGAATACATAGATATAGTGAGCATAATGGAAACCTGGTGGAACAGCTGTGAAAAAGACAAATTCCATGCTAGGCATCATTGATAAGGGGATTGAAAATAAAAATGCTAATATTATTATGCCCTTATACAAATCTATGGTGTGACCACATTTAGAGTGCAATCATCCCTCAGCAACAGTGGGTTTTCCAATCGCGGTTTTGAGTATCCACGACTGGGAAATTGTGACTGGCCTTGCCAACTGCAACCTGAGTATCCACGGTTTGGTGAGATTTTTTAGTGGAGGGGTTCTGCAGATTGGAGGGGGGGAGGTTCAGAGGTTCAAATCCACTCATTCCTCTTGCTGACCCTGCCAATTCCTCATGATATAAAGTGATTTTGAGTGGTTTTTTGGGAATCAAAAATGCCTTCGAGTGATTTTGGGGGGTTCAAAATTTTCCAGAGGTTCAATTTGCCTACCCTCTTGCTTATTCTTGATGATTTTAAGGGATTCAGGGTAATTTTTGGCATTATTTTAGTATTTATTCTTTGGTTTTTTTGGTCTTTTTGCAACTGCAGTTCCCCTAACCTCCTGATTGCCATTGATTTTAATTGCTCGCCAAGTGTGAATTTGCCAACGGCAAGGTTGGCCAAAACGGAACCCTCATGGTTGGTGAGGGATGACTGTAGTGCGTACAGTTTTGGTCACCTTATCTTAAGAAGGACATTGTAGAACTGGAAAAGGTGCAGAAGAGGGTAACCAAGATGATCAGGGGCCTGGAGCACCTTCCTTTTGAGGCAAGGCTAAAGCATCTGGGGATTTTTAGTTTTCAAAAGAGGTGACTACAGAGAGACATGATAGGGGTGTATAAAATTATGTATGGAGTAGAGAGAGTATACACAAAGAAAATTTTCTTCCTCTCTCACAACATTAGAACCAAGGATCATCCCATGAAACTGAAGGCTAGGAAATTTAGAACCAACTAACAGAAGTGCTTTTTCATACAGCATAGATAGATAGATAGATAGATAGATAGATAGATAGATAGATAGAAAATCTATGGAATTCTCTGCCACAGTATGTGGTGATGGACACTAGCTTGGATGGCTTAAAAAGGAGCTTAGACAAATTCATGGAGGACAGGTCTACCAATGGCTACTTGTCCAGTGGCTATAGGCCACCTCCAGTCTCAGAGGCAAGATGCCTCTAAATACCGGTTACAGATGAACAACAGCAAGGGAGAGGGCATGCCCTCACCTCTTGCTGTGGACTTCTTAGAGGCATCTGGTGGGCCACTGTGTGAAACAGAATGCTGGACTAGATGGGACTTGGGCCTGATCCAGCAGGGCTGTTCTTATGTTCTTATAAGTACTTCTGGGGATAGAAAATATGGCATCTTTTCACCTCAGGGACTTAAATTAAGCATAACTGGAGAGGGAGGCATTGTGTAGATTGCTTTGGTTTCTCCACTACCATCATCACTGAACAGAGAAAATTCATGGTAGATTCAGGTGGAGTAGCAGTGGGAAGGAAAATAATTCCCATCTAGCATATGGACAAAGCTTAGCAAAGCACCAGTAAGAACAAAATAAAACAACTTTATATTTATTATTATTATTATTATTATTATTATTAATCATTACCATTATGTAATATTATATAATATTATTATTATGTAATTATAATTATAATATAATAATAATATTTGCCAGTTTCATATCTTATCTGGAATTATTCCCTAATTGCTCATAATAATGACAATAAATTGATCTCAGATATGATGCCAAAGTATATGCTCACAAGAACACGATTACCCAAGAATTTGAATAATCTTTGGAGTGGAATAAAAGTTGGGTGGTTCCAGAACAACACATGGCCTAAAAAGATGAGGCAAGGGGATCCAAAAGAACTGGAGGATATTCATTGATATAGTGGTATTTCACTGGGGAAACTCCATCGCTTCGTATAAGTGTTCCACCAAGCAGAGCTATCTTATCTGTAGAACACAGTATTTACATGTTTTACAACTTTAGTTACCATAACAACAGGTCCTGTCTCTTGAATTGCTGCACTCATATTTGTTTGAGAAGATGCTTAAAAGACAATGTGTGAAATGTCATATAGAACAGCACTAAATGAAGTGCAACACAGAAAGCATAGAAATAAAGTCAGATTTTTAAATAGAAGATTTCCATTAAATACAACAAAACCCTTTTACCATTTCTATTTCATATGCAAATTAATTTGTCTGGAGAGTATTTTGTGTGCATGGAAAGAATATAAATTGGAACAGAAACAGTATAAGTACTTCACTACCTGACTGATGAAATCAAATAATAATCTCCACTAGATTTTTGCTTAATGAAGGTTTGGGGTATTTCCCCCCACAAACCCACACAAATACTAAATGCAGCAATCTTTTTTATATTCTCTCTCTAAATGCAAAACATTGCTGGTTTGGAAGCAGATTTACGCTACTATTGACCTTACTGGGAAAGAAGAGGTCATTCAAGGCACAGAGAAGATAATATCAAATCCAGAAAATGCTAATGTGGTCTCCTAAAGATACTCTTCTTGTTGCTCAAACTAGGTCAGAGAGATCCAGTATCTTCTGTGTTGTGGACAAATGTGAGATATGTGGCATAATCCTGGGCCAAATAAGCAAATACAAGTTTGGAAAATAAACCCTGCATGCAGCCTGAATTAAGCCACTCTCTGTTGATTGGCTTGAAATATGGTTCCTTGTCTGATCACAATGGCTTATGAATCAAAACTACTACATTCTGCAAGACCCAGTTATCTAGTCAGATTCCAGTACCACTCCCATATGAATTGCAAATTCCATACTATACAAGCTCTCAGCCAGGAGCTGTCATTTTCAGGTGATAACAATGCAACACCATTCCAGCTCTTCCATAAGCTACACTTCTCCAGGACTTTCTGCCATCCCCAGTGATTCTCCACATGCGTGGCATCATGAAGCTCAAGACATCATGAAGCTCAAGATCAAATTTATTCTCACTTTTTGAAAATGTCTAGGGATCAGCTGGAAATATCTCATAGGCCAAAGCTGACATATTGGCTAAAACCTGGTTTATACTGAACAAGAATGTATATAGTTTGTGACTCCTGAGGATGTGGACAACCTGCTTGGGGCAGTGAGGCCTACCACTTGTTCTCTTGACCCTTGTCCAACATGGCTTGTTCGATCTAGCAGGGAGGCTGTTGTAGACAGCCTGGTGGAAATCATAAATGCTTCTCTGAGGGAGGGCAGGATGCCTCCTTGTCTTAAGGCGTCAGTCATTAGACCTTTTCTAAAGAAGCCTACATTAGATCCCTCAGAGTTGAGCAATTATAGGCCTGTTTCCAACCTCCCATGGCTAGGCAAGGTAATTGAGAGGGTGGTGGCCTCTCAGCTACAGGCGGTCTTGGAGGAAACTGATTATCTAGACCCATTTCAAACTAGTTTTCGGGTGGGCTACGGGGTGGAGACTGCCTTGGTCAGCCTGATGGATGATCTCCAATTGGGAATTGACAGAGGAAGTGTGACTCTGTTGGTCCTTTTGGATCTCTTGGAGGCTTTCAATACTATTGACCATAGTATCCTTCTGGAACATCTGAGAGTGTTGGGGGTGGGATGTACTGTTTTACAGTGGTTCCGCTCCTACCTCTCAGACAGATTCCATATGGTGTCGATTGGAGACTGTTGCTCTTCGAGATCTGAGCTTAAGTATGGCGTCCCTCAAGTCTCCGTACTTTCTCCAATGCTTTTTAACATCTACATGAAACCGCTGGGAGAGATCATCAGGGGATTTGAAGCTGGGTATTACCAGTATGCTGATGACACCCAGATCTACTTCTCCATGTCAACTTCTTCAGGAGCTGGCATATCCTCTCTAAATGCCTGCCTGGAAGCAGTAATGGGCTGGATGAGGGAGAATAAACTGAAGCTGAATCCAGATAAGACGGAAGTACTTATTGTGTGGGGTCAGAACTCCAGAGACGATTTTGATCTACCTGTTCTAGATGGGGTCACACTTCCCCAAAAGGAACAGGTTCGCAGTCTGGGAGTACTCCTGGATTCACACCTCTCTCTGGTTTCTCAGGTTGAGGCGGTGGCCAAGGGTACTTTCTATCAGCTCCAGCTGATATGCCAGCTGCACCCGTTTCTCGAGATCAATGACCTCAAAATTGTGGTACATCTGTTGGTAACCTCCAGACTGGACTTTTGTAATGTGTTCTACGTGGGGCTGCCTTTGTATGTAGACCGGAAACTTCAGCTGGTTCAGAATACGGCAGCCAGGTTGGTCGCTGGGTCATCTCGGAGAGACCATGTTACTCCTTTACTGATGGAGTTACACTGGCTGCCAATAGGTTTCCGGACAAAATACAAAGTGCTAGTTATAACTTACAAAGCCCTAAACGGCTTAGGCCCTAGGTATCTAAGAGAGCATCTTCTTCATTACAAGCCCCACCACCCATTGAGGTCATCTGAGGAGATCCGTCTCCAGTTACCGCTGACTCGTTTGGTGACTACACAGAGATGGGCCTTCTCGGTCACTGTCCCGAGATTGTGGAATGCGCTCCCTGCTGAGAGACGATCCTCCCCATCTCTGGCAATTTTCAAAAAACACCTGAAAACCCATCTCTTCACCCAAGCTTACTCAGCATCCTAAATTTTGGGGGTTTTAAAATCTGTTTGTTTTAAAAAAAAATTAAAGCCTGATTTCTGGGGTTTTGATTACTGTAATGGTTTAATTGTTGTTTTAAAATGTTTTTAAATTGTTAGTTGTTATATTAATTTGTTTTAGCTCTTTACTGTTTTAGTGGTTTGTTTTAACTGTAAACCGCCCTGAGCCATTTTGGAAGGGCAGTATATAAATCAGATAGATAGATAGATAGATAGATAGATAGAATATAGTGAGAATATAGTATGGGTATTCTAACTTGGCAGCATTTGAATTGAAGTTTTAAAGTTGTTTTTTGCTCATGATTTGAAATATGGTTGGGATGTTCGTACACCAATTGCCCTTATCAATCAAGGACCACTCTTATTTTTTTTTGCTTGTGCCTGAGAAAACACTACTGCTATTGGGGCCTTTTAGGAAGGTGTTGAGGATGCAATTCAAAAATTGTGTCCATCTGCAAATATATGAACTAGAGTTCTTCTGGTTTTAGCCTCGTCCCAGGTCTCTAAAGACACAAGCATTGCTCTGCTGGATCAGATCAAAGGCCCATCTAGTCCAGCATCCTATTTCTCAGTTGGCCATCAAATACCTTGAGGAAACCCACAAGCAGAAGATGAAGGTAATACTTCCTCTCCTGTCATTGTTTTCTTTCAACTGGTATTCAGAGGCATACTGTAAATCTAGGGGTAGTATGTAGCCACCATGACCAGTAGACATTGATGGACCTGCTGCCCATGAACTTGTCTACTCTTCTTTTAAAGCCATTTAAGCTAGCAGCCGGCACCACATCTTGTGGCAATGAATTCCATAGATTAATAATGCATTGTGTGGAAAAGTACTTTCTTTTGCCTATCCTGAATCTACAGCCAGTTTGTTTTACCAGGTGGCCCTGACTTTGAGTATGAAGTAAAACCTTTTTTTAGTTAAATCTCTAGGTTGGGTGGATGAGGGCAGACACCTCTTGATGAAGAACACATGCATGGCTGTACTCCACCTTCAGAACTGCCTACCCCAATGCAGTTTATTACACTGTGACTGCAGGCAGGCAATTGCAATGGGGTGGGGTACCATTCAGGCAGTGATCTTTACAAGAACAGCAAATTATCCCTGTCTTCATCTGTAAATTTTTGGAGAGTATGTGAATGTCCAGATTGGGCTAAAAAGGCGAAAACAGTGAGCAGGATCTAGACTAAGTTACTAATGCTTAAACACCACTGAAATAAATTAGGCAAGTAAACAATGACTAACTTAGTCTGGATCTTGCCAGTGCCTTGTAAAAGCCTTGGGCAACTCGAATGCCTGTGGTTATGTTGCCCTCCGGCCCTCTCTCAGGTTTTTATTCCACTTTCCCGTCCTATCTTCTCCACTGCAGCCCCAACCCTTGCCAAAATACTGGGGATGGGAGAAATACAAACATTTCAAAAGGCAATTATTTAAATGAAAGGCAACATTTCTGCAGACTTTGGATCCATTGTGCAGAATTTCAAATGTTGGGGTAGGAGTGGGGAGAGCTCAGCCCACAAAGCTTTGCATCCAACAGGAAAGACTATGGACTATTAACTGCCTATTGACAGTGACTCAGTGTTATTCACAGCATGACTACTTTCTTAAAGAGACATTTCTAATATAAAGTGCAATGCGAATTCCTTCAACAATAGTTGACATTGCGAATATGGGCAACAATGGCTCTTTTTCCTTGCTACCCATATTAGCAACTTCAAGTACTGTCAGTAGAAGAAACACTGAGCCCTGTCTCATGATCAGTGAGAAATGGCTTAGGGGCACATGGGGAGGAACGCTTGAAAAGCTTACCTCCCCACAGATGAACATTGCTCGAGAGCAGGCTTCCCCAACCTGCGGCCCTCCAGATGTTGCTGAACTACAACTCCCAGCATCCCTAGCCACAACTTATTGTGGCTGGGTATGCTGGGAGTTGTAGTTCAGCAACATCTGGAGGACCGCAGGTTGAGGAAGCCTGCTCTAGAGATTGAGCACCCAAATATGCAACTGTCTCCTCTGGCAGTGCGGAGGGTCTGGGGCCAGGATGCATTGCCCCAGCCCCCAGAAATCCTATCATGCACCACACGAGTGCACAGTGCATTTTGGAGATTCCCCCAGTGACAGGCAGCCGCCCACTCATGTTGCAGCGCCAGCTAAGAGCAGTGGCACTGTACACAAGCAGGGAAATGCAGTTAAGAAAGCAAGTGTTCCGTTAACCACATTCAAGAGGGCAGCTGCATAGGTGGGTTTGCCGCTAGGATCGGGCGTGATCCCAGCGGTTCTTACAAGCAGCCAAGACTGGGCTTGGTGTCCTTAGCCCAGTTTTGGCTGATCGTAAGAACAGCCTCATTGTGTCGTATATTAGAAATATCAGGGAAGGAAGGAAGGAAGGAAGGAAGAAAGGAGAAAGAATGGAGGCTACTTTCCATTTTGCAGCTCTCCAAAGCGCTATTGCACAGCTGAATGTCACTGATTAAGAGAATACAGGAGGGCAGGGTTTTGCCTACCTTGTTGCAAATCATAGACTGTACAATCTTTTCCAGGGCCATAAAATGGCTCTGTGCACACACATTTACATGCCATGTTTCGCCTACCTACTTCCAGCTATCATCAACCTCCACTGAAGTAATTACAGTTTATCACCTTTAATAATACTAACATCTGGAAAGCTAGTGAACACGAAAAAAATTACCAAACTTCAAAAACATCCAGGAATTTCTTTATAATGAACAAACCAAAAAAATACATGCAAATTGAATATAACTATAAATCCATGAAGAGTCAACACTGGCTAGAGAGTAAGCACGAACAGCAAGGGACCTCAGTTACAGTACTTAATCCTAGATTCTGCTACTAGAACTGCAACGTACTTTCTCATAAAATATTGCCTCCAGTTTGGTCCAATACATACAAGGGGAACTTAGGCTGATCTATTTATTCCAGATAGACAGAAATTGCTACAGCCATTTTCTCATTGGCCAAAATCTGGACTAATCACATATGTGTGGAAGACCTTTTTGCATGTACGACAGGGTGTGTGTGAGTGTGAGTGTGTGTGAGGGAGGGAGGGGGAGGGATATTTCTGACAATCACTTCTTCCATCTGAAGCTACCTGGGGCTTCTGAAAATATGCCCCTGAGGATCCCACAACTCTCAGAGCCAACAGGTCCAGGGCATACAGTCAAACAATGGGGGCATGTACCCCATTGTTAGCCAGTGCTAACAATGCCAATGCATTAACATGGAATTCACTGTCACAAAATGTGGTGATAGCCAATGGCTTAGATAGCTTTAAAGGGGTCTCAGAAAATTCAAGCGGATACAACTATTAACAGTTATTGGCCATCAATGTCCAGGTGTGTAGGCAGAATATACCTCTGTTACAGGGGTGTATCTAGGGTGGGGCAGGCAGAGTATGTGCCCCGGGCACCACTTGAAGGGGGGGCGCCATTTTTAAAATTTTTTAAAAAGATTAAATGGCCACCAAAAACAAAATGGCCACTGTGCATGCTCAAATGGCCTCTGTGAGGCTCTAGGCCATGCCAGGCCTCGTAGAGGCCATTTGAGCATGTGCTGTGGCCATTTTGTTTTCAGCGGCTTTCTAAAAAAAATATTTTTAAAAATGGCCACTGCACATGCTCAAATGGTTCCTGTGAGGCCCTAGAGGCCACAGGGGGTAGGGGGAACATTTGCAGATCCCCTACTTGGCCTTTAGGAAGCCCCCCTGAAGGGACTGCAGGTTAAAAAAAATTAAATTTAATATAATATAAGTCACTGTACGCATATTCAGTTTGGCACTATGTACACAGAATCAGGGCTTGTGCATACTGAGCTGAAGCTTATGAGCTAGGATTGTATTCATTTGCTCTTACTTTGCTTCTTGTGATAAGTGAGTTAAATGTGATGTCTTAATAATATGACTATTAATGGTGAGTTTGTCTTTGAATCAGTGTGAAATCCTTAGTATTAAGGCCCACTGGGAGTTTCTTGCTCTCTTTCTCTCATTTTAACTGACTTTCTGATATACTAGAATATATTCCAAGCAGTGATACAGTTTACTCTGCATAGCCTTTAATTATCTTCAGAGTATCTGGGAAAAGTAAAATTCTCCATTTATTTTTAAAACTTATGTAATAGTGATGTTACAATGCATAGTAGGGAATTAGAAAGGGACTTCTGTTTAGTTTTCCAAGTATACCTCCACATAGTATTTGGGTATTTCATGAGCCCCAGCATACAGAAATGTGTAGTTTCCCAGCATTTTTTGGTCTGGCTATGTCTACTGCTAAATAGTTTTTGAAATATTAAAAGATTAACAAGCTTGACTTGTATTTTTCAGCTGATATTATGTTAAAGTTATCTGAAAGATAGGTGTCAGATGTTTGGACAGGGGGCACAATTTCAGTGCTTGCCCTAGGCGCTATTTTCCCTAGATACGCCTCTGCTCTGTTACCTGGGGGCAAGCCGTTGGGGTCGGCCTTTATCCTGCTGTTGAACTTCCTGGAGGCATCTGGTTGGCCACTGTGAGAAACAGGATGCTGGACTAGATGGAATTTTGGGTCCATCTAAAATGTAGGAGTCTTTTCTTTTTAAAAAAATGTTCTTATGTTGCCAAATGTGCATTTTTATATTTTTTAAAAGATTATTATTAAAAAATATTCTTATTTTTAATAAGAATATTTAAGAATCTTGTTCTTTAAAAAAATAAGAATATACGAAGTACCTTTATGGATCAGACCCAATGCCTATCTAGTCCAGCACCCTGTTTCCCACACTGTGGGAAACAGTGTGCTGAGTGAGCTTCTGGGAAACCCACAAGCCAGAGATGAAGGCATACTCCCATTCCTGCCATTGCTTCCCCACAACTGGTATTCGGAAGCATCAAGACTCTTAGCCATTGATACATTTTTCCTCCGTGGATTTTTCAAAGCCCTGCTTAAAGCTATCCAAGCTCGTCAGCATCACCACATCTGGTGGCAGAGAATTCCATAGATTAATTATGTAGTATGTGAAAAAGTACTTCCTCTTGTTGGTCCTAAATTTCCTGACAATCACTTTCATGGAATGACCCCTGGTTCTAGTGTTGTGAGAAAGGGAAAAGAACTTCTCTCTGTGCACTCTCTCCACACTATGCGTAATTTTATAAACTTCTATCACAGTGATCTTCACTGTTTTGCAAGCGGGGGCCACTTTGGCAAAAACCCTTCCGTATGAGAGCCATTTTCCACCACGTTGAACTCCACACAGTACTGCATTTTCCTCAGTGCTGGGAGGATCTGTTAAAAGAGACAGAGACCTTTCTGAAGATCTCTAGGAGGAAAGTGCTGGGAAGGGCTACACTTCCTAGCACTCTGTGCACAACTTCCAAAATGGTGCAGGGGACCAAGAGGGCTCCATTTCCCTCAAAGATGTCACCTGGCACTGGACAAAGAATTGCACTGCACAGTGAGAACAGTCGCCTTCTCATGGTGCCAGAGGGTCTGTGCAGAGTATTCCACTTTGGCTGAAGCAACACACTGGCCCAATAAACAATTAGTCATGGAGCCACACTTAGGATTGATGGAGGCCACCACTGGGCTCCAGGCCTTACAATGAAGAACACCCTCCTATCATGTTTCCCTTTAGTTAACATCAAAAAGTCTCCCTTTTTTCTAAACTAAAAAGCCCCAAATGTTGTGGCCTTACATCGTTCTGTGGTTGCTTTAAACTTTGTACTTGTGGTATTAGTGATTCCACTGGCTTTTAGTCAGGATGCTATTTTGTTGAAATGTTGGGGTCTTAGGGCCAAACTATGCTTGAGGGGCAACCATGTTTGTTTGTTTGTTTGTTTTACATTTTATATCCCACTCTTCCTCTAAGGAGCCCAAACATACTTCCGTTTCTCCTCACAACAACCCTGTGAAGTAGGTTAGGCTGAGAGAGAAGTGACTGGCCCAGAGTCACCCAGAAAGTATCATGGCTGAATGGGGATCTGAACTCAGGTCTCTCTGGTCCTAGTCCAGCACTCTAACCACTACACCACGCTGGCTCTTTATGTTTATGTTTGTCCCATTCACATATATAAAGTGGGGTGGAGATATACTCTTTACATATAAGAAGTATGTACAGGAGGGGAATGGACACACACACACACACACACATACACATACTCCTTCCTATGCTATGCTGTTTTGAAGTGGTTCCTCCTGGTCTGGTGCCAATACTGAATGTAAGCTAGGCAGGGAGACAAGTGCCTCAGAGTAGTGGAGCGTAGCAAGGTTAAACAGGGAGGCTGCTTTTGGCTTTGCTCTCCTCCCCCATATGCTGCTTTTGCACAAACAAAAGATTCCGCGTCTCCCCTTTATATGAATATGTGTACTTAATGTATTCTCAGTTGCCCCACACATCTAGTTTGAAAATAAGGTTAATTTTTTTAAATTTATTTTAGCAGGTTACATTTCCACTGTATTTACTTCAAAACTATTATATACTTGCCTCGGTTTAAGGCTCTAAGAAGTTTTTGTGCTTCCATGCTTCACTCATGAATATAATGTTTTGAAGAGTTTGAAGTCTCAAAGCCTAGAGTCCTCGGGCTCACTTCATACAGCTATCTTGATAAGCTAAGTAGGTCTATGTCTGGTCAATAGCTGGATGGGAAACTGCTTTGGCACCCTGCATATGCTACCTTGTGTTCTATGATGGGAGAAAGGTAACAAACAAATATGCATATTTTGGTCTAGGCCACGCTGAATTATGACCTTGGTATAAACACGTTCCTCCAGTTTACATGCTTTGTTCTCTATTGTTCCCGATATTGCAATCTTTAGTGCAATGACAAGAGATGTTTCAGGGTGTTTTTTGTTTTTTTTTAAGTGAAAATAAAGACTTGTACACTTCATGGATACAGCCCATTTTACTAAATCTGCCTGCAGTGTTCTAGAACACCGCTGTTTCACAGAACCACAAATTATGAATTACCTTTTTTGCAGGATTCAATGGCACTGATCGTCTTTAACAGTTGTTTCTCATGCGTAAATTTTGAAAATTAGAGGATCTTGGCTCACAAAGCCTTCACCCCACACCTTTTGACCCAGAAATTATATCCTCTAGCCACAGGTATACTGGGCTAGTTATGTTTCATGATAGAAAGACATTCATTACTTTTAGGCTTGAGCCCTTGAATTGAGACCTCGTTCGAAGTCTAAGTTCAGGTGAACCATGCATGGCTTAGTTAAAGCTCTCATTCTTTTCAAGGGTCTTATTCAAATGGAATAAGCTGTTATGCAGACAACCTTACAGAGTCCCCCCCCCAAAAAAAAAACACACACACAAAGGTTTCACAAATAAAGACAAGGCAAACACCATTTGTCCTGAGTTATCACTGAGTCATTTAATAGCACTTGCATGCTTTTAATTGGCTTTAATTGATTCCCCAATTTAAAACATGAGCCATAGGATCTCTCATGTTATTGCTTTTCCTCCCATTTTATTGTTTCTTTCAGTGGTTGTCTGTTGAGATCTCTTTATACAAGGTATTTTCTTCTTAGCCATATTTTATTGAAATGTCAACTAGCACTGGCATCCTTCTTTCCATGGATTTTTGAAACTTACAGATACCTTGGCTTTAACATGATACTTTAATAATGTTGCCAATCCTCTGATAAGTTGCTCACATCTGATATTTAGCCCCAGTACCTAATGCTTGAGAATCCACATTGATTCTCTTCACGTTCTGCCTCCGCATTCCAAGATCTATGAATATTAAGTTGTGCTTGCCCCAAAGCAAAAGTATACTCTCTAAGATATTTGCTGAGATCATGAGTCTCTGTGCCCCATTTTTAAAACAAAGGCATTAATAAGGAAGCAGTGGAAAAATGTACGGCATTCAAAAATAAGGAAAATGAAAATGCAGTATTTTTTTATTAAAGGAGGTGGGGGGAGTGTTGGTTCAAAGCACCCTATTCTGAGTTACCCTGAATAATGCAAAAAGAGCAACATACAGGAGGCTGGTACAGAATTATCTTTGCTTTGAGACACACTTGCACTGGAACAGGAAATCTAGCTTATGAAATGTTGTCTGCCTGTGACAAAGGTTTATCAATAATAATATTTGAAATGCTAATCGGCTATCTAATTAAATGCTAGTTAGAGGATATGAGATGCATCAGCTACCCATGGTGCGCACAGCCTTTGCACCACAGAGTCCTATTTATCGCTAAAGAAGCTGTGTAAAGTTTCAAGGTTTTGGACTAGAAAGGACACATTATTTGGGCCCTCCAGTTTTCCAGTTCATTTTTCCTGCCCTGCCCTTTGTTGACACTACACTGCTTAACTTGATGAATGTGTGCACTCATTGTGAAGGATTTCTGGATAAAAGGTCCCTGGAAGAAACAAAACTGCCTCTGGGTTCATGCAAAAACAAAGATGAGTCTTGTGCTAGCTGCTAACTGAGCTGCTTACCTGAGCAAAGGGGCACCTTCGGAAGTGGTGATTCTGTTCTATTAAGCAAGAGGAAAGCAACCATCCCTATTCAAACCCAGCATAGCATTCAGACAATGGTTATTGCTGGTGTGTGCCTTATGTTTCTTTGTAGACTATGAGCCCTTTGGGAACAGGGAACCAATTTATTTAGTATTTATTTTTCTTCGTAAGCCACTTTGAGAACTTGTGTTAAAAGTGGTATATAAATAGTCTTAATGGCAGTAGTACCTTAGAAACTAACAGATGCATTGTGGTATCAGCTACAATGGAAATTAGTGGGTTATGCCACAATCAATCAGCATATCTTTATGGCACCAAAAGGCTCTTTTTTGATCCACTATAACAGACTAGCCCAATTCACATATTACATTCAGCACACATAGAGTAACACCAGAGGCGTAACTAGGGAAAACGGCGCCCGGGGCAAGCACTGAAATTGCGCCCCCCCGTCGCGCTCCCCCCCCCCGGAAATATGGAAATGTGTCACAGCCATAGTCAAATGTGGGTTGTGGGCTGGATCCGTGCAAGTATACTGGGACAGGAAAAAGGAAACATGAGGCTACAAGGCTCTTTAGAAATATATATTATATTATAATAGACATATATTCTAGTCTATCATAGATATTCTATGTTTATTAATTCTATAATAATGTCTATTTGTAGCACACTTTACGTTGGTTGTATTCCTGGGAAACTCAATGGCCACATTCAGCCACCATTATTTGAGCCATGATCTCCTCCTCTTTCTGCTTCCCTCTCATACACAGTCTTAATAAATAACCTCCTGGTTTAATTAAATCACCGTTTGCCTATGCACCTGAACAGCAAAACTGAGGTTTGGGCCCTTCATATACCAGAATTGCAAACCACACTGTGTGATCCTAGTTTGGAGGGCTTACTCAGCAGTTTATTGGATGTAAGCT
Organism: Hemicordylus capensis; assembly: GCF_027244095.1. NCBI lineage: Eukaryota > Metazoa > Chordata > Lepidosauria > Squamata > Cordylidae > Hemicordylus > Hemicordylus capensis. Next base: position 173,466,705 of record NC_069661.1, read on the forward strand.
GTGAATGTGAATGCATCCAATTGGATTGAACGTAAGGGCAAGTTATGGTTTGATTACATAGGAAGCTGTCTACAGAGTCAGATATTGGTCCACCTAGCTCACTATTGCCCACACTGACTGGCAGCAGCTCTCCAAGGTTTCAGGCAGGAGTTTCTCCCAGCCCTACCTGGAGGTAGGGATTGAACCTGGGATCTTCTGCATGTTATTTGCAATTACATCTGACTTGCTTGAAATAAATACACATAAATAAATACCCCCCAACATACATCTGACTTGCTTGAAAGAAAAACACAGGCAAATCAAAAAGATCATGAATAAGTATTAGCAGAGCTGCAAAGATCTTGTGTACTAGTCTACTAGTTTCCTTTTGCAATTCCACCTCTGCAAAAGGAAACTCATGCATGCAAGCCAGGAGAGCGACTTGTGGCTCCACTTGCATTGCGTGAGTTTCCTTTTGAAGAGGTGGGATTGCAAAAGGAAACTCGTGCAATGCAAGTGGAGCCACAAGTCGCTCTCCTGGCTTGCATTGCGTGAGTTTCCTTTTGCAATCCCACCGGGACTCACACAATACAAGCCAGAAACTGCAAGCCAGAAACACAATGCAAGCCAGAAACACATTGCAAGCCAAAAACTCACACATTGCAAGCCAGGAGAGCGCCACTGGCTCCACTTGCAGGCAGCTACCCTCGGTTTAGGGTGGGAGCTCCCGCCCGCCGGAGATCTCCGTAATGACACAAAAAAAAATCACAAAAAAAATTTTTTTTGCCAAAGGCAGGGGATTGAGGGGGCACTTCTTGGCGCCCCCTGCCAAGTGGTGCCTGGGGTACGTGCCCCCCCGGCCCCCCTATCGTTATGCCCCTGAGTAACACACACAATCTTCACCCTACATTTTCAAGGAGCCCAGTCTCCACGTTGACTTTTAAAATGAATACATATACAGTCATTCACCTAAAAATGTGTACACGTGTATAGACACCTTACACACCTGTACGAAGTGACATGTGAATAGCCCTAGTAATACAGCAACTCCTCTAAAACCTGAGTTAGTTGTGGTGCCACAAACAGGGGCTTGTTATACCACAGTTTCATCAGTACATTTGCTTACTTTGAGCTGGTATTCCTTAAGACAGAGCCCAGTAATCTGTTTTCAGTTCCAGGAATCAGTTCGGAAACAGAGTAATAACAGTATCTCTGAGCATATGCAGAGTGCATGCATTTCCTTCATCACTCTTTTAATTAGCATGCCCTTCTATCTCCACCTCCCCTAGGGCAGGGGTTCCCAACTTTGGGTGCCCACATGTTGGACTACAACAGTCAACCATTGTGGCAAGGGATGATGGGAGTTGTAGTCCAACAACACCCGAGGATCCAATGTTGAGAGCCCCTGCACTAGGGGATGGACTGATGCAATGGCTGACACAGAACTGGGAATTTGCATGGATCCTGTGGAGGTTGGAAACTGATCCTTCTTATTCCTCTATGCTCATTTCTTTGTGTAAGGGTTCAGTATCATGCTAAGGTTCCTTTTGGTTCAGTGGCATTATGGTACTACGCTAGAGAAAAACACTAAAGCTCAGTCCTGGCCACTTCCTTGCCAGCACTATGGACCTTTAAGTATGTTCAGCTAAAGATACAGCTTTAAGAGTAAGATACAGGAAATGAAACAATATCAAAGTTTGTGCAAATTTTAGAGTTCACTATGAATTCCTGCTACTTACCCCTAGAGATGTTTCTTCCTGTCTGCCCTTCAACAGTAGATATCCCATTTGTGAGTAGTGTAGCCTATCCTGCTGGGTAAAAAGTGCACAAAACCTATGGTTTGATTTCTATTTACCAAATTGGTGAGGAAGAAAGTAGAGCGCCCATAATTTACGATTCAACCCACATATAATGTGCCACTACAACAGTGCTGACAGTGTGGTTATGTTGCAGACTGCACTTATTGTGAATCAATCATATGACAACTTCACCACAAGCAAAGCTCAACCCAGATGTTCTCTGTTCCCAGCCACAGTATAATCCTGCCAATTTAAGAGTGTGAACCAACCTTCTTTGTGTGGTTTTACCTCTTAGCCACAGAGCATAATAAGGCTTTACAATATCTGACAGACAATCATGGGGTTTATGTTGACATCACTGCTGATGTAACTGATGAAACAAAGTCTGAGTTTGTAGACCTCAGTTTATTCAGATACATCACTACCCTTGCCCTTCCACTCTTCTGATTGTTTTCCTCGCTGTCAAAATTTACACTGTTCAGGGGCGTAGCTATAACTGAGCAGAAAGGTTCGATGAACCTGGGGACCCCAGCTCCTGAGGGCCCCCCAGCTCCACCCCTCCCTATTTTCTTCATGATCTCACTCCGAGGGGCTGTCGGGGAGAGGGACAAACATGGGCCCTCTCTCTCCTAGTGATGCCCCTGACACTGTACATTTCTCCGGGCAGGGACCTTTCCTTTTTGCTCATGTTCTGTAACATGAGTGTTGGTGTAACATACACTAACTAAATAGTAAGTGCAACATGAGTAATGGCTCATGTTACTCTATTGGTCTTTTGCAGCAAACGGAAGAAAAATGACACCTTGAAGACTAACCCATTATTGTGGCATAAGCTTTTGTGGACCACAAAAATACTTCACCAGACACAAGATAAGAGTTCTACTTCACATGGCTAAATTAGCCACTTTCTATGATGGCTGATGATGATGATGATATTATTATTATTTCATTTTCTATCCTGCTCTTTCTCCAAGGAGCCCAGAGCGGTGTACTACATACTTGAGTTTCTCCTCACAACAACCCTGTGATGTAGGTTGGGCTGAGAGAGAAGTGACTGGCCCAGAGTCACCCAGCTTGTATCATGGCTGAATGGGGATTTGAACTTGGGTCTCCCCAGTCCTAGTCCAGCACTCTAACCACTACACCACGCTGGCAGACAGTGACAGATGATGTGGCCTCTAGTCCATGTAAACAACATATACCAAAATAAGTCAGGTGATTTTTTTTTTAAAGGACAGTCATGGTACCATTTAAAGCAATACATAAGCCCTATTTAGATGTGCAAATTAACTCACTGTGCACAGTTAGAGCACTGAAGGGGGCTGGAAATGACCCAGCATATCATGATGATGACCCAGCACTTCATCCACCCCCTCCACCTCGCCACTCATAGTTACAGTGGCATCTGTCTGCATAGGGAGATGACATAGCCATGATGGCAGGTGCTTTTGTGATCAGCAGCCTAGAGCAATCCAGGCTGCCAATCACAGAAGTGCCTACCATCAAGGTTACAGCATTTCCCTATGCAGACAAATGCCACTGTAATCACTAACGGTGAGATGAAGAGGGTGAGTGAAGTAACATGGTGGGACTTCTGAACTGCTTTGGTGCTGTAACTATGTACAGCGGGTTTTAACCTGCACATCCAAATAGAGCTGTAATCATAATGGAGAAAAGCAGGATTTATAAATACCACAGAAAAATGAAATAAAATAATGTGAGTAGCCCAACTTGTGGCGCTCATAGAAGGTCCTTTTGCGGACCACCACAAAGTTGGGGTTAGGTTGTGGGTTAGCCTGGGAGATAGAGATGGGCCCAAGATCACCCAGTGAACTTCATGGCCACATAGAGATTTGAACTTTGATCTCCATTCCTAGTCTGATTCTCTAACCACTATACAACACTATCCTCTCAATTTGTTTTCTGTTGCTCTACAATAAGCAGCTCAAAGGAAGGTTTTCATCTTTTTCATTGTGTTACATCACAATGAAGTAGGTAAATAAGTAGTAATGTGCAGAACATAATGCAAAGATCTGCAGAAACATCCAGTCTGAATTGCTTAATTTTAAGAGAGACCCATCTTGTTAAGATAATTTAGGAGCTGCAACAGCATGATATGATGCATAAGTTTTAACTCAAGTTTTTATATTAAACTACATAGAGAGTCTTGCTATGTTTGTTGTAGTAAATACCCCAGCAGAAGACTGCAGCATATAAAGAATTCCCAGCAGGTGGTCTCTGAGCCATTGCAGAAGTAACACATTATTTTCTGAACTTTGCTACTCTCAAAACATGTGCATTTTATTGCATTTTGTACTACAGCAACAACAGAGTCCTGCATCTATTTCTAAACTGTGCAATCTCAATACAGGATTTATTGCCAAAACACCAACACCACCCCTATACCATGGCTTTACTGGACCTAAAGGAGATGGGAAAGGAAGGAAATTATGTACTTAAAACAGGCTACGTAATTTCACACCAATGGCAATAAATACATGGGTGTTTTTTTTAAGTTAGGGAACCAATGTTTTATGTGGAAATGGTGTAGTTACTGATAATCATGCCTCCAAATGCTCAATTATACCAGCTAGGGGGAATTTGTCCTCTGCTTCTAGAAATCAGCTGAAGAAAGAAGCTATCACACGATTGGCCTGTTCACACAACCGTCAGAGTGCAATAGACGCAGACTTCTTGGCCTCACAATTACCAATATAAATATGTAGAACAGGGGTGTCAGATTGAAGCCCTCCAGCTCACAGAAGCAAGGAATGATGGAGCTGCAGGCCTCACAGGTGACGGGCAGCAGTTTGACATACCTGATAGAGAAGACTTGAAAAGTGGCATTTGTTACTGCTGAAATAAAAACCAACAGAAATAACAGCTGTTTTTCCTGATCTTTCTGCTTTTTCAATAATCTAGGAATAAAATGTGGATGTCTTAGGGTCACATCAGAAACATGCGGGGAGTGGGGGTTGAATGAAACAGAGATAAAAGAAATTCAGAAATAATAACATTTTTTATTTTGCACTATCAAAGAAAAGAAGATATAAAAGAGTGGAAGAAGTGCATTAATTATTGTCCCAGGAGTAGATATATTAATTATCAAGAACGACTCAGCTAAAAGGCAATGACAAAGCTGATAGGGTATGGCAGATAAAACATGTCAAGTGATTAAAAAAAAGAGGGAGAGAAAGAGAGACAGAAGAGATTAGGTTGGTGCAGGGTTTTTTTCCTACAGACATACAGTCTTCTAGAAAAGCAAGTGAACATGCTCCTAGACAAGCAAGTGAGCGTTATTACACAAGGACCTCAGCAAACTACAAAACGATCAAAGGCTGCTTCAATATCATAATGTAAAACTGTAATGGGAAAGTAGACAAGATGATAAAAAGCAGCAGATGGCTTTGAAATGCAAGGCAGGAAAGGCAGGAAAATGACAGGCTCATAGAATTTTTGAATAAGGACTTGAGATAATAGCGCCTTTTCACAAGAACAACTTAGAAAGCAAACATGAAATTGTGAGGCTTTTAAAACAACAAGATTCACATCCTTTTGGCAAACCACACTACTAGAAGACATTCGGAGGACCCAGACTGTTCTATAAAGGAAGGTACGACGGAATATAGACATGTCACATTAAACAGAACACAACTCAGGAGGAAGTGAAAGGAACTGAGCAAAGATGGAATTTACCTAGAAATGAGGAGAAAGCATATCTACCATTGATTCAAGCTGTGGAGTGGTAAATATTGTGACAAAAATACAGGCAGGCATTGCCGTCTCTGGAAGGTGATCGATCAGAAAGCAAAAATGTAGAGACTAAAACATGGTGAAAAAAGTAGGAAACAGCTTGACTGAATAAACAGCTTGAAGTAGGGGCTGCTCTTTCAATTTGCAAACAAATTTGCTCCTGAAGTACACCCAGTTTGAGAGAAAATACTTTACAAGAGAGGTTGAGTGGAATAAAAGCTACAACCTATTTATACTTAATAGGGGGTACGTAGGTCCCCCACTGAACTAATGGGACTTATAGAATGCTTAGGATTGCCTCGGAAGAAATGAAAAAGAAAGAACAGGGTCTCCATCAGTTTCATAGCAATTTAGATAAGTCATGCAGTATCTATCTATCTATCTATCTATCATATTTTTGTACCGCTTGATATGTATATCTCTAGGAGGTGTACAAAATTTAAAATATTTAAAAGTCACAAATTAAAATACATGACAATAAAAACAATAGAATAAAATTATTAAAACAAGTTTTAAAAATTATTAAAGTTCATTCTAATTAAAAGCCTGAGAGAACAGGAGGGTCTTGAGGTTCTTCCTGAAAACAAACAGAGAAGGCAAGCTCTTATTTCAGTAGGAAGCCTATTCTAAAGTCCCGGGACAGCCACAGAGAAAGCCCGTTCCTGGGTCACCACCAAAAGAGCCGGTGGCAACCGTAACCGGACCTCTCCAGAAGATCGTAACAGGTGGCAGGGATTATGACAAAGGAGGCGCTCTCTCAAATAGCCTGGACCCAAGCCATTAAGGGCTTTATAGGTAATAACCAGCACTTTGTATTTCACCCGGAAACATATTGGCAGCCAGTGCAGTTCTTTTAAAACCGGTGTTGTGTGGTCCCTTCTTCTTGTCCCAGAGACCAATCTGTCTGCCGCATTCTATACCTCAAGCAAGCCCAAAGAATGTTAACATGGTCTGCCTAGATGAGATATTCTACATAAGGCTTCAGGGTCCTGTCTCTTCCCATTTATTTCCTGTTACCCATGTCAATTATGTCTACAAATCTTCACAGCCACTTGAATGACTACAAGCAACTGCCTCTTATACATCCCACATGCCCACGAGGAAGGACATCAATATTTCTTATGACACACAATTCTCTTCTTGATTCCCTATGGTTATCTATCCCTTTCCCAAGTGCTTTTGATATTTACTCTCTCAATAATTTTACAGTGGTCCCCCACAATTCCTAGGCATCAGTATTTTCCCTATCCCAACACACAGAGGGCAGCTTCCATAGGAAAGTAAGTAGGAGGGAAGTGGTGGTTCCTAGTGAGCACGGTCTCCCAGGACTTGCCAATATTTCCACCCCTTTCTGTGTTGTGCAGATCTGGAAATATCAGGTGGACAATGTCAGTACCCCTCTGCTACCAACCATTCTCTGCCCAATTTCAAATGTTGGTTACAGGTGTCAGATGGCAAAAGGGAACTGACATTGCTCACCCAACATTTCTGGGTTTGCATGACACAGTAAGGCGCAGAAGTACCAGCAAGTGCTGGGAGCTTTTGCTTGCTGAAAATCACTGCTTCTCTCCTCCTTACTTTCTGGTGATCCTATAAAGCCACCCACACAAGGGTGTAACTATAATAGGGCAAGGGGAGACAGTTGACTTGTCAGTCACATGACTGACTCCCCCTGTCACGCACCCGCCTGGGCTTCCTTCAGTTGTATTCATTCTCTGAAATTGATGTGGGTGTTAAGACCTGGAGCTACCAGAACATCATGTCTTTCTCTAGTACCATTAAATGACTTGCATCATTCACAATTTACAAAACCTTTTAAAAAATAATTTTGGGTGATGTTCCATTGTGGCACACACACACACAAATTTTACTATGCTTTTTGTTACCACTATTCAGCCTCATTTAAGATTTCTTTACTTCATGAGCTGAGCTTCAGTGAGGGGGCAGCCCATTTTAAAGACTTGTCTCTGGGCCCATTCCAACCTTGCTACGCCCCTGCACCCACAGCTTTTCAAAGAATAGAATATAAATAAAAAGCCAGATTGAAGCAATGACCATATGAAAGCAATGAACATATGATGGCCTGTGACAGAAAAACCTCTATAGTTCAAGCAAATTTGGACAAGAAGCAGATTTATATTATTATTATTTCTTGTTTGCACAAACAGGTGTTATTGACTGGTTTGTTTTATCCAGACATCGAGTCCTTCCCAAGGACCTGGGATGCCAGAATTTTGTTATCAATATTGTTGTTATAGGTATCACTGCAAAATGTAGGCTGTTCCCAGTAAAGTTGGTGTTTGTAATTGGCTGATGGTGATTTCTGTGGCCCCTGTGGTGTTGAGGTGCTCTTCAAGGTCTTTTGGAACTGCACCTAGGGCGCCAATTACTACTGGGATTATTTGGTCTTCTTCTGCCACAGCCTTTCAATTTTAATTTGTAGACCTTTGTATTTTGTGATTTTTAAAATTTCTTTTTCTTTTATTCTGCTATCCCCTGGTATTGCTATGTCGATTATTTTAACTTTAACTTGTTTTTCTTTCTTCTCAACTACAGTTATATCTGGTGTATTGTGTGGCAGATGTTTGTCTGTTTGTAGTCGGAAGTCCCATAATATTTTTGCATCCTCATTTTTGACCACGTTTTCAATTTTATGGTCCCACCAATCTTTGGCTACAGGTAGCTTGCACTTTTTTTGCAGATGTTCCAGTGTATCATCCCTGCTACCTTGTCATGCCTTTGTTTGTAGTCAGTCTGTGCGATCTTTTTACAACAGCCGCTTAGGTGGTCCACTGTTTCATCTGCTTCTTTACAAAGGCAGCACTTGCTGTTTGTTGTTGATTTTTATGATTATGATTATTATTTTGCATGATTCCATAGCACAGAAGGGCAAAGCAGAACCAGCAATTAATCCACTAAGTCATGAATGTTCAGTTTTAAACACAGCCATACTCTCCAGGACAAGCTATCACTTTGTCCTACAAGAGACAGATTTTGTTTCATTTAGAAGTGTCTTGGTTTGGAGGGTGTGGGGAATCAAAGAAAATAAAAATCATAATTGCAGGGTTTTTAAATCCATTTTGCTACTGGTATGGTGTTTTGTTTTGTTTTGTTTTTGCACAGTTAGGCAAGATACCCATGCACTAAAAATAGAAGAAAAAGTTAAGAAAATATGAGAGCCTAGGGAAGACTGAACTGCTCTGAACATTAGGAAGATCAGACGTAGGCCCAGCAGCAGAACTAGAAAAACCTGTTCACAACATATACTACTGTGCAGAAATTTCCAGAAATCTTAAATACCAACCACTATTGTCATTTTCAAAACAAAAAGTCTGCAAACAGTGACAAAAGGAGCCTGAGAAAGCTCTTCACAGCTTTTGTGAAGCAGAAGTATAAAATGGCAGAAATATTTATCAAGCTGTGTTATCAGAAAACAAAAATAATAGATTTCAAGTTTAATCAAGAGAATAATTCTGTCCTTGAATCATGATTTTGTATAATAAAGCATCTCCATATATGATGAACAAAGTTGCTAAATATGCAGAGGCAATCTACCACTGAATATGGAGGTCACTGATTATAAGAAAGCTTTTGATTTAAATAAAAATGGATTTATTCCAATGACTCAAGGTGTATGTCATTGAACAGCCCCTAAAATAAACATGAAAATGAGATTCTCCCATGAACTACAAATAAAGAGAAAAATGATTAGGACACAAAATGCAAGAGAAGACTGTGTGTGTGTTCATTAATTTAATGTGTTTCAAAGTAAAATAAGAAATGCCACATCTGCCTTAAAAGGCCAGATCTACTTTTCTAAGACAGTGACTTGCAAAATATAGATGGTGAAAATGAAATGGATGGCTGTTAGATATAAGACAAGAGAAAAATGAACCTAGAAAAACATACCTGGAATTCAGTAGAATCTAGGAAAACCAAGAAAAAGGTTCAGATAGGGCCATTCTTAGGCAGCCTTTGGACATAACACCAAACTGGAGGTGAGTGACATTGAGATTCAATTTTGTGGTTGTCTAAATGCATGAAATGACCTGAGGTTTCACTCCCCCAAACTGTGAACTGAACCTTCGGTTTGTGGTGAGTTTTGCTGCTCATACAAAACGGTTTGGAGGAGCCACCGTATCCTCCGAATCCTGCTGCTGCTGCTACCTGGGTTTCATGCTGTGGCTGATGCAAAAACAATAGAGAGGGTGGCTCACACCAGCCCAGAATATGGCAGCTCTATGCCTGCCACCCTTCTCACTGGCTGCCTCTCCAAGCACTTGCTGTTCCCCCCCCCCGCTGTCTCTGCACTCCTCCAGCCATTGTCCAGCAACAGGGATGCCACATTGTCACATGCCTAAAGCTTCAAAGCAGGCAAAAGGGAAAAGCCGCATTGGGGGATGCCCATTTCTGACTGTGTCTCATGTCCCTCCCCACCCACCCACCCGCCTTTGGCAATCTGCAGAGCAAGGGTATGGATGACAAGACAGACACTCTGTGGAGAGGTGTCCAGAAGTTGTATGATGAATAAGTACTTGCACAAGCACATATCCTCCAGGTGGCACCATGAACCGGGCAACCGGTTGTTCCCTGACAAAGATAACACATGCCAGGGGAGTGATACGTGGGGTCTGGGTTGAAAGGCAGTCCCTGGAATTCCTGAGTGGCTCTGTTATATTTTTGTTCAAATTAGTAGGGGAGAGGGGCCCAGTCCCTTCCCCTTGGGTGCAAGCATGCACTTTATGGCATTAGTCATGAGACTAACAGTCTTGGGGTACACTGGGCTGGATTGCTAATAATGTGTGACAAAGTCCCTTCTCCTAAGAACCACTCTCTCATGGCTGGCCACAGAGACATGTGAGCTGGAGGACTTTCACCACACAGCCCTGTTACTAGATGCATGCAAGCCCCAGGGAAGGGAACCACACCAGCAGCTTTCCAGAATATGGCAAATGGTGGACAGTAGGATTGCAAGTGCTCACTCTGCCAGCCAGGTGGTCCCTTGGCCAACATGCACAAATGCATGTTGATCTTTGCCCACTATGGCCACCCAGCTTGCCAGGGATCTGCCCTTACCCATGATTCCTTGCACCAGCCGGTCTGCATATACCACAATGCAGGTCCCAGCCTTGGAATTTTGCATATGTATTAGGAGCCATCCTTGATCTTGTCAGACTGAGTCCACAGGGAAGTCAAAGGGAGCAGCACAGACTTCTTGGGAGTCTGCAGGGGTTGAGTGCAGAAGGGAGAGTGAGGAGTATGAGTACTATTTTAAAACAGATATACTGGGGGGCCCACATCAGGGTGGGTCTATAGTTGGTTGCCATAGCTCATGAGGGTGCAGTCCTATGGTGACACAAAGCTTATGAAGCCTTTTGTCCCTCCAGCAGTCTGGCAACATGAGCACTATGGAATGTGCTGCAATGCAGCCTTGGCAGACCAGGGGGAGGGAGAGCCTCATCTGCCCTGAAACCAGAGGTTGCCCAGTCTGGGTGGGAGGATAGTCTGTGGGACAATTTAAGACTTAACCTCAGGTTCATCAACCTGCAGTTTCGCTTTATACAGGTGAAACTCGAAAAATTAGAATATCGTGCAAAAGTTCATTAATTTCAGTAATGCAAATTAAAAGGTGGAACTGATATATGAGATAGACGCATTACATGCAAAGCGAGATAAGTCAAGCCTTAATTTGTTATAATTGTGATGATCATGGCGTACAGCTCATGAGAACCCCAAATCCACAATCCCAGAAAATTAGAATATTACATGAAACCAATAAAACAAGGATTGTAAATAGAACAATATCGGACCTCTGAAAAGTATAAGCATGCATATGTATTCAGTACTTGGTTTGGGCCCCTTTTGCAGCAATTACTGCCTCAGTGCGGCGTGGCATGGATGCTATCAGCCTGTGGCACTGCTGAGGTGTTATGGAAGACCAGGATGCTTCAATAGCGGCCTTCAGCTCTTCTGCATTGTTTGGTCTCATGTCTCTCATCCTTCTCTTGGCAATGCCCCATAGATTTTCTATGGGGTCAGGTCAGGCGAGTTTGCTGGCCAATCAAGCACAGTAATCCCATGGTCACTGAACCAGGTTTTGGTACTTTTGGCAGTGTGGGCAGGTGCCAAGTCCTGCTGGAAAATGAAGTCAGCATCCCCATACAGCTCGTCTGCGGAAGGAAGCATGAAGTGCTCCAAAATCTCCTGATAGACGGCTGTGTTGACCCTGGACTTAATGAAGCACAGTGGACCAACACCAGCAGATGACATGGCTCCCCAAATCAACACAGACTGTGGAAACTTCACACTGGACTTCAAGCATCTTCCATTGTGTGCCTCTCCATTCTTCCTCCAGACTCTGGGTCCTTGGTTTCCAAATGAGATGCAAAAGTTGCTCTCATCAGAAAAGAGGACTTTGGACCACTGAGCAACAGACCAGTTCTTTTTTTCTTGAGCCCAGGTAAGACGCTTCTGACGTTGTTTGTTGTTCAGGAGCGGCTTGACAAGAGGAATACGACATTTGAAGCCCATGTCCAGGATCCGTCTGTGTCTGGTGGCTCTTGATGCACTAACTCCAGCCTCAGTCCACTCCTTGTGAAAGTCCCCAACACTTTTGAATGGCCTTTTCCTGACAATCCTCTCCAGGCTGCGGTCATCCCTGCTGCTTGTGCACCTTTTTCTTCCACACTTTTCCCTTCCACATAACTTTCTATTGATGTGCTTTGATACAGCATTTTGGGAATATCCAACTTCTTTTGCAATTACCTTTTGAGGCTTTCCCTCCTTATGGAGGGTGTCAGTGATGGTTTTCTGCACAACTGTCAAGTCAGCAGTCTTTCCCATGATTGTGATTCCTAATGAACCAAACTGAGAGACCATTTAAAGGCTCAGGAACCCTTTGCAGGTGTTATGGATTGATTAGCTGATTGGAGTGGGACACCTTGAGCCTAGACTGTTGAACCTTTTCACAATATTCTAATTTTCTGGGATTGTGGATTTGGGGTTCTCATGAGCTGTACGCCATGATCATCACAATTATAACAAATTAAGGCTTGACTTATCTCACTTTGCATGTAATGCGTCTATCTCATATATCAGTTTCACCTTTTAATTTGCATTACTGAAATTAATGAACTTTTGCACGATATTCTAATTTTTCAAGTTTCACCTGTATGTGAAGGCAGCCATAGGTACAGCAGTGTCAAATTATCTAAGTATGATGGATACACTGGCAGCTGCCTTATACCAAGACAGCTTATGAGTATATCTAGCTCAGTATTGGCCACACTGTTTGGCAGTGGCTTTCTAGGGGTCTTTATCAGTCCTACTTGGAGATGTCATGGACTGAACCTAGGATCTTGAACATGTAATGAATGTGCTCTGCCAACAAACTACTGCCCTTCCCCTCCTCAGCCTTGTGCATGCTTGCAACTGCTTGAGGATCATCCCATGAGAACCAAACCAACACAGACTTGCAGCCAATCTCACTATATCAAACTGTGTAGAAAGAATGATCTAGGTCAGAGGTAGGCAACCTTGGTTCTCCAGCTGTTGTTGAACTACAACTTCCATCATCCCCAGCCACAATTGAAGCCCCAAGGTTGCCTACCCCTGGTCTAGATGAATTATTTGTTGGTTGAGTACATGATTCCTTTCCTATTTGCATGCTGACTGTTACCCAGCATTTTCAAAAGAGGTGGAAATTAAGTCTTGAGAGACCCAGGCTCAGCCCTTAGTTTCTTTGGATACATTAGCACTTCTTCCACCGACTTTCTACCGTTGAGTGAGAATCCCTAAGTGTTAAAAATCTACAGGGTCAACTCTGTTATTTATGTGTTAATTCAACTTGATGCCCTAGTTTTTCAGTGCTCTTGAACAGGATAAAATGCATCTGGAGTAGTTGATTTAACTTGTCAGACTGAATGGTATGTAACATGTGTATCAGTTCTAATTCAGTTGTTGCAAAGTAAGGTGACTTATTGCGACTTTGTCTATAGGGCTATTCAACGGAGCATTGCTGAATGAGACATGAATGTGAACTTTGAATACCCTACACACCTCCGTATTTATTTTGAGTATGAGTTTTTGATGCTTGTACCAGTAAAAGTAAACAGCACTCTTTTTGTACTGTCCCCAGAGATAGACTGATGCACTTCTGCAGACAAGGATTGCCATGTCCAGCTTATGAAAGAATACTTGACATCCTCATGGAGCAATACATATATCATATGTATGTCAGATGTATGGACAATGGCTGCACAGTTTGCGCATTACAGACAATAGCTGGAGATGTCTGACATGGCGGGGAAAGACCATTTAAACAGTTACCATCAGTGCCATTCCAAAGAGATGGATACAGGAAAAAGCAGGTAGATACAAGGCATAGTAAGAATGTGGAAGAATGAAGTTGGAATACATATAAAGCAGTACTATATAAACATTTGCCTCAGTATAGTTGTTGGTTCAATGCCATGAAATTATTCTCAAAACATCCTACTCCCTAATTATATGGTATTTCTTGCTAATGTTTCACCAACGCCTTTTGGGCTCGGGTAGGTACAGAAATGGCACACTTATGGAACTGCAAAAAAAGTGCTGTGCAATATCCTGCCATCTAAGCACACATGAGAAAAGTGGCACGAACACCCACACTTTCTCTAACTGTACTGGCTGTTACTTATTTCATTGTATACCACCCATCCACATTGGCTCAGGGCAGTTCACAATAAAAATAAAACCATTTAAAATATTAATGTATAAAATTCATTAAAACTATTAAAAACCATTTAAATACCAAGTTTAAAAAGTAGGTATCTATAGCTCTCTTCAACACATGAAGAGAATATGTTCTGGGAGAGATATGTATTCTATGGCCATGTGCATCATCTGTGGAAACCGTGGTCTCTAAGGCCACCATGGTGCCACCAATATGCAATTTACCCTTTCCCTCCTGATCTTTAGGAGGATTATTTGTATTTGTGTAAGTGGTGGGAACAGGCAAGTGAAGTGATCCATCCACGGGATTGTGAACATATCTCACAACAAATCTTTGCCTTTCCCTGCTCTTGAACAGAAATTCTTGCATTGTTTGTTCTCTGATGTGGCAAAAGCATCCAACGTGTGGGTTCCCCATCATTGTAAAATTTGTTGTATTGCCCCTTTGACAAGTTCCCAGTCGTGGCAGGTCACGGATGACCTGCTGAGTGCATCCACCCGAAGATTTGCTGCACCTTGTATGTGGACTGCTTGCAATGTGACCTGTGTCTGATACACCATTGCCAAAGTTCCATGGTCAAAGCCATGGTCAAGAGATCTGGATGCTGTCCCACCCTGCTTGGCCATTGTGTTGTCCATCTGGATTGTAACGGACAAGTTCCTTATGAGTGGAAGGAAGCCCTTCAGTTATTAATTCCATAAGCAGCTCCAAATAATCAATGTGTTTGGTTCTTTCTGGAGCACTCCAATGTGCCTTCAGATGCAGAGAGCCCATATGCATACCCCAACCTTTTTCTGATGCATCTGTGGTAGTTATCTGTCAGGAGGATGGAAAGGATTCCCAAAGAACAAGTGGCATGGATGAACCCACCAATGGACAGAAGTACAGATCACCCCTGGAAGATGAAGATGAGTATTCTTAGAATCTCTGTGTGGTTCTGTCCACTATGTTTCTCAGACACTCAAGGCCAATTCAGATGTAACATGTTTCCTCCACAACAGAGTAGAATATTCCTGTAATAATCCACATGAAAATGGTTATTACATTGTTATCCATACATTACCAAAGAGCTTTACTTTAGCCAGGTTTAATATATTCCCTTCCCAAGTGCATTGAGGTAGATTTGAAGGTACTTCACTATCTGGAAAAGTCTTTTCATGCAATCACACATTGGTTTAATCAGTGGACCATGTATTACTGCACTGCTGTTTTTATCAAGGTATTCACATACAGTTCCTCCAGAAGTTTCAATTTCTGGAAGATCAGCTGAGTTTTATGTATATTATCCGCTGGCAGATAAATCCCAGGAAGCACCCTAACAGTACCAAAAATTTTGTCCTATGCCATTAGAACCAGGAGACAACTGGTTTCCGATGGAGAGGTGGCTGGTGTTTGATGTTACTAAGTTGACAATAATACTTACAATATTGTTTGCTATGCAGTTAATATATGGGACTGATTCTGTTTTGCACTAGTTTTTACTGCATTCTTTTGTATTTGCATTATGGGCCTAATGGTGGCAATACATTATGATGATGACATTTTTATCTTCCCCTTACTTAAAAAAACTCAGGTTAGCACATCTGATTCTTCCTACTTTATTTAATCCTCAACAAGAAGCCTATAAATTAGATTAGGCTGAGGACCAAACCACATGTTTCATTAAGCTAACATGCTTGTTTTTTCTTCTCGAAATAGCAGCCATGTGGGATACCAATCTGGCCTAGGTCCACATAGGAGGGCAGACTAATTTCCACTGTGATCCCAATCCAGATTGGCCTCCCAGTACAGCTGTTTTGGGCCCTGAGAAAGAAGCTCCCACTGGCAACATTGGAAGCTTCCTGAGGCATGCTACAGGGACAAAGGATTAAAGCATCTCCTCCCAAACAACAATCCCAATTCGTATTGGGCCCACACATGGCTATTTAGAGAAGAAAAAGAACACACAATAATGTCAAGTATGTGCTTAGCACAATGTATGGTTTGGCCTTAAGAGAGAATGTAACTGTTTCAAGGTGATCCAGTGCACTTCAAGGCCAAGTAGAAATTTAAACTAACCCATACACCTGAACATTTACGTTTCAATGCAAAATCCACATGCATTTTACAAGATCCCATAAGCAGAGAACTTGATTTTTGCCCACTCCTGCTCCTGAATATACAGCAAAATCAGTGAGGATTTTTCATACCAATATCATACATACATATATATGTGGATCGCTCCACAGCCTAACTCTAAGTAGGATCAGGCTGATTGCCTGGTAAAGTCACAGAGAATTAAAGGATATATTTATTACAATTGCCACAAAGGATCACTGATCACCATGGAACACATGCTTAATAAATTGGATTTTCTGAAATAGCCCAACAGTCTGCAAAAAAAAAAAAGTTCTCTCACTTAGAGTATAAGGTAAATATTGCTTATGAAGGAGAATCCTCACTGCAGTGCTGAGACCCTACTTGCATCATTCTCAGCCAATGCAGTCTTTCCTTTAACTATACAGATTAAATGAGTGAGATTTACTAGAATTGAATCCCCTATGGGCCAGGCTGAGTTCCCACCTGCCTATTCTCTATACCAGTAATGACAGGATTCTGAGGCAATTTGAAACCCCACCTCAACAAATTTATTTCTCTTTTTTTTCTCTCTCTCTCAAACTATATTTAAAGCAATGCTTTGGCATTGTAATGCTGTTTTTGACAGGACTACGGCAAATTCATCATGCTAAAGTGAAATGTTTGCGGCAGGTGTCTACTCGGCAACAATCAAATTGTGCGTACGATAATATGCGACAACCCTAGTCCTGTGTCAGTTTGGAAGTTACAACACTATTAGTGCCAGCTCAGAATGCATTATGCACCTCACTGTTTTAAACAGGAAGTTATATATAAAACTGCATAAAGTAAGTTTCAGTTTCAAAAATATATACAAATGAACAGGATAAAAAGCATTGAAGGATTTCTAAACCAATTTGATTTTTTCTGGGATGTGTTATCATGATACATCAAACTGCTGGTACAGTTTATATGCCTGATTTGGGCTATATGCCTGATTTGGGTTCCACTTCTGGATTTGGCAAGATTATAGCACAATCCTACGCATGCCTATTTGGAAGGAAGTCCCAATGAATTCAATGGATTGATGCCCAGGTAAGTATGCACAGGATTACAGTCTTAGTTTCTCCTTAAAGATGTATTAACTTCCCTAGCATATGATTTCTGGACAAAAGTCCAAAGAAATATTGGCCCTGCACATTTTCTGCTTGAACCAGCACCCTGCTCAGCCTAGGGATGTGCACGAACCGGCAGACGCCTGGTTCAGTTGTGGTGGTGGGGTTACCTTTAAGAACCAGGCATGGTGCTCTTACCCACCCACCCCCAGCCACATTTCCCTCGCTGGTGCTGTCTGCAAAATCACTGGTGTGGGGGGGCAGCATACCCTCTTGCTGCCCTGGACAGTGTCAGACTGGAAGTGGCCGGTCGCACATGCACACTAACCACTTCCAGTCTGACGCTGACCGGGGCAGCAAGAGGGTATGCTTCTGCACCATGCCAGTGATTTTACAGACAGCACCGGCGGGGGAAATGCTGCTTAAATGTAACACACACACACCCCGGTCGAACCTGTCCGGAGGTCCAGAAAAGGTCCTCTGAACCAGTTCGTGCACATCCCTACTCAGGACATCTGCTCATGAGAAACTGCACTATTACATGCATCACCCTGGAATCCCTCCACCCAGTGGATCTGCTTGTAAGGAAAGGTTCTAGCTTAGTAGGAGCTTCACTGAGTCCTTTCTGTTAACCGATTGATGTTTGTGCAGATGTTCTGCAAAGCATAGGAAGAAAAAAATGAAAAAAAGACTGCTAAGGGTCAAATAAACACAAAACAGGAAAATAGGCAATGATATGGCAATGATGACTGATGAACCCTTAAATCAATTATTATTTTTAAACTTTCAATTTCATGAATACGTTATGCACATGGAAGAATGTCTTTACTTGGCATCCTCATTGATATGTTGCTTCTAACTAGTCTCCATGCTTAACTCTCTCATTTAAATCAATGGGACTCTATCCCTTGGCTAAATAGAGTCCAATGTCCTCTCAAAGTATGTAAACATTGATGCATTATGTTTTGCCTTTTGATTGCTGTGAACAGTCAGATGTCAACAGGGAAGTAGGAAGATTTACAGTCCCCCCCCCCCACTGCTGCCTTGCAACCCATCCACCACGCACCCATTGACTACCTCTGTGTATGCCCCAGTGTCGACCAGCATGCCCCCTGCATTGATGTCAGAAACATGCCAGCACAGGGGGCATGACTGGCACATGCCACCATCACTTGCCATTCTCCTAGTCATTGAAAGTTTCCTTTGCGAGGGAGAGAAAGAAAGCAGCCAGCCATGAAGAAACTGTTCACACGTTGGCTGTATGGGAGGAGGGAGTGCCCTGAGGGGGGTGGGTAATGGGGCCACTAGGCAGCCTGCAGACATTGGTGGCCCATGGACATTTGTCTTTCCCCCAAGTCCAATGGTGGCTACACCACCGGATGTAAGCTTAAGGTTTTGAACTGTGGGCAAAGTTCAAGAAGATTTGCCAAACACACGTCAAGTCTATTCACACATTAAAAAAAAAAAAAGAGGTCTCTAGTGATTTTCTAGTTGCCTAACACCACAGGTTTCAGGTCTGGTCTGCACATATAACAAAAGGTGGCTAAATTCTGAAGATAAGGGTGCAAGTAGAGCTGCCATTTTTGAATGCTCATTCATGTTATTAAAAAAAAAAGTCCTGCAAGTTCAAAAATCCACCACTGCCAGGGAGAAAACGTCTAGTCCATTCTGTTCCCTACTGTGCTAGTATTCCACTCACAGCAGGGATTCTTAAACTTGGGTCCCAAGATGTTGTTGGTCTACAACTCCCATAACCGGTGTTATGATAGGATGAGTGAGAGTCACTCTGTGGGTGTGTTTTCCAAGGTTTGGTTCTTTAAAAGGAAAGCAACACCGGGGGCAAGTCAGAAGGCAACCCAAAGAAGATTCTGAGAGGTAGGAAGTATTCTATCTGGCCTTCCTACTGCCCCACCCTTTTTGGCCTGGGAGAGCAGTTTGAGCTACAGCTTCTTACAGCTGCCCTTCTGACTGCTTATTGTGGTTCTGCTCTCCTTAATTTGCTGTAACCTCTAGCACCTGGGCCAATTCTGCTTTTAGGTAGGTTCCATTCCTACCTCTTGGGTATATTCCAGATGGTGTCACTTGGAGAATGTTGCTCGGCAATGTGAGAATCAATGTATGGAGTTCCACAAGGCTCTATACTGTCTCCAATGCTCTTCAACTTCTACAAGAAACCTCTGAGAGATCATCAGGAGATTTGTTACAGGGTGTTATCAATATGCCAATACACCCAAATCTATTTCTCCATAGCATCTTTATCAGGAAATGGCATAACTCCCCTAAATGCCTGATTGGAGGCAGTGATGGGCTGGATGAGGGATAACAAACTGAAGCTGAATCCAAATAAGATGGAGGTACTGATTGCGGGGGGTCATGACCTGAGAGATGGTTTAGATCTGCCTGTTCTGGATGTAGTTTTTGTCTCACTCCAAAAGAACAAGTGCTTGGCTTGGGAGTGCTCCTGGATCCAAAACACTCTCTGGTTTCTCAGGTTGAGGCAATGACCAGCAGCGCTTTTTTATCAGCTTTGGACGATACGTCAGCGATGCCCATTTCTAGAGGTAAATAACCTTATAACAATGGTACATATGCTGGTAATCTCCAGACTTGGCTACTGTAATGCACTCTATGTGGGGCTGCCTTTGTTCATAGTCAGAAAGTATAACTGGTACAAAATGCAGCAACCAGACTGGTCTCTGAGACAACCTAAACAATATCACACCAATTTATTTATTTTTTTAAACTGCACTGGCTGCTGATATGTTTACAAGAAAAATACAAAGTGCTGGTTATTATGACATCGTCAATGTCGTCATCATATAGCCTTTAACAGCTTGGGCCCAGAGTAGTTAAGTGAGCACTTCCTTTGTCATGAACCCTGCCACCTATTAAGATCATCTGGGAAGGTCTGGTTACAGCTGCCACCAGCATGTGGGACTGGACCTTCTCTGTGGCTGCTCCAGGACTTTGGAATATGCTCCTTGTCAAAATAAGAGCTTCTCCATCTCTGGTTGCTTTGAAAAAGACCCTTAAGACACACCTGTTTTCTCAGGCTTTTAATTAAAATGAATTTTAAACTGTTTTTATTCTGTGAAATTGTTTTTGTTCTGTGAAATTGTTTTATTCCATCCATCCATCTTATTTGTTTGTTATTTCTCTGTGTAAACCGCCCTGAGCCATTTTTGGAAGGGCGGTATAGAAATCAAATTATTATTATTATTATTATTATTATTATTATTATTATTATTATTAATTGGTTTTATTCTGATTTATATTTGTTGTATCTTGAACTATGTACACCACCTAAAGATACATATATCAATACAGTATGATAGACAGACAGATAATCTCTGGAGATTATGCCATTGTACTTGGGAATTATGGGACTAGATATTATAGGAGCTGTAGTCAACAACATCTGAAGATGCAAGTTAAAGAACCCCTAAAGGAATCAGGGAGTTTGGGGACTTTGTTTTTAACATAGGGGGCATTCAAAAATGAGATTTCCCCCTCACCTGTAATCTGAAGAAGTAAAATATGTTCTACTACCTCAGGAACCTATCACATTCATCCCAACTCATATTGCTGCATGTGCAGACCAGCCCCAAAAGGACAAGGAGAAAGCAAAATGGAAAGTAGTTCTCCGAATACTCTGAGCTGCTAATTTATTTTCAAGATGGTGAACAAAGCCACAGTAGTTCAAGAGGCTGCGTTCCCAGTGTTCCTTTATTATATCAAACTGGGGCTTGTCTTGTAAACTTTCAATAAACCTCTGTGGGATGTCTGAACTTTAATGTTTTATTGGTCTATGAGTGGCCTATTTATCTTTAACAAGCAGTACATTGCTGTTCAACCCCCTATTTTTAATAACTTCTTATATTAAGCAAATTCACTTTTTATCCATGATGTTTATTTTTCCAGGTAGTTCATCTACCTAAAGAATTTTCTCAGGGACTTCAATTTAGCTTTGCCGAACATTGAACATATTGCCCTTTTGCAGTAGAAATTAGCTGTTATTTAAACAATTAGGTCTGAACCTAATTCTTCATCCCATCACTTTGAAGATGTTCCCTTTTGTAGGGGTTATCTTAGACTGTTGGATTCTGGAATGCCCTTATCACCTTTGTGAACTTATTTACACCTACCATGTAACTGTAGCCTTTAAAGTACAGTTTTAAAGGGCTCAACAACAGCCCTTTGTCAACTCCAATGATAGTGGTGCTGTATCAGAATACATTAGCTGTTGATTGTGGCCAATAAACTTATGAACCACTTTCAAAGAACCTCATTCTTCGAAATAAGGAGGTTCTCAACACTCCTGCCCGAATAAGTGAGTGCCCATCCAAGTCAAGTTATGCTGATTGGGAATAGGTGGAATGGCACATTGTCCAATCAAGACATATATAAAGATGAATTTTGTAATGTCAAGGATTTTGCACCTATTTGGGAGTTAAGCCTCACACTTTGAGATTAGTGCCTGTTCTATGCATGCAGCAGAATAAAGTGGTAGCATACTAAGGTAGTAGAGTAGACTGTATTATCTCCGACTAAAGGTGATGATGACTGCCATTTTTGAATTACCACCACCACCATATTTACCTATTATGAGAAAAACATTAGCACACTGAGAAAGGTTCTAGCTCCAACCAGTGAACTCCCTGTTGCACACATTTTCTACCTGCATGGAAGCTTTTATGCAAGGAAGCAGTCAAAATGAGATCCACACTTGTAATTTGCATAGAATACTACATTCTGCTACCTCAGAATTTTGTCCCCACAATTCCTTTTGATTTTGCTACATATGGAGGCCATTTGTCAAAACATTTCAGACATTGTGCAGGCAAGCATAGCAAAACAACAGTTTGAGCCATAAAGTTGGTTTCCTTCCACAACCTGAAGATAACCATCTGAAGAAACAGAACTATATTTTAAGTGGAGCTACAAAGTCCCATTGGAAGGGATGCCAGTGAACAGATTTTATGCCAGATAAAGGTTTGTTCCATAAATTTGAAGTACGGATCATCAATAAAAGATCTTCTAAAGTGTCTTCTGTCTCTGCAAGAGCACCTTAGGATCAAAGCCAGCATGTTTTCACTCACATAACTTAAACATGTTAACGAAATGGTATCCCAAATTATAAATAAGACTGTATCAAGATCTTTTCCACAACAAGTGCTTCTTTGAGGCCATCCATATACTGAAGAATACACTATAAATTACTTTTAAAAGTGCTTCTCAAAAACCAGCTTCACAAACAAAGTTTGGATGCCCAGAGCAAATGCAAAGGCACTTAGAACTTCACCAAAATACTATGTCTCATTTGTCTTTAGTTCCATAGCCTTTAAAACAATGTTGTTGTGGCATTTTTCATACCAAAAAAAACCCTACTTTGGGATGGCCTGGAAGGAGACTATTAAAATGACAAAAAAACCTATTTTAAATAAAGCACATACATACACAAAATCAAAGGCCTCTATCAAGTCTTGCATATGCAAGACACGGAATAATGTAGTGTCATTTTGATGCATTATGAATCATCTGTTTAAATAAATAAATAAGTGAAGACAATTCAGATTTTTGGTAAATATTTATAGAGCCAAACAATAGAAGGACATGTAACAATCAAATTCCTAGTGAAAATGTGTGCAAGTAGGGTTATTTTAAAAGGAAAATTCCTACTCCCAGTGTCACACCCAATTAAATTCTCCGGGTAATGACCCCATTTGCATAGAGAACAGAACCCACAAGTGGGAATTTTAATGGGCACACCACCTGAGTACATTAATTGAGAGTGACACTACTTGAACTAGTTTTGTGCTTACCCCACTGAAAATTCTACTCATATTATTTTTAATGTCAAGCTACAAGTCAAATTTCAAGATGATGGACTTGTTCTTTTTTAAGCATTGAATTTGAATAAAAGAATGTTTTAATTCTATTATGCATTTCACAGCTTTGCTTTAAGAAATCTGTACTTCTGATTCTCACCACTGCTTCATTCTTTTCCCAGTGATTGGAATTTAATTTTCTTCATTAATTGTGAATAATTACATACAAAATAATGCCTTTCAGCAGCTAAATTGCTTTTGGATTGCTCCTTAATATATATTTTAGCAAGAATGTGTGTTACAGTTAAACTAGCATAATAGTTTACCAAAATGTAATTGTGTAAATATGGCTAATTAATCTTTCTTGAGTAATAAAACTGAATAGAAATATATTCAGCCATAGGTGTGCCCTGCTTCCCTTATAGTGAAAACCCAGTGAAAACAGTTAACCAAACCAGAGTTCAGTTACCAGCTATCCAGTTTCTTCTGCTACAGACAGCGCTCATGACCTTGAAGGTTATTGTAGATTATGAGCCATCACTTGAAGCCTATTATGTAATCAAGGAGTCTTGCCTTCACATCACAGAACAGACACATTGAGAGTTATATTTTATAGGTACACTGGCAAAACCATATTGTTTAATCATAATTCGCTTTACATTAAAAGGACCAATCCTCAAAATGCACAGTCAATATGATCCCAATGGAAATTAATGGTCTGTGTACCAACAGAGTACTTTGAGGACTGGTGCATCACTTTCCAGGTTTCTTCCTAATACACTTCAATGGCTGTAACAGACTACATGATTTCCCAGCATTAAGAAAAATGTACTGATCTTCCTCTAGGAACAAGATTGTCAACTTATGAGGTTGTATATAGCTTGCCTCGAACTGAAATTTTCTACTATCTACTATCAATCAGAGATTAGTGAACATTTATATGAGGAAAGGACGCACAAATTATAGGTGCCGTTAGTCATTTTATGCAAACATTAAGTGACATTCTTATATGGTGAATATACAGATTTTAACATTGTTAACTATTGCAACAAAAGACAATACCAAGGCACACTTTTCCTATCTAGGCAATGATGCTTTAATGTGGGCCAACCGATATCAACTACTAAACCATTCTAAAGAATTTGGCCATTAATTGCCACCTATCATTACGCAAAGTGCTTTAAACTTCTTGTGCATCCCAACAACCACGGGATGGGAAACATGAACTGCAATACAGTGAATATAGTGCCACTCAATTATGATTTGAACCAAACAGCCGGAAATTTAAAGTACTTCAATAGCAACCCTGCACATGGTTCTACAGAAGTTAGAAAACGCTCATACGACCTGACAATGGCCAATTCGAGACTCATTCAAACTTCTGTTTAAAAATGAGCAGGAAAAGAGATTCAGCAATCTGTTTCATTTCACAAAATGCTATAATACTTAGGGGTCTTCAGCTCTGAAGTCACTTGAGGTTTGTGAAAGGTATTCAGGTAAGGGAACCACTACTGAGCACTTCTCCACAGTAATGGTCCGCACTGTTCTTTCCCAAAAGGATCAAATATATTCTATTTTAACCACGTTTTTGTGCCAGTAAACTCCTTGCTTCAATTTGTATCCGTTGTCACTTTTTAATTCCTCAGTGGCTCAGATACGCTTCTTCATAGGATAAACAAACAATTATCTTGGAATAGTTTCCTTGAAAATTGCTTTATGTTTCCTTAAGAAAGGAGACTTGTTATTTACCTCCCATTCTACATGCATTCATCATCATCATCATCATCATCATCTTTTAAAATGTTCTAATCCTTGTATCTTATCTAACATGCAACAATAAGCAGATACATCAAGCCAGAGAAAGAAAAGAGAAAGGTAGAATAAATATAATAAATAAAATCATGTCAGATGTAGTGCCTCATAGTACTATTTTCTCCCATGCCTGACATACAATTCTCCTCCTGTTTATAAAAATGAATGTATATCCCATCTTTATATCCTAACTTAAGTCCCTTGAGGCAGTTATCAACAATAATAAACACATAAGAACATAAGAACAGCCCTACTGGATCAGGCCTAAGGCCTATCTACTCCAGCATCTTGTCTCACACAGTGGCCCACTATATGCCTCTGGGCATATAGTCCACAAGCAACAGGTGAAGGCATGCCCCCTCTCCTGCTGCTCTTCCCCTGCAACTGGTAACTTGCATCTTGCCTCTGAGGCTAGAGGTAGCCTATAGACACCAGACCAGTAGCAAATGAGTAGCACACTAAGTCAATAAAACAATGACATCCTAATGTTACATCTTGGTAGAAACCAAGAGTTCCTAGCCACTTTAACACATGGCAGAATTTTAGTTGTACACATGCAACACCTTAACATTACAATTGTAACCTGTTAAAAATACATTACAACATACACTGGAAAAAAATCATGGTAGTTACCTTGTAAACATGGGAATTTCATTAATTTACCTCTTGTGTTCTGTTTTTGGGATGGCAGTGGCACTAGATATGATAAAAGACTAGCTGGGCACTCCTGCAGTGTTGTTACTAAGCCTGCAAAAACCGTTCCAGCAGTCCTGTAGAAGACACACTCAAGCTGAAATGTGATATGAGCCAGTAAGTAATACATAAGCCAGTAAGAAAATACCTATTCAAAGGCAAGCAATGATGTGTGCGTGTGTGTGTGCATGCGCTTTTAATATACATGTATGCAACTTTGGACAGCAACTGAAATATGAATGGTTAACTTCAGCATTTTTGTCAAATATTTTAATAAGCAAGGCATGATTTTCTGCACTGTCTATGCAATGGCTCTTATTCTCTAGAGCTAGTCTTGTAGTAGCAAGCATGACTTGTCCCCCTTAGCTAAGCAGGGTCTGCCCTGGTTTTATATGAATGGGAGACTTGATGTGTGAGCACTTTAAGATATTTCCCTTAGGGGATGAAGCCGCTCTGGGAAGAGCAGAAGGTTCAAAGTTCCCTCTCCGGGATCTCCAAGATAGGGCTGAGAGAGATTCCTGCCTGCAACCTTGGAGAAGCTGCTGCCAGTCTGTGTAGACAATACTGAGCTAGATGGACCAATGGTCTGGTATATGGCAGCTTCCTATGTTCCTCAAAGTCCTCCACTTCTGCTCAAGCTTCTCAAGAGCCAGAGGTCAGGAAATGGAGCAGAACAAAATGTGTTAAGAGAGCAGAGTGCTGGGCTACAGTCTCCACTCTAGGCCAGCACACTTTTCTCCTCATCAATATTTTCTTCTGCTCTTTTGCAGCTTTTGACTTAGAGCATGAACAGTGGAGGAGGAAGAGGAGGAGGGTGGCAGCTAGTGTGCTACTACTGAGTAAGCTTGGGTGAGTAGTAGAACTAAGGTGGCAAAAGTAGCAGGCCGAACGGGTTCAAGTAGCAGGGCAAACGGGTTCAAAGAACCTGGGCTGCACCCAATCAGGGGCTGCGCCTCACAGCCCTGACATGCCCCCCACATCTGACGTCACACGCAGGGGTGCTGGTTTTGCTCCCGAGCTGGGGCTGTGCAGCCCCCTTTTGGGAGTTAAATGCCCGCTGCGTTCACGGCATGGAAAGCAGCGGCTCTTCCCTGTCTTTAAGGCAGGGAACAGTTGCTCCTGGCTGCGCTGCGAATGCAGCGCAGCCCCAGTCTAGCTCCCAAAGGGGGGGCGCAGCCCCTTCAGGAGTTAAATGCCTGGCATTCGACTCCCAAACGGAGCCGTGGGGCTCCATTCGGGAGCCAGACTATGCCCCCCGCATCTGATGTCAGGTGCAGGAGGGTGCGCTGACCAGGGCCTCTGCTGCCACTGGCGGTCAGGCTCCGCACCTGCACAAGTGGGTTGAAAGTAACCCCCAAGCCAGGTGACACCCATCTTTAGTATCACAAGATTATGTTTCTTCAAATTTTGAAGCAATGGGGGATGTTATTTTCCTCATTATGCCGGTTCACATGCTGTGCAAGGCAACACGCATGACTGGAGGATTGCCCATGCTGCTGAATCTGTGTAACCACCGTCAACGGTGTTTTGCAACAGGATGGCTCCATCAGAAAGTTGTACAACATCATGCCCATTATTTTCAAAGGGTGTCCTATTGTGCAAATTTCCAGTGAAACAGGATTTCCCTGTTATGCAACACCATCTACAGTGGCTACACAATCACTTCCAGCCAGCCACATTGCCTTGCACGGTATAGATTTATAATGAAATTAATGCTCTTTTAAAAAAAACATTTAGGTTTGATAAGTATTGCATATATTTATAAGTTATCAGACAATCTGTGTTGCTTGATATTTTTATGACATTTAATAGTAAAAATGCCTTAATTTTATTTGAACAATAATTACAAATATATCTAGTATCTAAGATGAAGCAACTACACTTTAAGATATGCAAATAACTCATAGATTTTGCCAGTTGGGGAAAAAGGAAACAAAATCAAATTAAAATTGAATGTTGAAGCTATCAACATGGAGGTAAACAAAAGTATATTTTATTATTCAGGTTTAGATAATGTTACCTGGATTCAAATAACAGAAAAGACAGAAAAATGTATTACTCCCTGGATTGTGCCCAGACCAATGGGTGGCATGCATGTGGGTTGCTGTGACATCCCTGGGAGAAGCAACATCTTCCCCTTTTAAAAAAAGTATTTTTACAATTATAATTTATTTCATATCAATAGTATTTGCAAAAGTCACTAGATTGCTGCCCCATCACAAAAGCCTCCATTGCTGCCCCAAGGCTTTGGAATGCGCTCCCTGTTGAAATCAGAGCCTCCCCATCTCTGACAACTTTTTAAAAGGCAGTTAAGACACATTCACCTAGGCTTTTAATTAGATTTACAGTTTAATAGTTTAACAGTTTTAACATTGTGTTAAATTTTAAATTGTTTTAATGTTTTAATTCTGTTTTAAATTGTATTGGAGGTGTTTTCGGAGGCAGTGTTTGTAAACCACCAAGATTCCTGCAATCTGTAATCTGACTCCAAACCACCATGATTTTGAAGAATTCTAAAAGGTACAAGTGGTCTATAGTGCCACTCTGCAAGAGGACATCAAAAAGGACAACTGAGAAAAGTATTTGTATGTGTGCCTAACAGTGGCGGGGGAAGACTGGTGGAGGCCCACGTTTGGCCACCGACGCAGTCCCCTGCCCCTGCCCCCGATGAAAGACACAGGGGCCAGCTAGCCACGCCCCCTGTGTCTGATGTCAGACATGGGGGTGTGATCTCCTTCCCAAACAGGACCACGCGGCCCCGTTTAGGAGATTGGCCCTGCTGCATTATCAGCAAGGTCGGGGCAGCTCTCCCTTGCCTTTAAAAGGCAGGGAGAGTCTCCCTGGCCACGCTGCCAATGCAGCGCGACCCCGTTTGGGAGCGAAATAACACTCCCCGCATCTGACTCAGATGTGGGGGGCATGTCTGGGTCCATGAGACGTCCCTGGGGTCAGTGGCCCAAGTTCTTTGAACCCGTTTGCCCAATGATGGCTCTGCCCCTGGTGCCTAAAGAGAAGACATTATGGAAAGATTGGGTAGATGCAGTGAGAAGAGGAAAGGTGTTCAGTGAGAAATCCATGTTGTTTGTGCACCATGTTGTTTGTACCGGTCTTAGTACATATAAATTATAACATGTGTATTATCCTCCAATATTGTATTTTTATGTATATTTTTATTTGATTTTTTTCCCTTCCTCTTAAAAACAGGAAGCAACTGTGTGCCCTGGGGGAGGGTGGGAGAGATGCCTCTTTCCTCCTCTTTTTATCTTTTCACTCTAGTAATAGCTGAAAATAATTTCTGTCAGGACTGGTAAAATCTGCTTTACAGGGTAGTGTTGCTGCTGCTATTTGAGAGTGGCCCTTCATTTTACTTCAGAACTCCTACAGGACTTTTACAATCCTCCAAACCTGTATCTCATAAGCAGAAGGGGCTACTGATTTCCTTATAAGGGCCAAAGGGCCCAGCACTTCTAGCAGTTGCATGACAGGCAGACGTCCAACAGGTATCACTTTACCTACCATATGAGGATGGAAACAGCACCTGCTGATACTTGGTCAGTAGTTTAGCTTCACAGCAGCAGTGGAGAACTACTTGATATAGGAGAACATACCCAATGTACCTCAGAGGTCTGAGTTAAATCATTGAAATGTAGTAACAGTCAACCTTTATTTTCAAGAGATTTCTCATTCCCTGGGGGAGGGAGGGCAAATTTAACTAACCCTGACAGAAATTATTCTGTTGTTGTTGTTTTTTAAAAAGCAGAAAACAGGCACTGTTCACCCCCCGCCCTTCTTCATACCTTTTTTAAGGGGAGGAAAATGAAAAATATTTTTCCCCTATACTGGCATGTCATGTAAGAGGGCAATATTTTAGAGGGAACGTTTTTTAGTCATAGAACCACCCCTAACCTTGTGGTCTTCACACTAACAGGGATTCCCAGATGCTGTTGACTACAACTCCCGTAATCCCCAACCAAAGACCATTGCAGCTGGGATCCCTGTAAGGGGGAACAGTGCTTCACACCCCTCATCTCCACTCCCAACATAGTCTTGACTGCAAACATGCAGGAATCTAC
This sequence comes from Hemicordylus capensis, assembly GCF_027244095.1. Taxonomy (NCBI): domain Eukaryota; kingdom Metazoa; phylum Chordata; class Lepidosauria; order Squamata; family Cordylidae; genus Hemicordylus; species Hemicordylus capensis. Next base: position 173,496,528 of record NC_069661.1, read on the forward strand.
AAATGACAGATTTCCTGAATTCCTTTTTACAAATCTTTTTCCAGCACAAAATAAGTCCAAATTCAGTCAGTTCTCCCACACAGATCAGAAAACGCTGCCGGAAAGTTGAGCTCCACCAATGGTGTAATCCCTCCAGCCAATGGGAGTGTTTTTGCTCTGCCAGGAAAATGTGAATCTTTAAACAGATTTTTAAAACAAACTATTTCACATAGCATGTTAAAAATAACAACACCACCCAATGGTGAGCTGAGCTGCCTAATGGATTAACACTAAAAATGCTATCTGAGATTTAGAAGACTTCCTCATTGAATAATTTGATGATTATTCTTTATCCACAAGTCCTCCCCAATATTAACTACGCTTCTGAGAAGACTTGATTAAAAAAAAACTGATGTAAAACGGGGAAAGACCTGGACATAATTTGTCTTACCATGCTTTTATAAATAAGTAATCAGGTAATTTGAAAGTAATTTCCCCTCCCATTTTTTGTTATACCACAATAATTATAGTTCAATTTTGTTTGCCAAGGTTAGTTTATCTGGGGAGTTCCCCTGTGATATTGCAGCTAACTTAGAAGCCTTATAACAACACTGCAAATTTGGAAGCCCCAACCCTGCATTCCATTTATGTCTACTCAACTCAGCTTTAACTACTCTTGGGGGCTTCCCTTTCCAAATTTCAATAAAAGCTTTTGCCATTTTTACAAAATTAGTTTGTTACAAATGGGATGTCCATAAATAAGAACAATATTCTGATTCAATAATCATCTTAATTAGGGCTATACACCCCAGCCATTAGAGTTTATGTTAATGCTATTACCATAACCTTTCCAGTTTCATTAGTAACTTTTTGTGATTTAACTCATTCGGTTTCTCCAAATCACTTTGAATCAAATTTATCTCCTTTTCCCCTGCTGATATTAATACCCAATAATTCTGATTTGTTATAATTTATTTTATAACCCAAGAGAACTCCAAATTGCCTCAGTATTTCTGTAAGTGATTCCAGTGATGATTCCATATCTGTTAATATAACAGCCACATTGCTTATCCATTCTGGCACTTGTTATTTGATCATTTCTTCTTAGTCCTAGTCATTGTTTCCATAAGTAATGCAAATAGTAAAAAGGAATGGGTGTAGCCTTGCCTGGTTCCTCTTACCATAAAAAAGCACCAGATATTGCCCCCCATTGCTTGCTATTTTAATCATAGGACTTCTGTATATAAGCTTTACCCAGGATATGAATTTGCCACCTAAACCAAATGCTTCTTGCATGGACCACAAAAATGAAAGCTTCACTCTATTGAATCCTTTCTCTGCATCTAAAAATAGTATTGCTGCTTCCTTGTTATTTGGTTCATGCAGGTGTATTACTGTAATTAAACGTCTGATGTTTGTTGCCAGCTTACAGCTCAGAATAAAACTAGACTAATTACCATCAGTATATGATCCTATTACTTTCCGTAATCTCTTGGCTAAAATAGATGACCATATTTTTAAAACCTTGATTTAGTAATACATTTGGTCCGAATGATTCTGGTGCTTTTAAAATTTTTGCCTGACTTTGCAGTCAGTATAATTTTACATTCCTCCCAAGACTTTGGGAAGACTCCTTGACTCATGCATGTACTGTACAGGTATTATGTTTAAAAGGGGTGAAGCAAAATTCCTTGAATATTTTTATAAAATTCAACTGGAAACCCATCAGGGCCAGGCACTTTGTTATTACGTTCTTACAGTCTTGTAATTCCTTCATAGTTACTGGAAATTCTATTAATTCCAGATGTTCCAATGTAAACTGAAGCAAAATAGCCTCAGAGATGGACTCAGCAGTTCCTTGTGATGGTTGTCTTGAGGTGTAAAGGTTCCTATAATAGGACACCAGTAGTTTACCTATCTCCCTAGATATAGTTGCTGATTTGTTTGGATATGTTATGTAGGGAATCATTTTCCCCCCTTCTAAGGAAACCGTTTTAGCCAGCATTTTTCCTGGCTTATTACTATATTTTTTTAAAAAAGAAATTGCTGCTTCATAAAGTTATACAAATTTCTAAGAGCAGCTTCCCATAAGGTTTCCAGTCACCTAGCTACAGTTAACATTCAAAATTATGGCTTCCCCTGCTTTATGCTGCCTTTCTAAATTTCACATTTATTATGCAAACGAAATGAAGATGTTTTATTTCTACAAAAGACACATGTAAGGCAAAAAGAGGGGTATTACTTGAGCAATTGAAGTTAGGTGAAGTTTATGCCTCAAGCAGCTTACCTAAAAAGGGTTGCATAGGAAGAACAGAACTCTTTTGGAGGTCCATCAAATAATTAAGAATAATGAATGGAGATATAAAGGCTATTCACATGAGCAGCCCTATCCAGGTTAGGGAAGCCCTACTGGAGTAGGGCTGCTTATGTGAAGCACCAGGATCAAGCCCAATCTCAGCACTGCCTTCCCTGCAAGCCTGGGGTCATACCTGTGGCAAAGGGCACAAGAGTTCCCTTTACCCAAGGTATGGGGTTGTTTGCATGCTTGGGATACAGGCAGAAGCCTAGAGCACTAGACTCACGGGGGTATCCCCCGATGCACCACACTCATTGCGTGGTGCATTGTAAGATGTCCGGAGACCAGGACGCATCATCCTGGCCTCCGGAGTTCCATGCTGTTTGGAACAGCATGGATCATCTGGGAGTGCGAGCTGTGCTCTCAGCAGAATTTGGTTGTCTGTGGGCAAGGTAAGTTGGACCCTGCCTCCCCCACCCCCACTCCCTGCCTAATTGTTTTAATAGCCTCATATTGTGCTTTTACGATATTTAGTGGGTCAAGATGGTAACCCTGGTAAATATATATGCATCAAATGGAAATCACAGCGTATACTTCTCATCATGTCCTTTGTGGAAGAAATGGCAACAGGGCATATCATTCAATGCAGTTCAGAAGTTTTTTCTGGATAAAGTAATCATAATGTATCAACAGCAATACTTGCAAAATCATTTTTAAAGGAGGTAAACAGAATAACTTAACATATATATGGAGACATTGTGATAAAAATATGAGTGTATTTTACTCCAATCCACATGGATCTTATTCTAGAATAGACTTTTTCATTGTTACACCAGAAATACTAAACAAAACATAAGTAGTACTATCCAGTAGTTTATTCAGATCACGCTCCAGCTGTATTCATATGGAAATTAATGAATAACAGGGGTTCACAACAATAGAGACTGAGTATATTTTTGTTAAGAGATCCAGAGGTTAGTAAATTTATAGAGGATGCATATAAGGAGTATTTTGAGACTAATTTAGCCGTAACCTGGGGTGCAGGGAAAGCAAAATTAGAAGTGGTATAATAAAAATTTTAAAAAACACAAGAGTTGAAAGAGAGAAACGAAGCAGAGGTTACTTGCAATAACATCTTTCCCTTTATAAAAGTACAAGCTTTATGCTATTTCTCAACTGCATGGCATTGGCAAATAAGCAATGAGGGTTATATGTTGCCAGTCAGCTTGATTTTGGGGTAGCACAGATAGCACCCCTCTATATGACTTTGGATTCCACTGAACAGTGCAAGGCTACAGGATAATAGTTTCCAATCTGAACTTTTTACCCTGCTCGGCTGTTCACAGCTGGTCGCTTGCATGAGCAAGCATTGGGCAACATGCTTTGGGTCAAGTCAGCATTGAGATAAGACATTCCTGCCCCTTTATTTACAGAGAGGCACCAGCCTGCGAGCTTTTCAGAGGGAAAGCATTCAGAGAAGAGATCCTCTCTTTTGCAAAGATAAATAACTTGAAGCACTTTTCAGGAATGGCATAGGTAACATTCCCCATCTTGTTAGGTGCATTCCCCACCTTGTTAGAAGGTAATACGTAGCTGACAAAGCCCCAGGGCAGAGACCAACTCATTAAAAATGATGGCCATCTATATTTTGAACCTGAAGACATCTCATCTTCAGAGGAGAGCTGGTCTTGTGGTAGCAAGCATGACTTGTCCCCTTAGCTAAGCAGGGTCTGCCCTGGTTGCATATGAATGGGAGACTTGATGTGTGAGCACTGCAAGATATTCCCCTCAGGGATGAAGCCACTCTGGGAAGAGCAGAAGGTTTCAAGTTCCCTACCTGGCTTCTCCAAGATAGAGCTGAGAGAGATTCCTGCCTGCAACCTTGGAGAAGCCGCTGCCAGTCTGTGAAGACAATACTGAGCTAGATAGACCAATGGTCTGACTCAGTATATGGTATTTTCCTATGTTCCTATTTCTATACTCAGGTATAGCTATTCACCTCACACACACTTTTGCATAGCTTATTCTTGCCCTTTTGTCCAGCAAGTTACACCCAAAGGTGATGAAGTCCACACAGCTAAGGACACCTTTGTTTTGTATGAATTTCTCCTCCTCCAGGGAGGGAGAATGGCTTGGAAACTGCCTCAGGGCACATTTTAGGATATATTTTCCCCCGGGCAAAGGACATGGAGTCCTGAACTCATTTCGAAATCGGCTTGGATCACAATATCATGCAGGCTCTCAGACATGCGAGTGGTAGTCCTTCGCTCCTTGTTCTTCTTCATCCCCGCTTTTCCTGCTTGATACTTGTGAGAAGGCCCACCTATATAGATGCAATGAACACACCAACTTACTGGGAAGGATAGGTAAACTAACATCTTGCCCTTCAAAGCCTCCTTGCCGCTTTTCTCCCTTCTCTGCTTCCCTCTCCACTTTCAGGCACCTTTTAAAATAAATCTCTAGGCAGGCTCTGGTTTAGTACGTCAGCCAAAACCTATTGCAACTAAGACTTACATTCAGGATGTTAGCCATATTCATTACATTGCCTAACCAAACCTCTTTTTCCTTCCGTATCCCCAGTTTTACCCTTAATAAAGCTGCTAAACTATATTCCTTCCTCCTCATCCTTTCCAATATACCAAAACTTGCTTAAATCGATACTGGAACCAAACTGCTCCCCAAGCCAAGCTAATCTCCCCAAATTAATCCAAAAGTAGAGCTGAGGTATCTAGCTAGCACCTCGGCGCAGTTCTGGTAACAAATAGAATCAGGCACACTGCCTACTGCAATCTGGCTTGGCTGCTGAGATGCTTCACAAGATTTGAGAGTTTATAAGCACTGCATTACGGTCTGTCATACTCACATAGCATTTTCATTGTTGCAGGTGTGGATTCAACTGTGCCGTCAAACATCTCTACACAGAGAAGCAACATAAATGTCAGAGTTTTTAGTCACTTTGCCTTTGTTGTATGGTTTGGCAGGTGGGGCATGACTGCTGCCATAACCTATACCATCCATACAGGGTGTACTAATTGATGTTCTGGTATTGCATTAGAATTATTTTGTATGAACTTTAGAAATGGCAGCCACCATCAGGATTTGGAGACAACTGGAGACATGCCGGGTCAAATATTTAATTGGTGTTTTGTGATGTTGTAATTGTTAATTATTATTTTATGTAGTTTTATAATTTCTGTTTTAATTGTTAATTGATTTTAATGGTGTTTTAATGTAAACCACCCTGAGCCTTCTGGAAGGGCGGTATAAAATTTTTAATAATAAATAATACATAAATAATAATAATAAATATGCTTGCTAGTAGAGAAGGGTTAAACATATATACAGGGAAATTTATGTATATTTATTTATGATGGACTGAAATGATAATTCCAGGAAGCACTCAGGCATCTTTTACCAAGGAGTGAAGCAACCCAACAGGGATGGAGAAGCTTGGGGAATCCAATGGACATGGTTAGCAGCAGATAGCCCATAGTTCAGTGGCTTGGGAGATGTATGAGTTGAAATTGATATGAGGGGTAAACCTACACATCTAATTTGAATAGTTATTTCACTCATGCCACTTTGAAAACAAGGTAACTGAGAGCTCTTAATAGCATTTGTGCAGGATCAGTTCAGTTAGAGGAAGGGTACCCTACCACTTACCCTCCATGCCTAGTGCAAGGATGTGTGCTCCTCCACCTCAGGTATTCAAAACCTCCCTGCAGCAGCATGTGAAGCAATAGTAGGGCTGTGCATGAACCAGTTTAGCATCCCTTTTCTGGAGCACTGAACCAGTTCAGAAGTCTGGCATTCAAGATGGGGTTTTTTTTTTAGGGGCAGGGAGGGTGCCCTTACCTGCCCTGCTGCATTTCCCCCGCTGGTGCTCTCCCCACAAAAGTGTCAGTGTGTGTACCCTGGCCATTTCCGGTACAACACTTACAAGGGCTGCAGGGAGGTATGCTGAAGCCCTACACTGACACTTTTGGGGAGAGTGCCGGTGGGGAAAATATGGCAGGGAAGGTAAGGGCAACCTCCCTTCCCCTTAAAGACACCCCGGGCCCACACCTCCTGGGAGTGCACGAACCAGTTCGTGCACATCCCTAATCAATAGTGCAAAGTGCTTTGAATTCTCAGTTGCTATAGGCTGCTTTCATCCATTTCCATACTCCCTGCCCCCCTCAGCTTGAACTCTGTACTAGCTTTAATTACATGCAACACAATTACACTATAGATCAGTTTTGCTAATGGAGAGGCTCCCTCTCAGAGAGAGAGAGAGAGAGAGAGAGTTAGAGTTGTTCAGTTTGTTATTTTCTGTCCCCAAGCACTTTGATAAGTTTTCTGCTTTTCTCTGGAACATATAGTGCTACATTTCTGTTAAGCTTCAGATAATAACACTAGAAGTTGGACATATATGAACTATGCTTTTTGCGACCACTTTGGAACTAAAGCACTTGCAAGCACTTGAAGAATATGTAGACCCCAGGTTCAATCCCTAGCATCTCTAGGAAGTGCTGCTGTTAAATATCTACCTGAAATCGCTGCCATTCAGTGTAGGTAAGACAGTAGAGACAATGGTCTGATTCAGTAAAAGGCAATTTCCAAGTATTGGGGGATATAATCAAATAACCTTGCCTCCACACCTCACAAGTGATGAAGTACGGATATACCTTAAGAATGGGCACAAGAAGAGAGAGACAGAACATACCCATAAGAAAATAAAACAAACTAGTTCTATTCTGGTTTTCCTTCAGTAAAAATACCAAACACAAGCATGCAGTTTTAGGTGCAATTCCACCTAAAAAGAATTGTAAGTAGGATTAAACTGATCATTTCGTGCTCATATGACAGATAAATTATAATACAAGCACAGCGACTAAAATTTATTTCTTCAGCAACTTAAAGTTCAGTGTGTTATTGCAGGGGTAAATTATTCCACTCCTAATATCCAAGACTTTCCAAGTAAACAAACAGAATAGTCAGTGCAGGGTGTAACAGGAAGCCCTACTGTCTGTTTCTGTCTACAACTACCAGCATATGCCGTAAAGTTTTAAAACACAACATTAAAACTTACTACACGTGCATTCAAAATAAAAATTCTTTATTTCAAAATAGTGTTTTATAACAATTGATCCAGTTAAAAGAAAGTTCATAAAGTAAACTTTTTAAAAAAGAGTTCACAATTCTTTGTAACTGAAGACCTCCATTGTGATTGAAGTTGATAGATTAGGCAATTAGTACATTGTTACTTCAATGGCATTTTTGCACTGCTCAACTTATAATAGAATATTGTTCTATTAAGATTGGCTCAAAAAAGACAAAGATGTTCAATTTTAAGAAATTAAACATAGAAGGTTTTTTAAACTATTCACTAATGTGCTCTCCTGCAGAGATAAATATCATAAACTGTTAATATTTCTATGACACATAGTAGCAGGATATATTTAGCATGTCAAACAAATCAGTGTCAACTTTTTATATTTGGAATAAAAACTGTTACTAATCAGATAACTCCAAATAATTTGAAGGATTGATGCATCTTGAGACAGACAGAACTTCTGCTTTTAATATTTTGCACTTGAGGGGCATATAGTGTTAAATTTGAATAGTCAGAAATTTTAAACACAGCATCTTGTTCTAGGAGGGAGAACTAACTATGTTTTCCAGATTTTTTTTTAACCTAAAAATGTAACACAAGCTTTGTTTATAGAGTATTCTAAAAGATGAAAAAATTACAAATACATCATCCAATAATGAAAACACAAATCTGAATAACGTATTACTAGCTCAAACATTACAGTAATTCATTTTCAAAAGTGATACTGTATTCTCCTTAAATATTTCTGGATGAATTAAAGCTCAATACATATACTATTTTTGAAAAGCAAAACATATACTAGACAGTTGTGGCAGAGTTGCAGCCAGAAAGAAGCTGTCCATTTCACCATTTCAATGCTAAAAAATTTGCTTGGCAATGTTGAAAATCCTTGTCAAAGAATACGGCAATCTACTATACAGCCTGTTGTGTCATTTAAGTCATGAAGAGTATGACTGCCCATGGCAGCACATATTCTTTCCCATCAAACATAGTGCAATACTGCCAGTCAGGTAAAAAGACTTGCCTATTCCCAAAACACTGAAATTCCTTCTTGTACATCCATGGCACCTTAGTTTCACAAGAGCCATTACGCTTAAAAAAAAAAAAAATGCACCCAGGCACTTCCAGCCAATCTACATGCTTCTTCCGTTTCCAGGTATGCTTCAGTCTTCTAGAAGTCATAACTGAGTTCCTACTGGCCTGATCCTGAGCTCAGTGGTTTATTCAAATTTTTTTTAAAAAGATATCCAAGTTTCCATAATGAAGTCATACCAGTGTAAAGTCACTATTCTTACTCCAGAGTCTTCTCTCGAATGTAATGGACAAAAAATGAGAATCCAATCCTATAGCTGTAACAGCAACAAAAATGGAAAAAGCTACCAGAGGAGGGAAAATATTCCCTCTGCCTTAAAATACGATATACCAAGAAACAGGCAAGTAGTTCCATAATTCAGTAGTAAGCATTGGTAAATCAGTATTTGTAGGTTCAGGATTAAATTTTTCATTCTTTTGGATTTTTATTTGCTACACACAGATCAATCTTTACAATGCAAAGAGTAGAAAACACATTATTTGGATTTTTAAAATGTGGTCTAAAGACTAAAGCCAAAACAAAGCCAAGACCATTGAGAAATTTGGACTAACAAAAAAAGATTTAGATTACCAAGTAGTATATTTAAATTGAACTAATATGTAACAATAAAAACTCACATATGTGAAGGTAAACTAGCACCATATTATTCAAACACATGGAAATGTTGTTCAGTTGATACACAGGGGCCAGATTTTGATTATGTGAGGAAAAATGTTTGATACAAGAAAAGAAAAACACTGTGCTTCCTTCTGATTTCACTACATAGCTATATATTAAAGCTGAATACAGAGTAAGATAAGCCTTGCTTTTAAAGAACCAGATCACCTTCAAAATACTGTATTAAACCTTTCACAATATCCTTTTAAAACCTTCAAAAATCCACTTAAATTTAATTCATTCTATGCATGGGGAAGCACTTCCTATACAGCTCATCCCAATTTCTTTTACCCAATTCTACCCTACCCAATTCTACCCTAATTCTACCCTACATACAACAGACATGATCATTATTCATTGACTAGACTGAGAACATCATCTGGAAGTGACTTAAGGACAAGAGTTGGTTGGGAGTGCGAAGCACAGGAGCCAAAGGTGTGCACGATCCTTTCCTGAATTGTTCTAAAGCTTAGAATTTACAGTTATTGAAACATGATATACAGGTGTTGTTTTTTAAGCAAAACACAAATTTAAAACAGGGCTAAACTGTCTTTAAAACATGGCCAGGTTATTAGTGATGCAATTTGGATAAACTTAAATTATGTATTGTACAGATGGGAAATGATTATAAGTGTCCAAAACCAGAGCTTACACTGAGCAATTCAAATTACTGTTAAAACATTAAAGGATATAAAGCAGTCCTATCAACAGAAAAAGTTACTTATTTCAAAACAAGAGTTCTTACAATTATTTGCCATAGAGAAAGTCAAATATCAAAAGAAATTATTATATTAAATATTACTTTGTTTAAAGGTTACTCCAATCCTGCTGGTTCAATTATTTCCAGAAACTTGTATTAAAGAAGTTAATCAACTGGGCTTTCATTTGTTTGTTTTAAGATGACAGGGAATTCTAAAGGGCCCAATCCTTCTGTCTTTATCCAGGCTCAACCCTCTAACAGTTGATTCACCTGTTAGGTGAGAGCAGAACCTTTACACAAGCAACCATGAAAAGGTTCACAAATTAGACCATCAAGCATTTGTTCTTATTGGTTTGGTTTTCAACAGTTCTTTAAAATGAAGTTAACAGTGCACATAACTAGGCTGCAGTGAGGGTGTAACAGTGTCCTTCAAAAGGGTTTCTTCTAAAAACAAGAAGAGCCCTCTCCAGTTTTTAACAACAACAAAAAAGATACAAGCCATAAATATGCCAAATGTTTCATGAAGGAAAACAAATCCCACAGCATTCCATGCAGATTTCCAAACAGTCTGATGATTCACAACAGGCATCCATTATGCCACAATCCATGTCACATGGGCAGTTGCAGTCATCTCCCATTTCCTCCCCACAGCAGCAACAGCAGGCCTCAGCTGGGCAAACGCCACATGATGCTTGTCCCAGGACAAGGCTACAGAGGGTGACGAATTCACAGAACAAGCAGGCCAAGATACAGTGGACACAGCAATCTGGTGAAATGTCCATGTTTCACACATGGGATGGGGGAAGAAAGAAAAGGAAATTAAAGTTATATTTTATATGAAAAAAGGACACCAAACAATCCAGACAAAAACTGCTTTTTTCTTCCCACATTACTTAGCTTGTATTCTGTCTCCTGCTCATGTGCTACATGAAGACTGCAGGTATTTTTAAGAGGCACAATAATAATATAGTGAAAGAGCAATGTATTCAAAGAGTACAGAGCTCTGACTATAAGGAGAGCTTGGTTGCCAACATTTGTGTGTGTGTTTAATTCCTGTCCCTTGGACACTCTGCCTCCAAGGGTCCCTTGGCTTTTCCCTTTTGAGGGTATCCCTTTCTTGCTACACATACACACAGAAAACAACTTCCTCTCTTGCACGGAATATTTGTGTGTTTCCCCTGCTTCCCTGGGGGTGCCCTCAGCATACCAGAGTCAGTGGACTCTAGTAACCAGGAAATTAAACAGGCAGGCACGCTGCCTTCTCCTTTCACCAGTAACTTCACCCACTTGGCTCCCCTTCCCTGCAACTAAGGGCCTTGCCTCCTTTGCCAAGAAGGATGTCAGCATCTGCACTGATCCTCACTCTCTAGATCCACAGACCAGCCTAGGATATCAGTGTGTGGTCTCTCCCCTCCCTTTTCCTTCCCCCACCCCTTCTCTTGCCTCTGGCCATGTGCACTAAAACAATATTAATGTATTTTTGAGGACTAGCCTACAAGAGCCAGGCCTCCACTGGGATCCTCTAACTCTTTAAGGGACAGTCAACCACAGATTGTTTTGTAAATCACTGTTTTCCAATAAATTTCAAAAAAACCCTCAACCTTGCTTTTCAAGAAACCTTTCCTGACTCCATAGCTGCCCTTATGGAGTACCCTAACATTAGAGAGTCTTTACCCACAGCCAGTTTATTAATAACATGAGTGCATGCATGTCTGTACCCAATTAAGAGTCATTTTCCCCAATTTAAGCTAAAGCATAGACATGTTAGCTACCATGCTTCAGAACAAACATGGCAACAGATAAAGCATTCCCCAAGAGGTTGTTGATATTGCTCCTACATTAGACAAGTCTTATCCAGCTGGCAAACTGTGGGATGTAAGCGCCAAGTGAATAGGGAGGTGTGGGTGGCTGGGGTGTCCCTTATAGGCACCTATATACATGGAAATACGTGTATATGCTCACCACTCAATCTATTTGCTTTATTCCTTATGGTGGAGATGGGGAGAACAAGAGAAGAGGCATTACATTACAAAGGTTACCACTCCCTCACCATCTTTATCAACTCTGTTCTTTTAAGATTCCCTGCTATCTTGTTAGGCTAGTGCTCACTGTTACTACTCCAAAACCGACCTCTATGCATTTACAGTCCCCCAAAACCAGGTTCATGTTGCTCTGAACCCCAATTCAATTTTGAAGCAGAAGCTACAAAGACAGGCTGGAGTAGTAGTTATTCTAAATGTTGGGAGTAGCCTTAGGTTGCTGCCTCTGGACACCATCATCAGCACCAGATGGGCATAGTAAAATATTAGCCCTTTCGCACGAGCAGTGAGAAAGGGCTACTGGGTTTGCAGGGAGGAAGCCCTAAAGAGCTTACCTCCCCAAAGACGAGCATACTGTTGTCCCTGGGAGGACGGATCACCCACCCACAAGAGCACCGCCTGCTGCCAGCAGCTCTGAGAGTTGGAGTGCTGGAACACATCTTTCCGCATTGCCCTGCACCCCAGAGCTACAATAATGCACAGCACAGTACATTATGGAGATCCCCTCTCCCCTCCTTGAGTCTGCCAGCCATGGCTGCTTGCAGTCACAGCATGGGCGGAACTACGATCTGGCAAGGGGAGACAGTTGTCTGGGGGACCCACTGCCTCGAGGGGCCCTCCAGAGACATGTCACATGACTCCCCATTGCCTGCTTCTGAGCACCTGCAGAGAGTAGTTTTTATCTCAGTACAGTGAGAGAACACAACCAGCCCTACTGGGAAGTGTGCATGTGTGTATTCAGTGAAATGTATTTCCAGGCAGCATACCTATTTTGAAATATCAGATTTAAATCCTTGGGGGCCTGGGGTGTGCAGAGGCCCTGGACTTTGAGGGGGGGCATTTTAAAATCCCGTATCTGGGCCCAATCCAACCTTGCTATGCCCCTGAGTCACAGTCAACAGATGACCAAAAAAAAAAAAAGAGAGAGAGAGGTTAAGGGAGGGCTTGTTCCCTTAACCTCGTTTTGAAGGGTGGCCCCGTAGGTGGGTTTGGCACCGTGGTGCCACTGGGATCGGGCCTGATCCTGGCAGTTCACACACACGTGCAAAATCGGGCTGGGCTCCCTTAGCCTGGTTTTGCACCCATGTGTGAATAGCCTCGATACATGTTTCCTATCTGCATATATCAACATTTTGGTTTAAATATTTTTATACTCTTATCCGTTAGCTTATTCCTACAAACAATTGAGAGAAACATGCAAACACTTTAGATTCAATGTAGCCTGGAAAGGAGCCATGAGAAACAACATTTCTCATTCCTGTTTTCTAGTAATCTAGAATAGTGAGAGAAAAAGATTGGGTTTGTGTGTTAAAGGGGGTTCTTTACATGAAGAATAAATGTCCCTATAAGTGACCTTCATCCAAAGCACAGCAGATGTGACATATGACGTGAAGCTGGGAAGTACAAGTTCAGTGAAGAGGACCAAAGCCAGATTGATGGGGATTAATTAGCTTGTTGTCATGGAGATTGTACTTGAATAAATGTAACACAATTTCCACTCTGATTTTTTTTTTTAATGTAAAGGTGGAACAAACAGTTGCATGGGTTTCCACACCTCAGAGAATTAGCCTAGTATTTTTATATCCTGACAGCTGCACGCAAAATGTAAGGGGGGAAATGTATAGAACATATACTTAAGATAATGTCAATGATGTGAAGATATAACCGGTTAAGAATGCAGACATTAGGCTCCTGTAGTGCACAGACAGTAACCAAAATAAGAGGTGTATTTTTGGCTCAGTATTCAGGCTTCCAAATGAAGCCCAGTTATAAAATGGCAGATATGCCCACCTAAAAATTTTGTTGGTGGGGTGATCTAGAGTAACTACTTCAGAAAAACAAAAAACTAGAAGGCTAAATTTTAAATCTGAAAAAAGACACAGATTCTGTTAAGCACTCCATTTGTATAAATGGACAGAAGGCATAGGTCTAAATAAAGATACTTCATTCTTGGCTAATTAGCAATGGCTAAAGTGGTCTATGCATGCCCAATTACACAGAAAAATGGGGCACTAATTATTCTAACTGTGGGTACGGTTAACAGGTGAATTTGAATTGGAGTTTTTTAAATTCTCTTATGAGCATTCTGTTCACTTGGGCTGGGCAAACTGGGCTATTTTTGTGACTCCATTTCAAGCTTGCATCGCTAAAACAACTTTCCTAACATATATTGACTCTCATATGAACACAATAACATAAAAACAGCCCTACTGGATCAGGCCCAAGACCCATCTAGTCCAGCATCGTTTCACACAGTGGCCCACCAGATGCCGCTGGAAGCCCACAGGCAGGAGCTGCTGGCATGCCCTCTCTCCTACTATTACTCCCCTGCAGCTGGTATTCAGAAGCAACCTGCTTCTGAGGCAGGAGGTGGCCTATAAGACTAGTAGCTGTTGATAGCCCTCTCCTCCATGAAGTTATCCAAACCCCTCTTAAAGCTATCCAGGTTGCTGGCTGTCACATCTTGTGGCAGAGAATTCCACAAGTTGATTAGGCATTGTGTGAAAAAGTACTTATGTTTGTTGGTCCTACATTTCTTGGCAATTGATTTCAAAACACTGGTTGCAATGCATTAGTCTCACTGAAGCGGTGTATAGCCAGAGTGGGTGCTCTAGGAGACAGGACCAATACATAAAACCAGGGCTGCACAACTTTGACCTTCCAGCTGTTTTTTGAACTACAGCTCGCATCATCCCTAGTGGCCAATAATCAGGGTAATGGGAGTTGGAGGCCAACATCTGCAGGAGGGCCAAAGTTGTGCAGCCCTGCATAAAACTCTTCCATGCAACAAATGATATTCAAAGGAGGAAAGGAAAGAGGAAACCAGTGAGGTGACTAAGTTGGCAGATGATACCAAGCTATTTGGTTTGGTGAAAACAAGAAATAAATTGTGAAAAGCTCCAAAAGGGGTCTTTCCAAATACAGTGAATGGGTAACAAATATGGCTCAGTATCAATAAGATGAACCATAAAAACATGACTTGTCCCCTTTGCTAAGCAGGGTCTGCCCTGGTTTGCATTTGAATGGGAGACTACATATGAGAAATGCATGACATTCCCCTTAGGGGGTGGGGCCACTCTGAGAAGAGCATCTGCATGCTTGTATGCAGAAGATTCCAAGTCCCCCTGCTGGCATCTCCAAGATAGGGCTGAGAGAAACTCCTGCCTGCAACCTTTGAAAAGCCGCTGCCAAGCTGTGCAGGACCAGTGGTTTGCCTCAGTATAAGGCAGCTTCCTATGTTTCTAAAAATATAAATAAACTGAACCACATACATAAGCACATGTGTATAAGTTTGTGTGTGCATGCGTGTATACACATACACGTACATATACACTTATGTATGTTGAACCACATACAAAAATTACACACACACTAGGGCAAATAAACTTCACATATTCTCCAAGCTGTCTGTGATTAACCAGGAAAGAAAACTTGAAGTTCTGGTGTACAGGCAAGTTCTATGCTTGGGATAATTAGGAAAGAGATTGAAAACAATCATTTATAAAATATAATATAATGCCCTTATACAAATGTATGGTGTGGCCACATTTGGAACACTGTATACAGGGCATTCAAAATGATCAAGGGACTGGTCCTTATGAGAAAAGCTTTGAAGCTTTATAGCTTAGGGGAAAAGGTGCATAAGGAAAAACATGATCGAGGCTTACAAAATGACACATGGTTTGGAGAAAGTGGATAGAGAAGTTTTTCTCCCTCTAACACAAAGAGGAGGGGATGACTCTGACTGGTAGAACATTTAGGCCAGACAGAAGAAAGCATTTCTTCACACAGCACATAATTAGTATATGAAATTTGCTGTCACGGGATGTGGTGATGGCCACTAACTCAGATCGCTTTAAAAGGGGCTTAAACAAGGAGGACAAGCCTATCCATAACTATACACAATCTCCAGGTTCAGAGACATGCCTTTGAATACCAGTTGCAGGGGAGTAATGATGGGAGAGAGGGTATGTCTTCGCCTGCTTGTAGGCTTCGAGGAGGCATCTGGCTGGCTACTGTGGAAAATAGAACAGTGGACTGACTACTAGGACTATGGCCTGATCCAGCAGGACTGTTCCAAAAGCCAGCCCCTACATCACATCAACACCACTACAATTCCTATCATACTTGGCCCAGAGCCTGTAGTATCTTATTTTATTAATTACCCCACAGTTTTTAGACTTGTATTTCACTAATCATAATCTTAATTTTAATGAGTTTCATTAGGCCCTAGTTTTAAAGATAGTTATATACTTATTCCTGTTCTATCTCTACTCTGTTAATCTCTCTACAGCTTCTAGGCTTAGCTTGCTGTTAGCTTATTTTACTAACTGCCCCACAGCTTTTAGAGTTGCATTTCATCAATCATAATAATAATATAATCATATAATAATTTTAATGAGTTTTATTTCATTGTATCTGTACTGTATCCTGTGCTGGTCTTTGACCGTAATAAAGATGATTGACTGATACTTGGCCCAGCAGTTGGACATCATCTCTGTCTATTAGCCAATACAGCAGGGGATGATGTGAGTTGTAGTCCAACAACAGCTGCAGAACCTTAGGTTGGCTATCCCTGATCTAAATATATACAGCATTACACTGAACTGTATAATGAAAAGGACACAGAGATGCCAACACAAATGGACACAGAGAGCCTAATCCATGGATTTTCTTGATGAATATCCAGTAACAGCCTGTTTGTAACCAGCCTCCATAAATGTTAATCAGAACATGAGAGCTGGATTGCAATATCCTGTATAGCATTCTAATTTGAACATTGGCCAGCCGGATACTTATATAAGAAGCCCACAAACAGGGCATGAAGGCAAAAGTCCTCTCCCAGCAACTAGCACTCAGAGATAGACTGCCTCTAAATATGGGGGTTCCATTCAGTTATCAAGAATAATAACCATTTGATAAGCCTATCCATGAATTTTCTAAACCACCTAAGTCAATGGCATTTTGTGGCAGCAAATTCTGTATGCTAATTACGTGTTTCATGACAAAGTATTTCCATCTGTCCTGAATCTACTACCAACCAATCTGATTGCATAACCTCAAGTTCTAGAATGATGAGAGGATAAAAGTTTCTCAAGATCCAGCTTTCTACACTGTGCATAATCTTAAATATCTTTAAATGATCTGCTGCCTGTCAATCATCATTTGTCAAAACGAAAGCCTCAAACATTCTAACACTTTCCTCACAGGGAAAGTGCATTTGAATTGCCCTTTTGTGCTCTCTTTCCAGTTACACAATACCATTTTGAAGATGGAGTGGCTAGAACAGTACTCAGGATCCCAAACCATATATACTTATATATTTTACATTTTATATCCCGCTCTTCCTCCAAGGAGCTCAGAGCGGTGTACTACTGTACATACTTAAGTTTCTCCTCACAACCCTGTGAAGTAGGTTAGGCTGAGAGAGAAGTGACTGGCCCAGAGTCACCCAGCAAGTATCATGGCTGTCTGAATGGAGATTTGAACTCGGGTCTCCCCAGTCCTAATCCAGCACTCTAACCACTACACCACGCTAGCTCTAATATAGTAGTATTATAATTTTCAATCCCTTTCCTAACACCAGCTTCAGCAGAGGGAAGAAGAGAGTGGAAGGGAGTGTTCCACCTGCCCTGTGTTATCTTGCCCTGGATGGTGGTGAGTAGAGCTTGTGGTAAGTGCCAGCAGCTGCCTCCGCTCTCCTGTGGCTGTCTCTCTTGGAGAGCAACCTTGCTGCAGCCCTCTGTTGGTGATAGAGCTGTAGCGCCCAGGAGGAGGGCCCAGAGTGCTGACTCAGCAGTTTCTGCTGGGCCCTGCATCATTTCCTGAGCTGGCAGTATAGAACAGCATGCTGCTGGGCAGTGATGCCACCGAAGGGACAACACCAGAGGGGGTCGCTCCTTTGGGAACCACAAGGGCAAGGGCTCCACTCTGCTGGCTGGGAGTATCTTCTTCTTTATATATAATTCACTAAGACATACCCATGGCTAATCCCTTATGTGGACCTCTCACGAGAGTGTGCAAGCAGCTGCCCGGATAGCGACAGGGAAGATGAGCCAGCAGCAGGACAGAGGCAGCGGCTGGTCAGCTGCTTGGAGGAAGTGTGGCACCAATTTTTTTAATCCACCACGGCATCCTCTCAATGTCATCCAGTGGGGCTCTTCCGGGTGGTGCGGAGCCTTTTGAAATCTGGCCCTGGGCAAGATTATTTTGAACCCCTGGTAGCAAACTGTGACGCATTTGCACAGCACTTTGAGAGTAAATTCACTCACATTCACAACGAGTTGGGACACGATGGTTGATACAGGATCATTAGGAGAGCTGCCCGGAGTAAAATGGTCTAGATTTGCTGGAGGAGTTTCAATTATTGGTCCCCAATGATGTGGACAAGGTGTTTAGTAAAGTTCGGCCATCCATGTGCATGCCTGATGCTTGTCCTTCATGGCTTATTAAATCTAGTAGAGGAACCTTTTAGCTGGGTCCATCAGGTTCTAAACACTTCATTGAGAGAGGGGGAGGGGGTCCCAGCTTCATTGAAGCAAGCTATTATTCAACCACTCCTAAAGAAACCGTGTCTTCCCAGGGGATACAAACAACTATAGGCCTGTGGCCAA